>NC_090939.1:291556646-291876021 GCF_040938575.1 Ambystoma mexicanum | reverse complement strand
CAGGTGCCGGAAGGTTGGGCTTGACCATGCCTCCTGACCCAATTAGCCCACTATCCATCATCACTCACGCTGTCTGCCATGAGAATAGGCGTTTGAACTTGGCCTTGCAACTGTCACTGCTCCTGGGAATAAAAGGGAGTGCAAGCATGTCTTTATCTTCTGGTCTCGGTGTAACTTGCCCAAAGTCTTTTTTCATGTGACCATGTGAGTGAAGATCACGTTCTGAGGTGTTTTGTAGCATTTAATGGTATTAAGTGAATAAAACTTGACACACATTGTCCTTCCGCTGTACCTTAACAAACAAGAGCTTGGCTCTCGCCCTCTCGTTCATTGTATCTTCCCATGATAATTAACTAGTTTCTTGGTTGCCTCATCTCTTGACACTGGGCCAGGTAGGCCTCCTTGATTCTTCTTCCATCTTCAGTCAGGCTTATTCTGCTACGCCACACTTTTCAGCCCTTCTATTCACTGGGTCCAGTTTGCTGAAATACAATGTGGAACTTCCAGATTCCTATGTATATATATATATATATATATATATATATATATATATATATATATATATATATATATATATATTGGCACATCACCACAATCTATTCACTATGTAGCCAGCCTGCCTTATGATTACTTCATCTACTTGCATTGCTGCATCTGTACAATTATAAAATGGTTGTCATTTCATTCCGTGCTTTTCATACGTGCAATCTTCATTCCACATCTGGAAGTTTACTCGATTCTCACTTCGTCATCAGATTCTGTATGTTCTATTCATCTTCTCTCTTGTCATCTCTTCTGAGGTGTGTCACTTTTCTTCACGTGACGTCAACAATCTTTTCTTTCATCCGTCTTCACATGCTAGTCAGGGATCTTTCCCAAGAGGCTGTCAGCTTTTTTTTTATACTTTAAGAATGGTTTTCTTAATGGATACCTTGCTTCAATGGCTGCTCGTGTTATGGGCATCATTACAGGTGTCTTGCTTGTCACTATTTCCTGTTCCCAACATATAGACAATTTAGGGGTGGGACGGGACTTCCGATAGAGGCTTTTGACTCCACCTCTACAAATCTATGTTGAATGTCAGAACTTATATACTCTTTCATTTGTTGAGAAGAAGTATATTACTAAGGCAAGTTGTTGTTTGCTATTCTGACAAAAGAGTGACATGCTCTCTTAAGAATAAGAAGTTTCTTTTGAAGAAAGTGGTATGTGAAAACAGAATACTTACCTTTTGTCATCCTTTGAAGAGGGATATTGTAGAACATATTGGGCCTCATTGTAAGTTTTCCGGGCCTGAAACAAGGGTGCTGGTAAACTCCACGTCACCCTTGTTTCTGTACCGGCAAACTACAAGTCTGCCTGCCGGGGCCACTGTGCTGGGCGCATCGATCACGCTAGGCAGACTTTTCACGGGAGCACCGGCACTGTTAAGAACGGTGCTGGTGCTCCCATGTACCCACTGTCATAGAGTCCAGAATGAAGAAATATACCAGTGCCTGACTTCCCAGCTGCTGGACTCGGAATGAGCCAGTGGCACTGGGAGGTCAGGTGCCTGTAAATTATTCTGAGTCCGGCGGCAACCCGCCGGTAGCACCGGCAGGGTTACCGCCAGACTCGGAATGATGACCATTGTGTTGTGGGAACTATCAACCAGCCGTGGTAAGAAAACGGACATTTGTTGTTTGTGGTTGAAAAAGACTTTTCAATGTCTTTCAACAGAACTTTGTTGAAACAGAATTATAATATGAGTATTCCTGAATTCATCTAGGGGAAGGGAATACAACCCTGGTCACAAGGGTCACAAGGGGTACTCTCAAGAACATTTGAATTTGAATTACAAAATGGATTGTTGAATTAAAAGTCAGACAAATGTTCCTTATTTAATTTGATTATATCTATTAGTGTGAGGGCCAGAGGTAATTTGAACTTTAGGTCATTTTTCTTTAGTTTTAGTTTGCTAGGCAGGGACCTCTCTGTTAGGTTAGGGAAAGTTGGGCATTTATCAGAACCCCTTTTAACTTTGAAGAAATGAGAAACTTTGAGAAAACCGTACCTGTGTGTTCATTTTGCATTTCCGACCCCTGACATTGTTCCTACAGTTTAATGTTCTATTATATATTGCCAGAACACAGGAAAACCCAAAAGAAAATCATGGAAAAAGTGTCATTCCTCATGGTTTAATATATATTGTATTAATTGAACAAAGGCTATTGACGTCCTAGTGATTCCTGAGGGCAACTGACAAGTTATCTTCAAACAGAAACCTGATAGAAATAAAGAAAATACTCCCAAATATTAGGAACTAAAGAAATCATGGTAGATCCAACCATGAAGATAGGTAGTATTAAAATGAAAACGCTGTTTGTAGATATGGAGATATGAATTCTAGACCAGTAAATGCAATGTAGTATAAAATGCAAACTACAAACCGTACCCAAGACAAAACAAAATGTCTTATGTGAAAAAATACATCTAAGAATTGAGACAAACGAAGTGGTGAAAGGAAGAGTTTGAAGAGCAGCAAACCTACTCATAACATACATGCCAACATTCTGCCACAGCTGGGAGGAGATTACGTCACAAAAATCGGGATATATTCATTTTCCAATATTAATGCCTACAATTATTTTAGTCAGTAGAACGTGAAAAATAGCAATATTATTCACTATATAATCAGGAGTCTCCCCACCTAAATCGGGAGGGTTGGCATCTATGACATAACCTAACAGGCTGATGGTGTTAAAGCATTATAATCTCTAGGTGTTATCCACCTCCCAATGAATAACACACATCCAAAGGAGAGCTTATCTCCTTGCACCATGCACCATGTTACTGCAGACGTAATTTTGAAAGGAATAGAATACATGGAGGTGTGGCAGTCCAAAAATTATCTCTCACCATGCAGCAAGCAAGAGACACATTAAATTTGCACCCTGTGAAACTGTGGTGATCAGTCAGATTACAGGGAACCCAGGCATTATTTGCCAGGACAAGCCCCACATTGCCTGCATTATGTTGCCACAGCCTCCTTGCCACCAGTTTACCTCACTCAGTCGGCCGCTGCTATGTTCTTGCTCTACTCTCACCACTCTTCCTCTTCTCCCTGCTTTCCATAAAAGCATACTTCTGGCTGCTTGATCCTGTGCCCCGTATCCTCTGGTCTCCTTTTGCCGTATCCCACACTTTGGGCCACACCCGCTTCCTCGCTGCCTTTGTCAATATATGGATACCACTTTTGTTTCTTTTTTTCCCCCCTAAACACACTTTTGCAAGAACAAGACGGGTGCTAATAGCGCCATAGATGGACTGTACTCTAGGGTAATACTGTAGGGCAATTACCTGGAAATGATGTAGGGCAATTACCTGGAAACGATGGACCATTACCACAAATATAGTCTGTCCTGGGTACCATTATTGCCTAATTACACAATTTCACAAAATCTTGAATCTGTTAATTAATTTGAATGTTATTCTAAAGGGTAAGAAGCCATATGTTTAGAATCTGGCAAGCTGGCACAAGATGACCAATGCATGTTTTAAATGGACTAGTTGTCAGTGGTGGCTGTTTGTTTTTTAATTGGAGGGGTGTAAATGTTTGTCATACATACGTGAGAGTGACCGAGTGTAGCGAGGGATCCCGACCCAACCAAGGCATATTGGGGGTGAGGAGGGTACTCCCCTAAGATGTTTTAAATATTGGGTTAAAATGGTGCTTTTACAGTACATATTTTAAAAAATGTTTGTAGAAAGCTACACAGTTTGCAATTGGTTCTGTATGGCAACTCAGGAAACATCTAATAGCTGCACGTCACCAACAGTGTACAGGAGCAATTTACAAATCATTTTCATTACGTCTTTTACTACAATATAGGTCAGTCCAAAAAATAAAACATTTTCATGCTGACTGTGCAGATACTTTTCAATGCTGACTGCACCAATATCTGCATCCCATACCAGAGCATACTCAAGTTTATGTTGCGCATAATGTGATTAATGATTCTATAAAAATAATTCCCAGCTGGCTCTGCTGATATATGTCATTATCCCTACAGAAGAACATACTCCTTCTGGCTTTGCCAGTAAAAGTGCCACACCGCAACAATCAAACATGTCAAGAGTGGCTACACCAGTCTAGACACATAAGAACACCCATCATACTGGTATTTACAAAGGATGCCAGTAAAAAATGCAATGCCATGTCAGAAAAGGAATCCAGACTGATTGTACCAAAGTTGGCCAGTCTAGCTACGTAATAAGACTTCCCATGTTTGCTTTAGTTTTGAAGCTCATTAAAACCTGCCATGTCACAGTAAGAAAATATATCCAGTCTGCTCACCAATGTAGGCCAGTTTTGCCACATAATACACTTATCATGTTTGCTTTACTCTTGAAACCCAGTAGAACATGCCAGACCACAGTAACAAAATATATCCGGGTTGGCTCTGCAATTTAGGCCAGTCTTGCCATGCAATACACCTATCATATTTGCTTTACTCTTGATGTCCTTTAAAACAAAACCTGCCACAGTAAGAACATATAGCTAGACTAGCCCACCAGTATTGGACAGTCTTGCCACTTATGTTTACTTCTCTCTTAATGCCTGTTAAAACATGCCAGGCCACAGTATGAAAATATATATAAACTGGCCCACCAACAAAGGTCAGTTTTAATCCTCTCCCTTCAACTCTCCCCCTCGCTCCCAACCTAGCATGCAATCAGTTGACCACTCCTCAGCTGGCGCACAATCATTCATTCATACACATTCATTCATTCAGTTATCTTATTCATACACACATTCATACATCCCTTCATTTCTCACAATCACGTGTGCACAATCTCATTCACTAGTGCGCACTTACAGATGCAATCAAATACATGTACATACATGTGTACATAGAGATTTTCCTTACCTGCAGCCACAGTCGGAAGGGCTTACAGCTCCTGTGAAGCATTAATGGGAGCCAAGAAGCAGGGAGAGCTTCCTGCTCCTTGCCGTTATGGCCAGTGGAGCTAGTGTGCATCCATAATGCCTTCCAGGAGGGCCTAAATGTAGGGGAGAGGTGCAGGAGCGCTCCCTAGGCACAGTTAGGCCCACAATTCCTCAGCCTGCATCCAAATGGGCCATGCAAGTCCTGGGGAACAGAACACCTCCGGCCTTGCATTGCACATTGGTCCTGCATGCTGAGGAACTTAATATTTCCAAAGGGAAACCAGCCCAGGAGTACTTGGGAGTGCTTTCGCTAGGCTGGCTATGCCCCCTCCATAATGTGCGATGGTGGGAAGTTGGTGCCCCATCTCCTATTATGGATGAGCCGCTCCTGTGAATTGTGCTGTCAATACAGAATTGTAAACAAGGACATTGCATTATGCACACCACAAAGACAGATACAAGATATTTAAGATTTTAGAGGGGATCTCTTTGTTCCAAAAGTTCTTAGTATTGTTCCAGGCATATCGACATATTGTACTTTAAAAAAAATATGTATTTTTTCTTGGTTGATACAAAGTTCAAAATCCACAATACATTGTTTACAAAGAAATAAATAATTTTAAATCAATAGCATTCCTCAGCAGTACTAAATACTAAAACTGATCACAATTGCTTAGCATACTAAAAATCCTCTAAGTAGATTGCTCTAATAAAAGAGGTAATACCAATTACTGAAGATGTGGTGCGGCCCACGAAACGTTTTCCAAAGTGCATTTAATTCAACCTCCGAAGCCGAATGAAGAAATTTGTCAAGATACAAGTCGCAAAGTGCATTTAACCCCGGACAGATCGTTACCCAATGTTTGGTAGTTTTTACAGTTCCTACAACCTTACAAAACATGCACCCTCTCAAGTTTGCGGGTATCTTCTTATGTTTTACCATAATAAGTTTTGTTCTAGCAGGTTCCAATGGAAAGGGATAAAGGTGGCACGGGTCACTTTATCAGGATACATGCTAAGAAAGAGTGCTAAAAGCCCCCTCCTTTTGTAATCTTCCCTAAGGTAGACCAAAGATGGATAGGAGTGAAATTGGTCCATAGTCTCCATCCAGTCATAGCGGTATAACGAGGATTGGACCACACTCTACCAATATGTCTAAGGAGCAATCAATCTTATTCAATACTAAAGTGCAAAGTGCTTTAAAATCCCTCATTCTCAGGCAACACTATGTGAGATAGAGAACTTTAAAATCAACATATAACAATTTCTCGGCCAGTGCCAGTGTCAACATTTTCCTTAGGAGGGATAGAATTCTCCACTCGCTGCAAGATTTAAGAGAAACTATACCCAAATCATAGCGGATCGCAGCTACGGGGAAGCTCATAGATGTACTTAATATTCATTTCCAAATGTTCCCCTCTTTCACAGACCGGTGTTCCAAGACAGCAAACGGGTAAGTTTCAATGCCATACAGTCGCTTGGAAATCACCTTAGCTTCATAATATTTTATAACTGGTTTAAGGGAGAACCTGCCAAACTTTATGTCAATAATTTTGGTTTGAGGTATCAGCTTCTCTGTGACTTGATTCATCCAAATGACACTGTTTTAATAGAACCTCTTGCAAATAATGGGAACCCAAATAAACCAGCGAATCAACACATGAATTATAGATTTACATGCAGCCCAATTCAGAGTACATTTCTTTTTACATTAGCGAATCAAATAATTTTTAATTTGTTGGAAATAACTGTCAAAGGATGATCGCCCATAAATTGGGCAAATGAGGAAATCAAGCGCTGCAGTCCGATTTTACTGGCATCAAACAGAAAGAAATTGTCCGCGTAAGAGAGCCATTGAAAATAGAGCTGAGACAATTTCGGGATGATCAGACAGGCCCCCTGAAAGGCCTCCATGATATCCGCCAAGTATAAACTAAATATGCATGGGGCAACCACATAGCCCTGTATAACCCTCCTGTAAGTCGCGATCGACCTTGACAGGGATCCCAAATTGTTTAAACAAACTTGGATTGCAATTCTTGCATGAAGGGCCATGAGGAGACTTAACAGACCCCCAGGAATGCCCCACCTAGCTAACTTTTTCCATAATAACCCTCGATCCACTGCGTGAAAGGGCAGCTATTAGGTCATGGGAGGCTACATAAACTGCTTCACACTTTGCACCCCACGCAAGATGCTGAACAGTATTAATGACCAAACTATTGAATGAGGTCCCCATATGTCTCCTGAAGCCAGTTTGCCATTTTCAGAATCGTCCCGACCCTACGGCCCATGCTTCCAGACGGTATAGTACAATTGAAACAAAGATCTTACTGTCCGCATCCAGGAGCGCGATTGGACGATAGCAAGCTGGATTGGTTCTATCTCCTTGTTTAAAAATGGGCACTATGTAAGCATTAGACCATGACAGTGGAAAGACTCCAGAAGCCAGGATATTGGCAAACAAAACTGAAAGTGTCCTTGCCCAAGCAACCCTGTCAGATTTCAATACAAGATTGCCCAATCCATTAGGGCCTGGTGCCCTAGAGGAGCTGATAGACTTGATTATCCTAAGGATCACGTCCTCACTAAAGTCCATGTGTGCAATGCAGTCTGGTCCCATTCCAATTGAGCCACATCCTGGGTTAAACCAATATTTTCACCGAAGACGCAGCCAAAGTGCGACACCCGGTCTGACTCCGAAACCCCATTTATTTGGAGCAGCGATTAGGGAGCAACACTAGAATTAATTATTTGACAGAAGGTTTTGGAATTATTGTCCTTTAGGCACATTAACATTGCTTCATCATCCATTTGCTCTCTTTCTGCATTGGATTGTCTAACCCAATTCTGATAAGCCTGCCTTATTTTCCTAATTCTTTCAAACATTACATCTGGGAAGCCCTTGCCTCTTTTTTTTCATTGGGCTATCTTCCGGCGCATCTCTATTTTGCGTGCAACAACCTCATTGTTGTAAGCGTGCTTATGATTAACTCTAGATGCACTCCGGCCTCCCCCCGACAGAGTGCTGCACTCCTTTAGTAGGCGGCAAACAAAATCATAAAACTCATTCGGAATAAAAGTGTTGAATTTTCACGGCAGGTCTGTGGATTTCAGGTATGTGTCTAAGAGAGAATTCACCCTTGCAACCTTACTCTCATTCCAATGAATCTATAAACCCAAACTGCTCACTACTAAACCAGATACACTCTGAGTCAGATGCTAACCTGCCCTGGATTTCTGTACGGTTTTGGAAAACTTCAAATGCTGCCTCTATTAATGCCTGATTGCTATATTGCGGATACTCCACAGTTAATTTTGAACTGCAAGCCCCAAGCCCGTCATCCACGTAGATGTAATCAAGCGTTGAGCTTGCTTCACCGTTTGACCAAGTCGAGCAGATTGGGGTTCTACTACAGAAGGCCTTGTTCAATGACCAAAGCCTCATACCTTCCATAGTAGAAATCCAGCTAATGCCATTCCTCCCTTTGGAGGTATGCTGCGATCCTAGACCAATATAATCAGAATTGAGATCCAATACTCGCAGAATGTGTCCCCCTAAAACAGCTTCCTGCTAATCCTACACAGAAGATATGATATCCCTGTGTGCCAGTAGATGTTCACCAGTAACAGCTCAAATGGGTTGATACAAATAAAATATATAATATCATGGGTTAGCCCCCCAAAACAACATGAGTAGCTAGTGCTGCTCTTATGATACTAAAAGAGTCTTTGACCATTACATCACTGGAGGAGCATATTAAGGTTAAGGGGCCCCCTGATGGATGGCTCTGAATACCCTGGGTCACTGGCTGGCTAGTGACTATGAAACCATCCAATATAGGGGGCTGTGTCAGCCAAGTCTCCTGGAGGGTAATTATATGAGTGGTCTTGAACTTAACCCCCAGAGCTGGCTCTGTAAATAAATGCATATTACCCCTAGTGTTCCAGGAGATCAGGCAGAGGGACTTGCCTCCGATGTTCCCCAAGGGCGGAGCAACCACATTTCCTGAACAAGCGTTGAGAAACCGCACCTAATTATTATTGGTTTCTGAATGTTGCATTTTTTGTTTCAACTTTGCAATCTCGGCCTGCAGGATAAGCATCACAAATTCCCTCTCTTCCTTCTTAAAGGGGGAGACGTCAAATCCCAGAACTCGCGGGTTATAACTTTCTTTTAGTATGGATTCAAAGACAAATTTGGAGTTCAGGACTACCATTGCTCTTTCAGTCAAACCATGAACAACAATGTATGTCAACCCTTTTTACATCACTTGAGAAAGTACCAATTAAGTTGGGTATCTCTGCAAAAAGTTGCAGTATAGTAGAGCGGCGCATGATCACATCCTTATTCTCAGGTAAAATACTCTCAATAACAATTCTCGAGCTTGAAGCACCTCCCTCGAAGAGAGGTGGCCTAGATATTTGTTGGTCAATGCAGATTCTCAGCGAGTTCTGGGATGTCGTTTTTCATAGTGAGAGGGGCCCTTCCGAAACCTTCTCGGATCTTCCCTTGTAGACAGATCACTCTCACCCAGCAGCAAATTAATACTTGGGGGGCCCATATTTAGCGGTTTCCAGGGACACACACCGGGGCCAATCATTCTACACATCACCTGCCCGCTCGACTGATTAGTTAATAGCGTTTAGTGGCCCCCAGAAACTGAGGGCAAGCCTTCTCAAATACTGCCCTGGGGATCACCTAGACCCAATGTCACCCATTCCTGGTGTTTGTTTAGAGTCCTAATGGAAATCTGGGCCATTTTCCACACCCAGATCCAGTCAAACATTAGCCTGGGAGCTCTCCAATAAACATCTAGGTTTCACCCCCTATTCATTTCTGAGCATAGCTTAGATTAATTTGCAACAAGTTCACTGTCCCTATCCCCAGCATTTGTTGTTGCAATGAATCCCTTTATTCGGGGCAGGAGTGGGGAGCAAGCATATCCCCCATGGAAGCACCTTTGGTAGACCCTTCACTACAACCAGCTTACTCTGCCATTCATTACAGATCTTAGAAGGGATTCTGGGAGATCTTACTCCTTTAGTATGAGGTTTTCCCCACAGTTTACCACCAAGAACATCACACCCAGGAGGTTGCTTAAAAAAGTTCTCAAGAACTGTTTGAACTGAGAAGAATGGTTTTTACCAGTGATCACCTTTTTTTTCCTCTCCCGTTGTCTCGTTTCAGACACATCTTTTCTTTCTTTACTGGGTTTACTGGCAAAGTAGATATAATCAAAAGGAGGCCACTCTTCACAGCTGTATTTAAGGCTTCACAAACACTCTGGCCAGACTCATGCGGCACTGAAGGGAGCCATTCTTGAACAAAAATTACATTGTCCATATTTGCCCCCCCCTGTACCCCCTCGCTGGCACAGCTTTTAGCAACTGTTGGGCCCAGCCTGTGGGGGGAACCTATCCCATCTGCACACGGGGTTGGTGATAAGTTTAGACAAATAGCAGCAGAGTTACCCCCCAAATCGCTCTCACTTGCTTTGAGAGGAGGGAGCTCTCCCAATTTGCCCAGTACCATGTTCAACAGGGATGTGTGGTTGTTTACATTAGCTTTCAAACCTTCATACAATTTGACCATAATGTTGAAAACGTGATTAATTTCAATCAGGGTATCGTCTGATGGAACCTTCGACCAGAAGTTAGTCTCTGAGGTGCACAGAGACGGTCTGCAGAGAGAATACAGTGAAGGGAGAGAGTCACCGAAGAAAGAACAGTCTATCTCCAGAGTATTTGTATCACTCTGTTCGAAAGTCACATCATGAGTGATAATATTAAAAAGGTCTGAAGACTCACAAAGAGAAAGTTCATCATCTTTGTACAAAAGTTGGGAGAATTGGGGGAATGTTGCAATGGTTCCAGGGATCTTAATGACATGTCTTTTGGAAAACAAGTGTTATTCATTTACTCCCTGATTCTTTTCCCTTTAAAACAGACTTTGGTGTTCTCCGGGTTAATAACATTCCCCTCCCACCCTCACTATTCACAGGCTTTCCCTGGCTGCGGCTACTGAGATGAATTGATTAGGAGAGAGCGGCAAAAGGAGACTAGCTGCCATCAACATTTCCTCATCCGTGATGATTGGGCACGAGCCACTCCTTTTTGTGCGGGGATTCCCACTTTGCAGATGCATCAGCTAGTAAAGAAAATCACAAGGACACGTTGAAGAAAAAAGTACCCAATAATTAGAAGCAGAATATGAATCGAATAGAAAAATGTGTCTTTAAGGCACCACACCAGGAATCACCAACCAACCCTCACAAGAAGATTAAAAGCAATGCAAACATTGTTCCTGAGGAAAACTTCCAAGGTGCTATGCCTGCAGTTAACGTCCAAACCTTAGGTGGAAAGTTAGAACAGTCAATCAAGTTTCTCCGAGATAAAAGACTTCCAGACAGCTCCAAGGCGCTAAGCCTGAAGTCGCTGCAAGAGCCCTCGGGTGCAGATTTAAAACAGATTGAAGAGGTGCATTACATTTATGCATCTGTCAAGTCCTTTTGGCAGAGTGAATACCACGTTAATTTGTGCATGGGTAACATAACTCATGATCACAAAATTCCTAAAGATAAACCCCAGTTGGAATATCCTACCAGTCTTGACAGATATGTAACGAGTGTAAGCAGGCTAGGACACGAAGTCAAAAGATGTCAATGCAGGTGTAGGATATCGTGCAGAGACATCATTTCTTTGGCATCACCCACAAAGCAAAACATAAGTGAACTTTTTGCAATGGCCCAACAAGTGACACTATCTCAACTTTCCTTACATTAACCTCTTTTTTTAGCTCTATATGTTTGGTAGACTCATCGTCACGTTTGCCAAACACATCATGACTGCAGCAGTGTGCACTCTTTCTTAGTTCTACTTCATTTGATTATCACTTTTTACTTCATGCAACACCTGTATTCTGTCTTTGGTAGTCTGAGTTCTCTCTCTTTGTTGGTAGAGGTAGAGGTTTGCTGGTAGAGGCGATAGCCTACCAGTATATATCCCCTTTCCTTGCAATGGGTGCTAAGGAGGCATTAAAATGCTTAAATTATTTTGGATAGACAAGTATTTCCCTAAACAAGTCATTTTGCTATCCGGAGAACCATTACACGATATTTTGTTTTTTCTTGTTTACCTTATTTCATTTCTGCTTGCATGAGATTTATCTCAACGTTTATTCTGTTGTTTACTCACATAAAATAATGATTCCCACCTGAGGAAGCTTCTAATAGACAGTGAAACGCACGCAGCGTCTGAGTCAATTAACGGATAAGATTGTATTGTATTGTAGTTGTCATTTATATAGAGCCTGTTACCATTATTATAGTCTCAATGCACTGGTGGTGGGAACACCCTCGGGGACCGCAGTCCAGAATGTCTGAGGTCACAGAGTAAGATTACAATACGTGTGCAGATTAATTAACTGACAGAGCCAGTGAATTGGTATTTCTACTGCAGCTAACCATCAGTAGCATTGGTTTACAGATGAAGGTGTTTGAGTTATCCTTGCTTGTGTACATGGTTTCTACCTAGGCAATGTTGAGAATCAAGAGTGCCATGCACATCGTCCCTGCTGGCGTTTTTCTCGAATATTGTGTGATTAACGTAAGGATGCTAGGTTATATCAATGCTGCAGCCACTCATCCAAAAATGAATGATCATATTCTCTGATGCACAAGAACTTCAGACCGCATTCACCTTTGCCCCCCAGTTAGAGTCATTGCTATTTATTGTTGTTTATATATTGGACAAATTGATGTTATTGTGATTCACAACCTTCCTAAATGAGAACTACACCATCTGTGAATCAAGCCCAGAGAGTAACCACATGCACCGTTTCATGCCAGAAAAACACCCTCTCAAGCAATCCCATTAAGAGTTTGGCATATGCAAATGCTAAAGCAAACCTGGATCCCATTGCAGTCCTGTGTTTCTGCACATACTGTTCCCCTCGAAGCGAAAACATGTTTTGTGCGGCAGTGCTATGAATCCTTTCCTTAAATATTACAGTGCATTAAAACAAAAAAGAATGTGCAGATCTGCAGGCTTGACTTAGGTGGCTTCCCTGTCTGATGCAGCAGACCTTCATATTTTTAGGAGATCATTGAGTGGGTTGCAACCAAGTAAGAATCTACATGCAGCCTCTCATGTAAGAAAGAAGATTGGACACATGCAAACCATTACAATATATGTCAACAAGTGCTCCACAAGGGAAACAGAACCTGAAACCATATTTCTTTTATTGTTAACTTCTAGGCACCAAAAGTGGAAAGGGGAAGGGGCAGCTCTTCAAAACTTTTTAACATAGGTGTAAGGGAGGGTGTAAGGGATGGAAACACACAGCGACTTAAGATACAGACAGGAGCGGAAGAAAGCGCAGGCGCTATGTTACAAAAGCAACAACATGTAAGAGCAAGCGTAAGGGATTCCACGCCTTTAAACATTAGGGCAGTTAAGTGCAAGATTAAAGAAGAAGAGTAGATGCCGGGTAACCCAGGCAACAGAGACAGGTGACAAGTATGGCAGGTCAATTTGAGCAGGTAAGTGCAAGAAACAGGGTCTCAGGCAGGAGGTGGAGATGAGAGAGGTCAGCACCAAGAGCCAGGATCACAGGGGACAGGGAAAAGAAGGTTAAAGGGTGGAACAAGAGAGCTATAGTACCACTAGGCTAATGGCCCTAAGCGACCAGGAAGGAGGCCGATCATCAGTCAGGAAAGAAGCAATTACGGGGTTGCTGAGCCAGTCAGAAACAGCCAGGTGACAGCCCCACACCCAAAGACCAAGGGAGCGGGAAGCCCTCCTAACAGTTGAAGAATTCATTGAATAGGACGGTCTTTAGTCACTTTCAATATTGGGGGTGACTCATCTTCTAACAGGCTGGGAAATAAAGAGTTCCAGTGAAAGACCAATATGTGATAGGGCGACCGAGGAGAAAAAAAAAACAGTGTGTGTACTTGGGGCACAATGTAGAGTACTGGTATTCGAGGCTGTCACGTGCAAAGAAAACATTCATCTTTGTTAGCACATGGGGCCTCATTCCGAGTATGGCGGTAAGGGATAGCGGCCACCGGTAACGAGACCGGTGGCGGTATTCCCTTACCGCCATACTCCGAGTTCCCTCTGCGCCCTCGCCCTTAACGCCTGCTTTGAGCAGGTGTTAAAGTCGAGGGCACAAAGGGGCCTCCAAGCCAATAACGGTGACCGTAATGAACGGTCACCGTTATTTGCATCTTCCCCATTCCCATTGAGCCCTATGGGGGCTCATTTGGGAATGGGGAAGAGCCTTGGTGAATGGGGAATTACCGCCCCACCAACCTTGGAATGGGGCGGTGATTCCGCCATCCACCAAGGCGCTGCCGTTCCGGGTACGGCGTCAACCAAGGCGTTAATAGCGCCATTGGTTAGCGCCGTACTCGGAATGAGGCCCATGGAGATTGTTATTGACTTCCTCTCAGCCAATCAGAATGTTCAGCGTGCAGTCAATAACTACCGGTATTGACTGCATTAGGAACATCCGACTTCAAAAGCAGACATAGAAGCAATAATGCAGTTTCAAGCCACCTAGAGTCCTTTAACCAAGACGCATCCTCTCTAAGAGAGCATTTTTTTCACTGCAACATCCTATTAGCGCACCAACGGGAAAGCTGAAACAGGGAAAAATGCTTTAACTTTTTTTTATAGAGAAACTGTTTACCTTTGCACAACCCCCGAAGCATGTTCTTGTTAAACCTGTTACAGTTTGTATTTGTATTTTATTGAAGTTATATAGCCCTTTAATCCAAAGTGCTTTACATAAGAACAGGCAAAATACAACAAGCATGAGATGTTAAATGAATCATAACACGAAAATAGTTACAGAACAATTTATAACATTGCAGAGGTGAGGAGGGTGTAGGGAGGGGCAGGGTGAGCGAGGGAAAGGAAGGAGTTAGTGGGGGTAGGAGCGGGAGAAGAGGGAATGTAAGGGTGAGTGAGGAAGAGGAGAGGAAAGAGTGGGACTATATGAGAGCAGGGGGTGGGGAGGAGGATGTAGAGAGGGAAGGGAAGAGCAGTGGTGGGAGGTGAGGGAGAAGGACGAGAATAAACAAAGGGTGCTAGGGAGGTGAGTGAAAAAGGTAAGATTTGAGAGAAGAGCGAAAGGAAGGGAAGGAGGGGGAAGAGCGGATGTGAAGGAGGAGGTGGTCCCAGTGGAAGGGAGCAAGGAGTTGGAAAGATCGGAATTGGGAGGGGGCACAGGAAGGTGGAGGAGGAGAGAGTAGGAAAAGATTAGCAGAACGGAGAGAACGAGAAGGGGTATAGAAAGTTAAAAGGGAGGAGAGATGGGGGGGGGGCAAGACCATGGAGAGATTTGAAGACAAGACAGTTCAAACAAATCTGCCATTGAAATATGAAGACAAGCTTGAAGTACAAAATAAAACGTCACTAATCCCTAACCCATTTTTTCTATTTACTTTCTCATTATTAAACCAACTTTTTTTACTTCTGCACCAAAACTGCCAACCATGTATTGCAACTACCATTAGCACGTGGAGATGATTATTGACCTCCTCTCAACGAACTAGAATGTTCAAAGCGCAGTCAATAACTACTTGTATTGACTGCATTCAGAACATTCTAACTTTAAAAGCAGACAGTGAAACCACAATGAAATTTCCAGGCAAGGTTTCTTTCAACAAGTCACTTGCTTTCTGGGAGCACCTTTTTTTCACAGTAGCATTCTATTTAACATACCAGATAGAAAGCTAAAGGATGGGAATATGCTTTCACTTTCTTATAGATAAACCATGATACTGAATGCATACCCACTTTAGTTTAAGTTTGCAATTAAAAAATGTAAGACGACAACTTTGGTATTTAAACACTACAAAATAAAAACACATTTAATGTACCAACTGAGTTTACTGTACTCACTAATAAAGTAACGTTTTTACTTCACCACCAAAACAGCAAAACATGTATTGCAACTACCAAAATATGCTACTAGACTAATAGACCTTGGGAGAGCTCATTATAGCTTGGGATAATGACCCTCTCCAACTTATGACCCTCGGATACCCCTTGGGCCATAAATTGGCAGCGGGCCATTATCCCACAATAATGACTCCTCCCTCGGTCTAATACTGGCTTTACGATTTAACTATGTTTAAGGTCACTACAAAAGAGGCTGATGTGCATTCCTTTCACTAGTTGATATAGTTCATAAAGACATGAATTTACATAGACATAAATAAGGGTTAGCCACACAAGGGAGTAGCACAAGGTTTATTCACAACAGAACCACAAAGGCCCATGTGCACTTTTCCAATTGACCTACTTGTTTTAATGTGCATCACAAAATACAGTAAGAAGGAGAGTATGGTTAGCTCACTATCTCCTTCTTTGGCACATTGCCAGAAAACATATCCATTTATCTGTAAAACATTTGAAACCCCCTGATACATTTTTTTAAAAACTCCTAGTTTCATACAGGGCAGCATAGATTTGCTGACCTAACTACTGGCCAGTGGGATAACAATGACTGTTAAATTGAACTATATTAAGATGCCTCATCAGGATGATGTGGCAGCCTGCAAGACATTTCTGGAAAAGCAAGATATGCCCAAATATACAGTGATCAAATCGATACATTATATATTCGCCAACTATCAGGTCAGATTACTTTTTTCCTTCAGAAAATAGGAATTGCGTTTGGTACTTTAATGGCATGCAGGAGGCACACTTTAATGGAACAACTGGACCATAAAATTCCGCACCACCTGCTGGAAAAAAAACACTAATGCACCTCCACTACATTGATGACATTGTTCTTGTTTGGACTGCAAGTGAACAGGACCCTATAGAGTTCCAAAGGTTTTAAGTCACCCAACAACCCAGATGAATGTACACTCTCACCGAACGCAAATAGTTTTTTAGACTCCAGCAACAGCACAAAGAATGGAAAAATTCAACTATCAATATGCCACAAACACACAAACACACAAACCTACCCGGCTGGCTACGGAGTAAAAGCTTAAACCCGAAGCATGACTATCCTAAATGGAAACGTCATAGAACAGAGAGGCTGAAAATCCTTTGTCTTTAAGCCCAAGTTCGAACACTGCAAATTGGATTAAATAAGCAACAGAGTTTCATTTAAAACTTTCCAGAATTATATCCAATTTTTCTGATGAGATGGATTGCCATCTGGCAAGGCAGTCGAGACCGTGCCTTTTTTTATTTTTATTAAATTAATACAATGATATGGGTAATTCCATCCCAGCAAGGGATCTCCTTTTCATAAGCTCCATGCCAAAAGCATAGTGTACATCTCTTCCCTGCTTCAACAGTATCCTGATATGCAGCTCCTGATCTCCAGTGGCATAGAGCAGTTTCAGGGGTCACATGTACCATGTTGAGAGCTGGTATGACAG
The DNA here is from genome assembly GCF_040938575.1 of Ambystoma mexicanum. NCBI lineage: Eukaryota > Metazoa > Chordata > Amphibia > Caudata > Ambystomatidae > Ambystoma > Ambystoma mexicanum. The sequence continues at coordinate 291,858,678 of NC_090939.1, read as the reverse complement.
CCAGGTCTCTACTGCACAGGGGCTTAATTTATGATATGCACCTCTGCACTCTGGCAGGTCTGTTGAGGCAGACAGTGGAGCAGGTACAGGGCAGAGATCCTGACCACTTCAACAAGGTGAACAGGCACAGAGCAAAAGCCCTGGCCTATACCAACACGAGGATTCCCCAGTTGGGGGATGTGAGAGATTGGGCTCACTGGCGGTAATTCCTAGTCCAAGCCTTAAATCCTCCTATGCACCTCTTGAGAGAGCCGACTCAGCAGCCACTGAGATGACTATGAAGTTAGCACCGGGTTCAGTGATCTCAGTGTTGCCTATTGGCATAGAAAAGCAACCTGAGATGATGGACAAGGAGGTTTCAGACCTGAATAACCTGCCAGAACCAAGCAAATTGTCTTCAGCTGGAGTCCCAGGTCAGGCTGACTTTTGATGTTTACAGAGAAACTGTCCCACCCTAGTGAGTCTGTTGCGGCAGACAGAGGACCAACGGCAGGGTGGAGGTCCTGAGGCACTCCAAACAGTGAGAAACGCTCAGAGCGACATTCCTGGCCCTTGCAAAAACAGGAACTGGTTCAAGACAAAAGCCTTGACCATCTCAAGTCAAGGAACCCAAGAACTCTGAGGCATGCAACAGATGGGAGCTGGTTGTTCACCTAGACCTCAGGAGTTTCCTACCAGACCTGTGTCCTGACACACTTGCTGGTCCATTAGATGTGATTGAGACATCTGACAGCTTGTCAGATCATTTTTCAATCCCTGTGTGAATTTGAAAATGGAAACAGTGCACTCTGTCCACCTTGCGTAGGCAATGACAGGACAAGATAGGCGCACCAAACTCTTTTAACTTCACTACCTGTGGTTTGGTGGTCTTGTGAAAGGAAAAATAACTTCTCTCAGTTGGGATACCCCCAAGATGTCATAGCTGACCAGGGGCCCCAGGTCATTTCTGTGGCTGTTTAGACACCACAGGGAAATCAGAATGCCTCTCCCTGCCAAACTCCTTTCCATCGCTGGAAGGCTGGTTGGTGCAGGGCATCATTTATAGGACTCCCAGACTATGGGTAGGGAAATAAAAGCCAGACAGGAACCTGTACAAATAGAATTGGAGTAGACTCAGTGCAGCTGAGTTCAGAATTTGCTGATCAACCTATTGTCACTCGCAGTCGCGGCCATCGGCGTGACTGGCAATTTCTTCTGCGTTGGAGTTTGAGGAGACGCAGAGGAAGGTTACTTTAGTCCCTTTTCTGTGTTCGCAGCCGCCGCTTCAAACGCGGGACGCAACGCTGCCGGGAGTATTTAAATCCCCGCCTCCCGGCAGGTCGTTGCGTTACAACCCCCTCTGTTGTTTACCTTTCGACTCTGGGTCCTTCGCTCTTCCTCTGCACCTCGCTTTGGAATTACTCAGGAGTTTTTCCCCGTGGTTACTTTCTCCGGTGTCCCTGTCCCCGGAACACCGTACTTTTGTTTTCCGTTTCTCTCCGCCGCCTTCCCTGGGCAGCGCTAGCTGTGCCTTTTTCTCTGGCGGTCTGGCTCTCTCTCTCTCTCTCTCTCTCTCTCTCTCTCTCTCTCTCTCTTTCTCTCTCTTTCTCTCACCCTTTTTCTTTCCCTTGCTCTTTGAGTCCAGTCAGCGTGGAGTTTTCTCCTGTGCTCCTCCGCAGTACTTTCTTGGAAGATTTCTAACTCCACCACAGCCGTTCAGCTGCTGCCTTCTCCGCCTGCTCTTCAGGCCTAGTGCTACCATTGGACTTGGACGTTTTGAGGGCCACTACCCTCAGTGTTGGAGATCCTTCGCTTCCTTCTTCATCTGTGAACAACTGGCCTTCTGAGACAAGTCTTGACACCTCTTATCAGGTTTTTTTTTCCCCTTGCAGGTTTTTCCCTGTATTTTCTGGCTTGGTTCCGGAAAGGAGGTCACTGTGCCGCTGTTCTCACCCAGCGGCTACAGTGGCTTCTCTCCGTGACAAGCCCACGCACCAGAAGAAGGAGAGAGACTACCTGGCACGTCGAGGCCTGCAAGATACCATCGACTCGGAAAGCTCAGGTGAGGAGAGCGGGTGCACAGGGGGAACTCAGCCAAGGGTACCGTTCAAGTCACAGATTGCAACGCCAAAGAGTATCACGATGTCAGCTGAGGAACAGGTCCAAGAGCTGTGGAAGGCTTTCCAGGCCATGTCCCAGGAGCTACAAGGTGTCAAAACTGAGAACGCTTTGCTTAAACAAATGGTTGCGACTAGGGAACCGACTCCCTCGGAATTGCCACCCATGGCGCTGTCCTCTGGGAAATTTGATGGCTCCCCCAAGAAGGTGAAGGAGTTTCTTGAAGCATGCTTGGTTCATTTCACATTCAGACCCCGTACCTTTGCTACAGATCAGGCCCGGGTGGGTTTCCTAATTTCCAACAGGACTGGAAACGCTCTGTCCTGGGCCACCCCATTGGTGACTAGTGGAAACGCCATTCTGCAGGACTATTCAGGGTTTCAGAATCTTCTCAAGCAGACCTTCGAACGACCAGAGCTCTCCTTTACAGCCTGCGAAGACCTGTTGGATGTCAGACAAGGCTCGCTAGACGTTTTGTCATACATCTCCTCTTTCAAAACACTAGCAGCCGGAGCAGGATGGCCCGAGACAGCGCAGTATGCCATTTTCAGAAGAGGACTGAAGGAGGAATTTAAAGACGAGCTGGCCAGATCCCCTCGTTCTCCTACTTTCTCAGATCTGCTTTCTGCTGCCCTTCATATTGAGTATCGCCTTCAAGAGAGACGAGTTGAACGTCGTAAGCAAAGGACTCCTGGCTATACCTCAGACCCCTCTGTACCCGTTCTCCCTGGTCGCTCTACTAACATTGTTACCGAAGAACCAATGCAGATTGGTGCCACCAGGGCGCCCTTGTCCGCAGCTGAAAGACGTCGCAGAAGAGAGAAAGGGCTGTGTGCCTACTGCGGATCAGAGCAACATATTCTCAGAGACTGTACAGAACTGCCAAGCAAGAGGTCGGGAAACGACTACCCTCAGCGTCAGTAGGGACAAGCGACCGAGGGTCTTCGAGCAATCTTCATCGTCCCTATGTCTCTCTGTCAGTGACCTCTTCCGAATCTAAGGAGGACTCCAAACTGATGGTCATTCCAGTACAACTCAACCTCGGAAACCATCAGGTGGAAACACTGGCTCTATTGGACTGTGGCGCGGCAGGGAACTTCGTCGACACCCTGTGGGCAGACAGGGTGGGTCTCCGTCGGATCCCCCGGGCAGAAGGTCAGAAGGTGGAAGGTGTGGACGGTTCGCCTTTGTCTTCAGGTCCCATCACCCATACCACTGAGGATCTCTCCTTGACGATCAACCAACATAAGGAAGTTTTGTGTTTTGATATTATCAGGGCTGCCCATTTCCCCATCATCTTGGGCATTACATGGCTCCGTCGACATAATCCTCTGATTAACTGGACCGAGAATCAGATACGTTTCAGTTCCCCGTATTGCGCAACCAACTGTTTTTCACTGGAAGGTCGAGCTGATCTTCAGCCAGTCAAGGTGTTTCCCAACAACCATGTGGGTGTCCATGCTTTACCCAATTTCTGCTCTGGGTTTTCAGAGGTTTTTCAGGAGTGCCTCCATGCCAGACTTCCACCCCATCGGCCAGAGGACTGCACCATCGATCTGGAGCCCAATGCCTTAGTTCCATTCGGACGGATGTTCGCTCTCACCCAAACCGAGAGACAAGTTCTTCGGAGATACTTGGATACCAACATGGAGAATGGTCTCATCCAACCTTCAAAGTCTCCAGCAGGAGCCCTTTTGTTTTTCATCAAGAAAAGAGATTCCGCCGACCTTAGACCCTGCATTGACTACAGGGGCCTAAATACAGTGACAGTCCGTGACCGGTATCCTATGCCCCTAATCACGGACATTATTGAGGCGGTGCAAGGTGCTCGAGTCTTTACCAAACTGGATCTTCGCAACGCATACCATCTGTTGCGGATTGCCAAGGGTGACGAATGGAAAACCGCATTTCGTACTCCTCTGGGCTTATTTGAGTATAAGGTTATGCCGTTCGGTTTGGTGAACGCCCCAGCGGTATTCCAGAGGTTCATGGACCGAATGTTCTCTGACATGCTTTCCATCTCTGTCATCATCTATTTAGATGATATCTTGGTTTTTTCCCCTATCATGAGAGAACACATTGTACAAGTACGACGAGCTTTGGAGGGTCTTAAGGAGAACAATCTACTGGTCAAGGAGGAGAAGTGCAGATTCGCTGTACCTTCGGTACATTATCTGGGATATGTTCTGTCAGAAGGAGGGATCGCCATGGATCCTGACAAGGTGCACGTTATTCTTGACTGGCCGGCCCGGACCTCCGTCCGGGAGGTCCAGAGGTTCTTGGGTCTTTCGAATTACTACAGGAGATTCATTCCAAACTTTTCGGAGGTGGTGTTTCCCATCACCCGTCTACTCAAGAAGACGGCCTATCCTTTTTCCTGGTCTACTGAGGCGGAAAGAAGTTTCTGTCACCTGAAAACCCTCTTCTGCTCTGCCCCGATTCTGCAGCATCCCAACCAAACTCTTCCATTTATTCTGGAGACGGACGCCTCCGCTATAGCTGTCGGAGCTGTGTTGCTTCAGTCCTTTAACATGGTGGAGCATCCTGTCGCCTATCTCTCTAAGACTCTTTCTCCCAGCCAACTCAACTACTCGGTTCTGGAGAAGGAATTGTTGGCAATGAAGTTGGCTTGTGAGGAATGGAGGCACCTTCTCATGGGTGCCCGTCATCGGTTCCTCATTCGCGCCGACCATAAGAACCTAAAGGCCTTACAGGACATGGAATGTTCAAACTCCAGGCAAGCTAGATGGGCCTACCTGTTTTCGCAGTGCGACTTCCAGATCACGTACATCCCTGGGTCTCTCAATCGTCTAGCTGACGCTTTGTCTCGCAAGGATTCTCACTTGGAAACGGTAGCTGTCAAGTCTGAGCCATTGTTCCACAGAAATCGGATCCTAGCCACGGTGGGTTCTTTCCTTCAGGAAGTCAAGGCTGCTGTCGCACAAGAGGCTCCTCATATCTCTTTTTCCGCTGATTCCCCTTTCCAAATCAAGGACGGTTGGGTCTTCTACAAGAAGAGGTGGTATATCCCTGAAGGGTCGCTGTGCCGGAAAGTCCTAAAATGGTGTCACGACTCACGTCTAGGCGGACACAGAAGTGGAAATGGTACGTTGGAACTTATCTCGAGGTCGTTTCTTTGGCCCAATATCAGGAGAGACGTGTTCAACTACGTAAAGACCTGCCCGACTTGTGCCAGAGTCAAATATGCCTCGGGGAAGCCCCTAGGACTTCTCACCCAAGTGGAGATGCTGACTCGCCCGTGGGGACTCATCTCCACGGACTTCATAGTGGAGCTTCCTGATTCTGACTCATGCACATGTATCATGGTTACGGTGGACGCTTTATCCAAGTTAGCCCATTTCTCTCCTCTTCCGGGACTCCCTTCTGCCACCAAGATGGCAGAAACATTTGCCCGAGATATCTTCAAGCTTCATGGCCTCCCCGACAAGATAATATCCGATCGAGGAAGCCAGTTCATTTCCAAATTCTGGACGGCTTTATGTACTCGATTGGGAGTGGAAAGGGCCCTTTCCTCTGGGTTTCACCCACAGACAAACGGCCAAACGTAACGACTCAACGCAACCCTGGAGCAGTACTTGCGATGCTTTATTTCCCAGCATCAAGATAATTGGGTTTCTCTACTCCCTACTGCGGAATTTGTTTACAACAACTCCAGGCACACTGCCACAGGCCTATCCCCTTTTTTTTGTACCTACGGTGTTCACCTGCGTTATTTAATGCCCAAGGTGCCCGGTTTCTCCAACTCTCCAACTGCTGAAGAGGTGCTAAGAAATATCAAGGAGGCCAGGGACAATGCATTGCTAAGTTTGGTGAATAGTAGACAGCGGAATAAGATTGAAGCCGACAAACATCGCAGGGAAGCACCTTCATGGAAACCTGGGGACAAGGTGTGGTTGTCCACTAGATTCCTTCCCAGATGGACAAGGCCTTCTAAACTGTCTCCACGTTTCTTGGGACCTTTCCCCATTCTCTCCAAGGTCAATCCTGTTGCCTATCGTCTACAACTCTCTCCATCTCTCAGACGCATACACCCTGTTTTTCATGCCTCTCTTCTTAAACCCTACTATTCAGATCCACATCGCCGGCCTCTCAACCGGAATCTTCCTGTCACTGCAGCCGACCAGGAAGAATACGAAGTTTCTGCCATTCGTGATTCTAGATTCCTTCGTGGTCGGTTGGAATACCTCCTGTCATGTAAGGGTTACCCGGATCGGAGGATTCTTGGGAGCCAGCTTCCCAAGTACATGCCCCTCAGCTGTTGGCCAGGTTCCATTGCTTGCACCCGGGTAAGCCTGGGTGGTTGCACTCTAGGGGGGGGCATACTGTCACTCGCAGTCGCGGCCATCGCCGTTGGAGTTTGAGGAGACGCAGAGGAAGGTTACTTTAGTCCCTTTTCTGTGTTCGCAGCCGCCGCTCCAAACGCGGGACGCAACGCTGCCGGGAGTATTTAAATCCCCGCCTCCCGGCAGGTCGTTGCGTTGCAACCCCCTCTGTTGTTTACCTTTCGACTCTGGGTCCTTCGCTCTTCCTCTGCACCTCGCTTTGGAATTACTAAGGAGTTTTTCCCCGTGGTTACTTTCTCCGGTGTCCCTGTCCCCGGAACACCGTACTTTTGTTTTCCGTTTCTCTCCACCGCCTTCCCTGGGCGGCGCTAGCTGTGCCTTTTTCTCTGGCGGTCGGGCTCTCTCTCTCTCTCTCTCTCTCTCTCTCTCTCTCTCTCTCTCTATCTCTCTCTCTCTCTTTCTCTTTCTCTCACCCTTTTTCTTTCCCTTGCTCTTTGAGTCCAGTCAGCGTGGGGTTTTCTCCTGTGCTCCTCCGCAGTGCTTTCTTGGAAGATTTCTAACTCCACCTCAGCCGTTCAGCTGCTGCCTTCTCCGCCTGCTCTTCAGGCCTAGTGCTACCATTGGACTTGGACGTTTTGAGGGCCACTACCCTCAGTGTTGGAGATCCTTCGCTTCCTTCTTCATCTGTGAACAACTGGCCTTCTGAGACAAGTCTTGACACCTCTTATCAGGGTTTTTTTTCCCCTTGCAGGTTTTTCCCTGTATTTTCTGGCTTGGTTCCGGAAAGGAGGTCACTGTGCTGCTGTTCTCACCCAGCGGCTACAGTGGCTTCTCTCCGTGACAAGCCCACGCACCAGAAGAAGGAGAGAGACTACCTGGCACGTCGAGGCCTGCAAGATATCATCGACTCGGAAAGCTCAGGTGAGGAGAGCGGGTGCACAGGGGGAACTCAGCCAAGGGTACCGTTCAAGTCACACCTATTGCCTAACTTTACAGGTGGCTGAGAGCTTAGGCATGTGGCTATATCTGTACAGATATTTTCAATGAACACGCTGCCTAAATCTGGATCACAACATGTTAATGCAGCTGGCATCAAGATATTTTCTCGCCTTGGTGATGCACCTGACCCTCATAAGATTTGCTCTCAAACTTTTTGGCTGGGGGCGTGTGATGGATTGCCAGCTGGTGATGATGTAGAAGCCCTGGCTTTATTAATATTTATTAAATTGATAAAATGATGCAGGTAATTCCATTTAAGGAAGGGACATCTACTAATCAGAGATCCCTTTGATAAGCTCCATGCCAAAAGCATACTATAAACCCATGGCCTGCTGGCTCAGTACCCTGATCTGCAGTGCCTACTCTTCAGTGACACAGATCAGGTTCAGGGGTCACAGATGCCCATTTGACAGCTGCTGTGACAGCCATGTGACAGCGTTGCAGGGGCTGCATTAAAGGCATGTGCCCCTGTTCCAAAAACAAAATAACTATCTATTCTGGTAGCAAGTTAAAATATAAATATAAGCCATACCTGAGTTTAAGGTATGGTAGCTAGTATCTCTCATAATCATCCAAGCCACATCAATTTCATATCACACATGCATCAGCCATGTGAGACTAGCTCAGTGGTGGAAGGGTTATGTGTATTCCTTTAGTCCAGGCTGTCTCTGCTGCTCCAAGTGAAACTGCAGCCCTGTGGGTTGCCTCTCGTTGATCATGTGTGAGGGCATGTAACTCCCTCCCCAGTGAGACAGTATCTACAAAGGAAGCTGTCCGGGGAAGAGGAATCAAATTGCACACCTTTCGCAAAAGGACTAGCCCTGCACCATGCTGCTGCAAACCAACAGGGTCTTTCATGTAATTAGGAAGGGGCCAGGATTGATGTAGACAGAGGGTGCTCAGACCAGCTGGAGGAATAATAATAATAATAATAATAATATTCAACCATATTCAACCATGTTGTGTTCTTCTCTTTATCTCTTCTTCTTTTCTGACCCTTCCACTTCCTTTAACGCAAAGTTCTTTGGGTGTGAAGTCCACTTTCTCCCAGAACAGGGGTTGTCCAAGGCAGAGGCAAGCACTATCTGCTACCTAACTATCTACAAGGCACATTGGTGGTGACCTGCTGCTGGAGCAAGACCTGCCTCTCTGCTAGCCACACTGAATTCACATTAACCTCAGAGTCGCAAGAGCAAGTATCCCTGTGTTTCTGCCATCAAACCCCTGTGAGCCATGATACGAGTTTTTGAGGGGACAATCCAGAGCTGCCTAGGCATTCGACAGATCTTCAAGGCGCTGTTCTGCACTCTCAAACCAGTTCACTGTCATAGCATGCCAGCTGAACAATTATTGCCTCAGCTTGGACCTGAGCCCCATTGTTGCACCCCTGCCATTAAACAGTCTGCAAGTATCTTTGTTGACGATCTTTATCGACACTGAACCAGACCCTCACGATCCTTTGAACTGCAACCTCCAAATGCCGCATTGGAGCCGCTCGAATTGAACTGCACATCCAGTCACCAGCATCTTTGTGGTCAAACCGACTGTCAAAACAACCCACGTTGCCCTTACAATCTGCACTTTGCTGAACGCTGCTTTGAACCGGCCGCAATCGCCAGTCAAACCAACCGTGGTGGCCTCATTTAACCACATCCTTCGATGCTGCATAGGACCACCTATCTTGAACTGCACATCCAATCACCAGCCTCTTCATCATTGAACCGACTGTCCAACCGATTCTGGTAGCCCTCAGGATCCACCCTCAGGGGTGGGTTTTGTGTAGTGTTTTTGTAGTTATTTTTGCAGATGGAGTGTTTAATTAGAACCTTGGTTCGACATTCCCTTTATTTTGGACTGTTATGATTTGCTGTTTGGGTTGCTACTGAACCACATTCACACCCTTCTTGACAGTATAGGCTTCCCTTGGCCCACGTAACCACATAAGGGAAATGAGGTACATCTCTTAGTTGTGCCTGTTTTACCTTTATGATTGGGATCACTCTGGCTTTGCAGCAGTTTGATGGCAATTAAGCCACTGCTCACCCTTGTACTCCTCGGGGAAGAAGTAATTTTGTCACATACATGACCAAAAATATCTATTATAGGACCCGGCAATGTATTAAAGATAGTTGAAATGTACACTGGGATGCAATTTACCAATGTGTTTTTCCTGAAACGAATAGTAGCACACGGTAGAAGTCATAAGACCTTTTCACATTGCCACATTATATACCAAAACACAACTATTTCCTTATAAACACAGTTCCAATGCATTTAGCAACTGAAAACATGAAATAAAAAACCCAGTTATGTCATTTTATAATTCACTGCAGCAATTAATATAACAAAGTGTGAAGTGCCCATTCATTAGAGGAGTTCATATTAATATATTACAATATACAATTTTAAAATCACACCCCATCATGGTAAACTGCAAAGTGCCATACTTACAACTTAACCGCAGCTAAATACCACTAAATGAATGAGTACCTTACATCAATTGTTCAGCACTCTCCATTAATAATGACTTACAGCAGGTGTTAAATAGAGGCATTTTGCAGCTCAGCAGAGAAATAGGGCATGCTGTTTTTGATACATGTGTGTGTATCATTGGTTTTAATTACCTGAACCTGACGTGATCACAGTGTGGTCATACAAACATAAAGTGCATCCAAAAGCACCCAGATGTCTACAGGCCAATGAATACTACGGGTATTGCCTCTTAGAATACACACAGCAAGCTCTGTTGTGTTGTTTACTGTTCATTAACACCATGAAGCCTCTACAGCGCATGTGCACTCAACACATTCTTTCAACATAACGGTTTCAATGGATGCCTCATTCTGCCAACATAGCACAGTCAAGGCATTTTGATTTCCCCTGGAGTGCTAATAAATTTAATTTTTTTATTATTTTCTTTTTTTTTTTGCCTTCTGCACGTACTATCAGGCATCCATAGACTACAATCCCCAGCAGGATTGTAGTCTGGAAGCTAATTTCAGGAGAAACCCGGCGCGAATGCGCCAGCGCGGACGGGCTTAGCCAGTCTGTGTCAGTCTTTATAAGGGCTGACTCGTGGCTGTATCCCATAGATTGTCTGCTTAATTTTGTTATTCTGCATTTATTTAATTGTTATATTTTAAACGCTCGCTTTTTTAAGCTGTTAATAGGAAAGTGCATTGTTTGGTTGCACTGACACTGTGCCACACTCAATTATACCATTTTAAACGTTCGTTTTTTAAAATTTGTTAGGAGGAAAAGTGCTTTTGATTGTTGCACTGACACTGTGCCCTTGAGTGTGAATGACTGTGTTTTGCTGCCTTTGAAGACATTTAGCTTCGTTTTTTGAAAACGTTAACAGCACGTGCTGAAGCAGAGGCTGTTTTGCCTTCTGCACGTACTATCAGGCATCCATAGACTACAATCCCCAGCAGGATTGTAGTCCGGAAGCTAATTTCAGGAGAAACCCGGCGCGGACGGGCCTAGCCAGTCTGTGTCAGTCTTTATAAGGGCTGACTCGTGGCTGTATCCCATAGATTGTCTGCTTAATTTTGTTATTCTGCATTTATTTAATTGTTATATTTTAAACGCTCGCTTTTTTAAGCTGTTAATAGGAAAGTGCATTGTTTGGTTGCACTGACACTGTGCCACACTCAATTATACCATTTTAAACGTTCGTTTTTTAAATTTGTTAGGAGGAAAAGTGCTTTTGATTGTTGCACTGACACTGTGCCCTTGAGTGTGAATGACTGTGTTTTGCTGCCTTTGAAGACATTTAGCTTCGTTTTTTGAAAACGTTAACAGTACGTGCTGAAGCAGAGGCTGTTTTGCCTTCTGCACGTACAATCAGGCATCCATAGACTTCCATCCCCAGCAGGATTGTAGTCCGGAAGCTAATTTCAGGAGAAACCCGGCTCAAACGCGCCGGCCCGACGGGCTTAGCCAGTCTGTGTCAGTCCGTGTCAGACGACGGACTAGGCTGGAAGCAAACCCTGACCCTTTTCTGATACAATGTTGGCGCCGATTTCGTGCATCATGGACTTGCAAGAAGTTCTCAGAATAATTGAGGCAGAAAAACAGAAAAGCCTTGCACGTGAATGCCACGGTATGTCACTCATAAAGAATGCGGGTAGATCAACCGAGTTAGTTATCTCCACACTGGCTAGTCACCCGGTGACTATGCGCCCTCAGGAGACCACCCAGGACTTAACACAGAGGGACCAGGGGTCCCACACTAGGGTTCACGATTCTATGCCCGAACCCTGCAAAATTCTTACTGACAACACGCTGCAGGCGGGGGGGGAGCTCCACTTACCACACTACCAGATGGGCCTAATGCTATTATGCCTAATGATACTACCATAGGACTGTTAGCAGGCAGTGTCGATCATGAGAATCAAGAGGGGAGAGGCAGGGTTTTTAGTTAGCCCTACCCCAAAGCCAATTGTCCTGTCTTCTTCTTAATACCAGATCTCTTATTAAACATTCTACAGAACTAGCAGTGCATATTGAGGAGCAGGACATCGATATTTGCGCTCTTACAGAAACCTGGGCACATAGCGCTGCGGGTCCCCCTCTCAACTTGGCGATTCCTGAGGGTTACTCCATGTTGAGAGAAGACAGGGAAGCAGGGAGGGGAGAGGGTGTGGCGTTGATTTTTAAAAAACACATCACCATCTGGGGAATTCCATTAATATACTGGAAGGTATAGAATCCCTACAGGTGAAAATAGGCTTCAATGCTGAGACCACCATTAAACTATTATTGTTATATAGACCCCCCTCTCACTCTGAGGATTTTGTTTCTGCCATATCCAACCACCTCATGGCCTGCCTCAAACCTCACACTAGCTTCGTTATATTGGGAGATCTTAACTACTGGCTTGGCTATCAAGACGATCAAAAGGGAGCTGACCTGGAGGCCACTTTGGGCTCACTCGGCTTCGCCCAATTTAATTGTCAACCTTCTCATCAACTAGGACACACCTTGGATTGTCTTGCAGCAATGCATGTATCTATCACTGATCTAACCTCTTCGCCTTGCCCATGGTCAGACCATTACTTTGTTACCTTTACAATTCGGTCGCTTTTTCCTGCCAAACTAAAAAGCAAAATCTCCCCATCAGCTAAGGGACGTAATTCCAAATTGCTCACTTTGGAACACATCTCCCCACTAGTCAAACATCTGACTAAAGATTTATTCCCAGAAACAGCCCAGGAACTCTCCACCATACTTATGGATACCTTTAATGACATTACCAACTGCCTAGCCCCGGAGAAAGTGAAAAAACGCAAGCTTGTTACCCCAATAAATCCTGGTTTACCCCAGCGCTACGCACTCTAAAAGTGGCTATGCGTAAATTGTATTTTAAATGGAAAACTAATTATTCTGATGACTTTCGTGTGGCCTATAAAGAGGCAGCAAGACTGTATAAAGTGGCCATCCTAGATACAAAGAAGAATTTCTTTAACAATAGGATTATGGAAGCACGATCAGAGGCCAAGGAATTGTTTAAAATACTTAAGGAGCAGGAATCGACGCCTGTCCTCGAGGTCAATGAAGTCATTAAAGACAAGAAATGGTGCCAGGATATCCAGGATGCCATGGCCTTGAAACTACACGGAATCAAAGCCAATATCAGCTTTAAAAAGGCAAACGCCAGTAATGAAGGTAACACCCCAGAACCTCAGGTGCACATTAGAAAGCCACTAATTCCAGAATTCTCCTTCTCAGCAATTACACTGGAAGAGCTGACGGAGGTGGTTAAACACCTGAAAACAACTAGTTGTAGGGGAGATCTCTTCTCAGCCATTATAATTAAAGAATGTCCCCCTTTTTTGTTGGAAGCCATTTTGCAATTTATGAATGCCTCCTTTAAAGAGAGTGCTGTAACAGACAAACTGAAACGCTCCTGGGTCACTCCTTTGCTCAAAAAACCAGGCCTCGCCAAAGATGACCCCTTGAACTATTGGCCCATTACCAACTCAGCCTTCTTGATGAAGATTCTGGACTGAGTTGCCTATATACAAATAGCTAAACACATAGAAAGCCATCCAATTCTTAACTGTCGGCAATCAGGCTTCAGAGCGGGTCATAGCACTGAAACGGCCCTCCTGGAACTAAAATCTAAGCTGCTTACCAACATAGACAAGGGAGTATCTACCATGCTCATGCTGCTGGACCTCTCAGCCGCGTTCGACCTGGTTGATCACACGTTGTTGGTCACCAGGCTCGAACAAGTGGCAGCTTTTTCCACCAAAGCCTCGCAGTGGGTGGCTTCTTTTCTTAAAAACAGGGTCAGTTGTGTATGCTCAGACCTAGCTGAAGCAGACACAATCCCGATTGAGTATGGAGTCCCACAAGGAGTTAGTCTGTCACCCTGTTTTTATAATATCTTTACCGTCCCCTTCTTCTCTATGCTGGGGCATGAAAATATCGGGTTCACTAACTTCGCAGATGATACCCAATGTATCATTCCCCTTACGGGAGACCACACACAAGATGAAAAGCGTATCAACAAAGTCTACACCTGCATCGAGAACTGGATGGTACAAAATGGACTGGCGCTTAATAGAACTAAAACAGAGCCTATGGTTGTGGGATCCACTAATCGGATCTTAAAACTCGACCCCAGGTATAGCAAAATTCAGCTTGGCGAAATCAAACTAGACACACTTAAAAAAGTTAAGTCGCTGGGGGTGATTCTTGATCAACATCTTTCTATGAATGCTCATGTGGGAAGTGTTGTATCTGGGGCAACCTACTATCTTAAACTCTTCACTCACCTTAGACCTAAGATTTCTCAGGCCAACGCCGAAACACTGGCGAGAGCCATAGTAGGCGCAAAAATGGATTACTGCTGCAGCTTGCTGACTGCTATCAGCAAAAGGGAGCTTAATCGACTGCAAGTTATCCAAAATGGTGCTGTGAGGGTGGTTACAGGCCTTTCCAGGCGGGACCATGTTACACTAGCAAGAAGAGCTTTACACTGGCTACATGTAGAGGCTAGAATCCAGTATCGCCTTATGTTATTAACATTTAAGAGCCTTCTGGGCATTATGCCCCGTTACATCAACAAACTTATTCTGCCTAAGTGTTCTCCTCGTGTTCTTAGGTCCCAGGATACCAATATGCTCTTAATTCCTAAAAGCAAATCCTTGAAAGTTGAAAGGGGTGCATTTGCCACAGCAGCCCCTATCACCTGGAATCGCCTTCCCCTGGACCTTAGATTGGAACCTACTCTCGAGGCCTTCAAAAAAAGCTAAAAACATGGCTCTTTGAATAAAGCCCAGCTGAATTTTCGGTTCTCTCCCCCAGCTTTATCTGCACATATATGTTTTTTGTTGTCTAGTCTTGTCCGTGCCATCATGCCCACGCGTTCATTGCTGCGCAGTAAAAATGCAATAAAGTAAAGTAAAGCAAAGTAAAATGTGCAATGAGATTTTGATGTAGAGTAGATGTAGACTACTGGCTTTGTCAAGTCCAAGTACAGTTCATACCTGGGATACACATGTCTTTACATGATACACTGCTTACCTCATTTGAAGCATCTCATCTCGTTTGATATCATCAGTCATTGACCAGTAAGTATTGTTGGCTTTTGCAATAACCTTGATACTGATATTATCAGGATAAAGCAAGTGTTGTGAAAAGACGCACTGACGGATTGCTCAAGCCAGGCCAGGTTGCTGGCATCTCCATTGACATGCATGACACCTTCCAACTGTGTGTTCTATGCTGGTCGTCATCTGCTTCGGCTAAGGTACCCATGCACACCATAAGACTGGTGTCAAGGTTACCGACCAGTCATCTCCCTTAATCCCCAGACAAAAAGTCAGGGAAGGGGGTGGGGGAAGCCTGAAATAAAGGATTTGAAATATTCTGTTATGTCCTCCGCAGATAGATAATACCAGAATAACCAAGTAGCTTCGCGTCTTACACGGCGTGCTGTAGTACCATGGTCTTATGTATCTCACACACGTTCAAAGTGGATAAGTCATCCATTTTAGTATCATATCTCCTAATTGCGCAAAGGACATGGCGGGATGAAAGAGTGGGGTTTTCTATCACTTGCCTCCAGGTCTGCGAGCTAGTCATAGGCCTTGGCCTCCCAATTCGAGTACATCTAACCCAGAAATGATTCTGGAAGAGTATCCAAGCAGCATTCTGCTCTGTATCTACTTAAGTGACGTGGCACAACTATGAGTCTGCAGTGCAGCTAGTGCTTCTATTGAGCATCAACACCGCTGCGGCTGAGAAATGCAGTGTGGGAGAGCTGGCTGGATGGTGGAATATCACGTGTTCCTCTTCAGAATTGCCTAAAGATCCTCCATATTCGTTGAACAATTGTTATGCAACAATTAGCCCGAAATATAAACTTATCTCATGGGGGAGCAAAGCCTCAAAGATTCGTGGGGCCATCAGGCTTTAATGCTTGGTGCAATTTCAGGAGGGTAATTACACTCCACCTGTTTGTTCACACGTAGACAGTGAATTTTTATCATGCCTCCATTTTGTCAGCAATTACATTCTCATAATATAGCAAGCCAAAGTCAATGGGCCTCATTACGAGTTTGGAGGTAGCCATGCCATTTTTAGCGGCATGGCTACCCCCAAACTCGGGTCCGGGTCCCAAAAAATGGGAATTACCAGGCCATTCCAACATTTCCGGGCCCGGTAACTCCCATTCGTGGGACCCGGACCCAGTACATCCCCATTCCCAATGGGGAGGATGCTAACAACGGTCCCGTTAATGACGGGCCCAATGTTAGTAACCTGTTCTGCTAGCGGGTCCCGCTCTGCACGTCTGGTCTGACCAGGCGCACAGAGCGGCCCTGCGAGCAGAACTCGTAATGAGGCGGTGAGGCAACAACGTCGCCGGTAGCACTACCGGCGCCGTTGTTGCCTTACCCCCAGGGTCGTAATGAGGCCCAATGATTATAAAGGCATAATGGGTGATTCATAAAGAAATCATTTGAGCATGCAAATATGCACTAATTGCATTAAGCATCAGTGAATAGACTCATCGTGGGTGCACGAATTGTGCCGTCATTGTGCAATGGTACCATGCCTACACACAGACCCACTTGTGTATCTGCCACATTTTGTGGGTATGTGTGATGAGCACAACGTTGTCCGTGACACTCTCCTCTCCCCTTCCGCCTGCCATTGTAAAAGGTGTATGTCCACGCAGAGGGAGCACGGGAGAATACTGCATGCACAATGCACAATACAGCACATTGTTGTGCTAAATGCATTGGCCACTAACTGCCAGGCTATTGTGCAAGTCTATGCAAAAAGGACAAGCATACTCGTCCTTGGCACTTCAACACCAAACGTTTGAGGTAGTCTGAATAAATGCTTCCTTTTTATAATAATACAATTTTGAAAATGCATCGAAATGTGAATTTGAATGGAGTTCCTTCCTGGTGGACTTATTAGATGGAAGAATTGAACCCATCAGAATATACTCTTCGGGACGCATTTTCCATGAGGCCTAATGTAAAATGAATGCATACATGCATGCGTAAATCTTTTACGCATTCATTTACACCTAATTTTCATGCATTTGTATTGTGGAGAGGGAGAACTAATCGTAATGTACCGCCTCACCCTTCCTCTCCACAATAAAAATGCGTCAGCATGTACGGAAGCAAGACATTCTGATGCTGGCGTTAATGCTGTGGACTGCTGTGCAATCCACGCTAAGGGCTGACTGCTAATGCATGAATGCCAGGCAGTGTTTGCTCGCGTTGCTCTGCAGGGAGGGAAAGGGAGTCACGCAGTTGATTTTGCCCCCACTTTACACCTCCCTTTTGCACTCAGAGGCACACAAATTGAAATTATGCAGAGGATTATGCAGAGGGGACCTGTGCACCCCGAAGTGCCAATGTAACAGGTCCCCTCCAGGTGGTTTTCGAAAAATGACCCCATAGTGCCATCGAAACATGAGTTGGCAAGTTAAAAAGAAATGTATGGCACGCAGTTTCCCAGCAAAAAAAGAACCTTAAGAATCTCTTTCACGGTATGCTTATGCAGGAGAGTCATTTTTTTCATAACTTCTACCCTGTCAGCCGCTCGGCTGAACACCAAAAGATAGGGGGCCATATGTTTTTAAAAGGGTAAGGACTCATCCTCACCCACCCCCCGAGGCTCACAAACTCTGCAAAGCCTTACTTGATGAGTGGTTTTACGTGTACGCCTCATTTTGCACTCCTCTGACATTTTCCCAGAGGCTTTCAGATGAAAAAGAATATATTGCCTTCATTTCCCCTTTTCTGTTCAGCTGATGAATGATAGGGAAGCAGCTTCTAGGAACAGAGAAATACAACCAAGCCATGAAAGTAAGCCCTTAATACACCACTGTCTGCTACAAAATAGCTGCTTTTGCACAAATTGTCAGAGGCTCACAGCAGTTAAATAACTGTACTTGCGAGCTGAATCATTGCGACCCTGCCAATTGTCAACAAGCATTTTGCACTTGTTTTCAGACGAAAGTATTGCCAAATGTTTATATGGATATATGTTCTTTATCTTTAACCTGTATGACCTTTATTGAGAAGCTGCAGGTAATTTCTAATTGCTCAAATGTAGTGCAATAAACACATAGTGACTTCATGACATCTGATGCTACACTGTTGGGCCTTAGATTTGATTGACACCTTTGATAGCACCAGTAATGTGTGCATTGATGCAACCCCAAACAGCACAATGTTGCTGACCTAAAAGACAACTATCTGTAATGACAATGATCGTTGTCTGTCTCCTGAACACTTGTTGTTTTGTGTGACGCACTTTCATTCTCACTCGCCTTTTTTTCAATAGCCGCGGTTATCCTGCCATGTAATCGCGGCTATGGGAAATCGTTGGTGCTCTTTACTTGGTCCTTGCACCCGCTCCAACTCCTAGCTTGATGCCATTTCACTGTTTTTCAACGTCCAAATGACATTTTTCTGTTTTTCATTTTCCGGTATTTATGGGTATAGCCACGGCTATCTCTCGCATTGGAAAAAAAAAAAAAAGATGCCAGCTTTTTCATTTCTGAAAAGGCTCTTTGCTGCAATGCACCATGGGAGAAAACACTATTGTTTTGGGAGAAGTGGGCACCCCTTATCTGTCAAATATTTAAAAAACTACTGGACAGAATAAACCCAAACCACAAAAGGATCACATGTCAATGGTACGTACCCAAGGTGTTTCAGACCTGGTCCAATTCCGTCCAGTGGTTTCCACTGTGCATGCTTACCAAAATTAGTCCCGAAAGTGGTTTTTTGTTTTCCTCATAACTTTTTTTTTATTTTTTAACAGATCTTTCCCAAGATCTTCATTCTGGGGGACCCGTGCGTGCAGCATTTTCTGCAAAATGTCAGCCAAATCCGTCGTCTGACTCAAAAGTTATTAGTAATTCAAATTTTCGATTTTCTGTGGTACTCAGTACCCACCTTAACTAGAGTGCATCGACCACCGCACTATCATATAAGAGGAACCTATTCTTTGTATTTCTCCTATTGCTAGCCACCAATGTTTTATGATTCATGCTTTGATATTTTGAACTGAGTGGTCTCCCTTCCCCAGGCCGCTCCAGAGTGCCAATCCTTCTTCACTAAAATTAGCCACGTAGGGGCAGTATTTCTTGCTGAAGTCATTCATGATTGGCTGCTGCCTCTGCAAACTATTGGTGTAGGGTCTAGCTGCTGTTTGTTGAGTGTAGTCCACTCACTGTTCACCAAGATCCTGTTGGCTGGTCCTGTTAGTCTGCTGCAATAGAATTTAGACATGCTGATGAGAAATTAGCATTTAGTCTCTGGTGCATATTCCATGTTTCAATCTCATTAAACCTAGCATTTTGCATTGTTTGGACGAAGCTCACTGGCTGCGAGTGGCCGTATGCGTCCTTGAGTCAACTAATTCCTGTGTTGCCACAACGAGGTCTAGTGATGAATAGAAGCATGATGCCATTGCTTATAGTCATGGAGCCTTGTAGGTGCCCACACTACCCTCAGAAACCTCACAAAGAATCATGGACAATTGTATTTATTTATTTTGGATTTGTAGAGCGCACTACAGCCCACAGGCATCGAGGCGCTATAAAGGAGTTTTAAGAAGGCTTGCTTGAGGGTTACAATAAGCGGCCCATGAATAGATGCTCAAAGACAGTCTGATAGGTTGCAGTTACAGTTGCTCAACG
The DNA here is from genome assembly GCF_040938575.1 of Ambystoma mexicanum. NCBI lineage: Eukaryota > Metazoa > Chordata > Amphibia > Caudata > Ambystomatidae > Ambystoma > Ambystoma mexicanum. The sequence goes on along the minus strand of NC_090939.1, from coordinate 291,839,091 downwards.
GTTTCTTAACATAGTAAAGTAAATGCATGGTAACGTGTGTCATATCCATCGAATTACAGTCAATGGGTGATAGGATGTTACATATGCAATACACAGCTCTTAGGGACAAGCCCTTTCAGACGAACAGCCTAGTTTTTACAACCTTGCGGAAGGCTGCATGAGAGTCGATTGACCTGATCTGGGCTGGGAGGTTGTTCCAGAGGGTAGCAGCAATGTAGTCTTACATCAGTGTCCAAGCTTGTACTACCTTTCTAAGGGGATCAAGATCAATATACCTTAAAATGACGTAACCAAGAGGCCCACACCACCAAACAAGGGTAGTTGGGCATGGTGCAGAAGGATAGATTTCTGAAGAATGAAAAACATGGGCTATCTCCATTCTTCATGTACATTGAACAGTGAAAGGGGAGGGAGGAGTTAACATGCTCTGTCAAGGCAGGGTACTGATGTGATCTTTGATAAAAAATGGAAGAGTACAGCACAGCTTTGGTGGGTCTTCTCGTGAAAGATTATTTTGGCTAATGATTTGTTTTCATAAATAAGAAAGGCTGTAAAAGGTGAGGCTTCTCACCAGGTGAGGGTTCTTTTTGATTTTAACATTCATTTTTCACAGCAGTACATTTTTACTGCCAGTTTTTACCAATTTGTTTGCAGTGAAAGTGCGGGGGATCCCTCAAAGCCCCACTATCCTACACCTACCCCAACTGACCATACCGTTTTGCCTTACCCAAACAACCCCCAAATGTTTGTGGCAATCATTCAGTAAAACAAATTGCAGTACAAACATACTGATTTGGTGATCTGATCATTGATTGTATGTTTTGAGCTCATTGTTTTTGTTGTTGAAGAAGGCAAGGATGTCTTGTACATGTTTTTAGAAAGGTATAATCCTGCTCTTGACCTGGTCTGGTTCAGATATTTTAATTTAAATTCTCCAAAGTTGAATCACGTTGTTTGAAACATCTGAGATGGTAATACTGCAGAAGCAGATCTCCTGATGAACCAACTCCCTTTGAAAGATTTGGCATGGATATTATCACTTAGTTTGTCCTGGTCCAAGCATATGTTATCAATAGCTATTCAATTGTCCTGATATATCATTTCACCTCAATACATTCATTAACAAACCATCCGTTGGTGTTGAACATTCTGATTTGAGTTTTTTTATTTTCATATGAGCTAAAATCTCAAAATATCTGTCTGTTTCAGTTTGGGGATTGTGTAGGTGGCCAGAGGGCAATGGTAGTGGATTGTTTGGTTGGAAGTGGCAGCTTTGCCAAATATCCCTGGCTATAGGGTATCAAGTGATCTGTATAGTTGTTTCCTCACTGGTGATCACAGAGATCCTCAGTTGAGTAGTTGACCCAATATCCAGGAATGCGCCAGACTGAACTGAGAGAAAGTCTTTGCCGGAAAAAGGGAATTACTAGGCCCTCCAAGGTCAGAATGGCCCGGTAATTCCTCATTCCCGGAAAAGCGGCATGGCTATTTCCATACTCGTAATGAGGCCCATAATGTTTTCATTCTGAAAAGAGGAGATACCAACATCTCTCAGAAAGGCACAAACAGCCTCGATAACATTGCGCCTTGCTTTCTCCATTTGTGGACCAAATGAAAAAGAACGCAACCACATTTGTCTCTGCGCAATACGGAAAAAAATTACTATGGAGTTTGGATACATGTCCATGACTTTCCCAAGTCCTTCTTTCATTGCAAATTGCAAAGAGATTCCAGAGACATGTCCTAAACTGCTCCCTTCACAGTGAATAATAATAATAATGTCTAGATGACGCTGTGTCACCAAAGAAGCACAGAGAGGTACGAAATCCAACCACTTCATTCCACGCATTCCATGCCAGTGCACTTCCACATGAGAGAATCCAAGATGTGCAGCCACTCCACAGTGATCTGCATGCACCTCTAACCAATTTATCCAAGAATCTCCCAAAATCCAGACAATCTACTGTCTGAAACACACATCCATCGCTATCTGCTCTTGTCTCAGGAAAAAGACCTACTGACAAACTCTCTCCTTACAGAACACACCCAGTAAACCTTCTTAACCAATCCTTGCTATGCTCATTCTCATTTGGATGCCTCTCAACACCAAAATCTCTGCATGTAGTACGCGCTGTCCGTGAACAACCGCAGTGTCCGCAGACAGATCCAAAATCTGAACGTGCGGAAGGAAAACTTAAATAGTATGCCCCATTTCCCCTTTGAGGTTGGCTCTGAAAAGAAACTTTTTTTGTTTTTTTTTCAGATGCTTCAAAAACACCGTTTATTTTGTGTTTTTTTTGTTTTTTTTTCTTATTTTCCTCCAAAAATCTTCACATTAGCTTCTCCAAAACAACCATTATCTTCCAAAACAGCATGGCATTTCCCATAAAATATAAAGAAATGCCATCTTCTTTAAAAAAAACAATATTATCAGAATCAATGTTCTCATTATTACAAAAGAGCATACCAGCTCAAAGCATGAAAGCAAACATGCCTCGGTTGATTGCACACCTAGCAATATTTTGCTGAGGACAAAAAACAAAACTATTGTCCCATACTGCCCTGGGTAACAAACCAGAAAAAATAACCTTGGCATTTGGAAGGACTTTCAGATCTTGCAACAAAGTAGGGGCACTGGCATAGCCCAAATGCACAGCAGCACAGTGCAGGACAACTACATCTGGACTATTGAACCTAGCCATATCCTGACAAACTTCCAAAATTGCCTGCAAATGAAAACCAGGCACAGTACTCTACACCACCTCCACTCCAAACTATCAACAAACATATCTCCGAGCACCAACACCCTGACTTTCTCCACCTCTGCTATCTTCACTACACAAAGCCTCATTCAACACAAACCACAACCTCAACATCTGATTGGCTGATCCGTACAGTCTCTTTTCAATGCTGGATTTGCTGACAAACCCCGGATGTGGCACGCCTGGTATGCGGACAACCGCGGTGACCGTGGAGCAAGTAACACTGGGGCAGCCCTTCTTCTCTTTCCACTTCACTCTCTGCACCATTCCCTCATTGGTTACTGTTAAGCAGTCACACAATCATCCACCAATCACATCAAAGAACACTACATCTAACTCTATCATCACAGATCAGCACTTTAGATGTACGACTGATCACTCTCAGTACAATTTGGCCGTGACGTGTACAGCTCTTCTAGGAATACAATCCATCCCTGGAGCATAGCTCAGCGGCAACGTGCGCACCTTGGAAGCAAGACGACACAAAGCAACACAGGTTCGATCCCCGGGTCCTCGCATTGAAACCTCTGGGTGTTTAAGCGCGTTATAAATACGCAACTAAGATAAAATAATTACACAACAAATTCAATTCCTGTAACAGCACCTCGATTCCCGCGGGCTCTGTGAGTGCTTTAAAAATGTAAAATAAAATAAATAAAAATATAAACAAAGTAACTGCCACTTACCCTGTAAAAACTGTAAAATGAACTTACTGTCATTTCTCCCATCTGCTATGATGAAGTGTCAATTGCAAAACTTTCTGCTCTCCAAATTTGTGTTGTCACACACAACTATCTAAAAATATATTATTTCATATTATAATGAGATGGGAGAAATAACAGTATAATTATGAAAACAAAAAATAACAATGTCTCCATTAACAGAAGTGCTATAAAGAAACATATTCACTAACCTCTTTCTTTTAAAATTGGAGTGAAGACCACTCTCCTGAAAAGCAGAAGCGTCTGAAGTACGAACAAGGACTTAGAAGAAACCTACTCTTTCCATACAAAAAAGTAAGTACAATACTAACATAATGTTTTAACTGTTACTCAAACACACTAGCGTTTTAGTATTGAAGAACAAACAAGTGTATTAATCATTTACCATTAGATGTAGTACTAGTGCTTCCCCTTACCAGTTCCATACTTTATATTGTCATCTAAACCCAGTTTAGTAACACACCAATACAGGAATAGCCTTCCCAACTTGATGTAGCTGCCCATTGCAAAATCACACACCTCCAAAATAATCATCCTTACCATCATACTCAGACACTCATGCACAAAGCATGCAAACACTGCACAACAACCCACCCCACACTTTCTTTTTTTTCTCCAACAGATCCCAAGCATGCCTACCAAAACGCAAAGTTCAAACAAAACATCTAATACAGTCATTAAGCTAAACAAAACAAGCTTCCAGGACAGAAACTTTCACTCCTCTATCAAAATGTAAAACGAAACAGAAAGTAATTAACAACACTACAGCTACCACAATTGCTAACGCTGCACCTATAAATCTTGATCTAGTGGAAAGTAAGCATACCAAAAAACAAAACATATTTTACAAAAAATGTTCCGCCACAGAGTCCTTCAGAACCTTCCAAAACAGGAGAGTAATCATGCACAACCCTTAAAACCTACCATCATACTCATAGAAAATTAATCCTAGAAGCTCTCGTAGACAGTGCAATACTTCACAAAAGGAAGTTATTTATTTTAGTTTTAAACAGAATTAAACCACTAATAAAACTAACTACTAAACTACAAAAAAAGACTTTTCAATAAATGGAATATCGTGGCTAATTCCAGGTAAGATGCTGGAGGGTTCCGGAGACTGAAGATGCAAGTGCTGAACCAGGTAAGAGTCTTCTGGATGGTGGTAAGCATTACGCTGCACTAGCAAACTAACGCAAAGTGCCAGCATGCGGTTGGGACGGCTTATATAGCCTGGCCCCAGCCACTCCCTTTAAGCCCCGCCTTGTGGCCCCACCTTGCCACTCCTCCTGCCTTCTGCACGTACCTTCCCTGTACTGGTAGGGCCCTGCACGGCCTAGATGCACATGCTCTCTGTATTCTGTGTGCAGAGCAAACTTTGTAATGAGCTTAGTGCCATAGGCGCCAAGTCTAGGTCCATTGGGACCCTGCAGGGGGTGAGATAATTGGCCCTTGACCAGTGGCCATGACAGCATTCCCCCTCAAGGCCCCCCTCACGGTTGTTCTTCCCTCCGGTCCCGGTTTGGTGGGGTTGTTCTGGTGAAATTGTTTGATGAGTCGTGGAACATGGACACATTCACTGGCTCCCAAGTACGATCCTGGGGCCCGTAGCCCTCCCAATCAATGAGATAATAATGTTTTGAGCATACTTTCTTAGAGTCCAGGATGTTCTTTACTTCATACTCCTGCGATGATCTCCGGTTCTGGTGGTGTTGACATTTGAGTGTCACTGGTTTCAGAAGCGAGACATGAAAAACTGGGTGGATTGGCATGTTGGGTGGTAAATCCAATTTCATGGCCGCAGGATTAATGATGGCTTTAATTGGGTATGGCCCCAGGTATCGTGGCCGAGAGGCACAAGGTCCTTTTAGTGGAATGTTTTTGGATGCCAACCACACTTTATCCCCGACAAGTTATTGTGGAGCCTCCCTCCTATGTCGGTCTGCAAATGTCTTTTGTTGCTCCTTAGTTCGATTTAAGTTTTCGCTAGCTTCTTTAAGAGATTGGGTGATTATTTTATGCAATGATGTAACAGCTGGCATCTCCAACTCGTCAAGGGGGTCGAATGGTGATGTTCTTGGGTGTCGACGGTTCATTGTGTAGAACGGGGTCTGTCCAGTGCTGGTATGAATAGAGTTGTTATATGCGAATTCAATTAATCAGAGGATGTTTTTCCAGGAGTCTCCTGTTTGTTGTAACATACATCTCAAATATTGTTCGAGCGTCTGGTTAATCTTTTCTGTTTGACCAAAGGTCAATTTGGGCTAATTTACAACACCTTCTCCAGAAGGCTGAAATGAACTTAGATCTCCTGTCAGAGACCAATAAGGATGGGAAACCATGCAGTCGGACGATCTGTTCCAGAAATCCTGTGGCCAGAGTAGAAGCGGTGGGAAGCCCCTTAGTGGGATGAAATGTGCCATTTTGGAGAATAGGTCTACCATGACCAGTATTGTATTAAACCTATCACAGGGTGGCAGATTGGTGATGAAGTCTATTGACGTGTGCCATGGCGTTGGTGGTACTCTTAACGGCCTCAATAGTCCTGCAGGATTTAATTTTTGGTATTTGTTTTGTGCTCAGACACCGCACGTGGTAACGAACTGGGCAATGTCCTTCCTCCAAGAGGGCCACCAATAATTCTTATGGATTTTGGCTCTAGTCCTGGCGATTCCTGGGTGTCCTTCCACCAATGACTCGTGATAATTCGCTATAATCTTAGTATGTATTTCCTTGTCCTGAACATATAGCCTTCCTTGAAAGTACGGCAGGTTATTTCTGATGGAGAACTGATGTCCCTTACTCAAACATTCCTTTTGGGCTGTCAGATCCATCTGAGCTTAGAGATCAGTCTTTAACTCTTCCCAGAAGGTAGTTACGACTATCTGATGTTTAATCCGGTCTTCGGGAATAATGGCTATGGGGTTGGATGGATTGAAGGTGTCTTTGTCCTCTCCCATTCTCGATAGGGCATCTGCCTTTCCATTGCGCACCCCAGGTCGGTAGGTTATCACGAAATCGTTCTCGGCAAAGAATAAAGCCCAATGGTGTTGATGAGAGGCTTGAGCTTTGGCTGTCTTTAAATATTGCAGATTACGGTGGTTTGTAATAACAGTAACTGTGTGTTTTGCCCCTAAAAGATAGTGGCCCTCATTCCAAGGTGGGCGGTAAGGGATACTGGGCACTGGTAAGGAGACCGGTGCCAGTAATCCATTAACGCCCTACTACAAGGTGCCTTAACGGGTCCCACCATTAACGGCTGGTCTGACCAGCCGTTGTGGACGGGACCCGTTAAGGAACTACGGAGCAAATAACGGGCTTGCAAGTTGTGAGCCCATTATTAGCGCCCTCCCCATTCCCATTGAGCCCTAGGGGGGCTCAAATGGGAATGTGGAAGGGCATTTTCAATGGGGACTTACCGGTCCCGCAAAGGTCGGACTATACCAGTAAGTCCCCATTGAACCATACTGTCGGGGGGGAAATTCTGCCGGGGTCGGCCGGACCGTCCGCAGACCTCCAGGCAGGGAGGCCCCAACTCCTCCCGTGTGTATCCCAGATAAGATGAGATAGAGTATGAGACGCACACAAGGAGCAAGGTGACTCTGCTGTTTATTAGACAAAACGGCAGGGATGGGTCAAGGAGCGCACGCGTTCGTCTTGACACACACTCAATCGTGGGGCTCGCAGGCCCTTTTTACTGTATTATGACGCGCTACTTGCGTCATTTCAGAAAGTTAACAAAAAACCTATCGCCACTCTTAATTGGGTGTTCGAGTGGTAGGGTTAGTATAGCACACATATAGAGAAAGATATTAGTGGACAAGGTGTAGTCAGGTGGTATATCTGGGTTGTCCCTACAATTAGATACATGAAAATTGTTACATGAAGGCTCCTGAGGATTGGCTAAATGTGCTGGCGTCAGTGATAAGAGCCCCATGTTCTGATTGGTGCGCCCGTGAGCTTCCCAGCCTGGGACCACCGTCGTTCCCAGCTCTCGGTGTACCTGTAAGTTGCAACAATGTTTCACTATGGGTACATGCAGACAATGTGAGGACTTATTCATAGCTAGACGGGGTACCGTTCCCACTGTTGCAGATGTCCATTGAGCCTTTCAAGTGTATCTGCCAGTGTCTCGTAGCGAGGGATCCAGACGCCTCTGTTCCACCGGGTTTGGCATCTCGTCAGGTTCGGCTTGATCACGTGGGGAGGGACCGTGAAAGAGGCATAATTCTGCACAATTAATATTGTTTTTCTACTGCGCGTCTGCTTTAATTTGTCGGTGTGACTTTAACGTTGGTGCGCGGAGTGCGAGGTTGCAACATCGTGCCTTTGATGATTTGCTCTTGGAACGTGGGTTTGCAACATTGCGACCTTGGCTGGTTGCTTCGCCAAGCTCATTCTGCAGGATCAGCAACTGACTCTTGTCTTTGTTGATGTCCACGGGAGCTCTTGTTTGAGGCCTACTTTGGCCCGGTGCATAAGTTGTCCGTTTGGTGCACAGGTGCTTTAGGTTATAGGAGCATATAATTCCATAATCAGTATTGTCTTTATTATATTTCTTATGGTGGTAACTGGTTTCAAAGAGAAGCGTGAGCAAGCTAGTAAAAAGTTCATGACGCGTCTTGCGTTTCTGCATTCTGAAAGCCTATATAAAAATAATAAAGATGCACGTCCGTGAATATGCCTGTCGCCTACGTCATAGCACTGAGTATATTCTTCGTGTAGGTTGGTGTGGGAATGTCCAGTGTGTATATTTGTACAGATGTGCTTCCCGTTGTCTAGGTCGTCATGGCATCTCTAACGACGTGTAGATTTTAGTCTAGTTGATCCGTGCCGCAGGTGTCGGCATGGCCAGTGCGGGCTGCTGGGCAAGCAGATGGACACATCCGTATGTTCCTGTACCAGGGTATCTGGTCGTCTGGTAAATGGGCAAACTCTTCTCGTGGCGGGTGTTTGGGTCGTGACCCTCTAGGCCAAGCGCGAGAGGTGAAGGACGGGAGCCTGGTTTTCCATTCTCCCACTTCAGTCCCCCCTCTGGTCGACTTGTCGACCACAAACATATCCTTCTGGTTATCTCCTCTTACTCGCCATATCTTAGTTATTCCTCCGAGATGTCCATAGTGGTTTACATGATCTTCAAAGGACCAATACATATATTCACAGGTACCCCCAGGAGTACAGTATACCCATCTTCCTATGTAGCTCCTGGGGTTTCTTGGGTTCTCGGTCTTTACTGATGGTGGGTCTAGATGGTTGGTAATTATTTGGGTGCGCAGCTTCTCCCTTTCCTGTATTATTACACCTGTATGCTGGCCGTCATCTGCTGGCATCAAGGGGTGCATTCCCACCATTTCCAGCAACTCGTCAGTAGTGCGTGCCTTTCGTGCCTTCCAAAATCTAATTATGATCAGGGTAGCTCCAGCCAATATAGTACAGCCCACTATTATTTTCAGTCCATCTGACAGCCAGGATGGCATCCACGACCATAATAGTGAAAACCAACTCTCATCCTTGTTCACACCATTGCTTTCATCCGTCATTTTGGAGTGCATCTGAGCTAATTGCGAAACTGCTTCTGTCAGTGTACCATTGTCAGCATCATTGGCAGGTATGAACGTGCAGCATGATTGTCCTATCTTTGCACAAACTCCTCCTTCCATTGCTGTGAGAAGGTCCAATACATATCTGTTCTGTAGTGCTACCATCCTTACAGCTCGCAGCTCCTCTTTTATTGCGTTGAACCCATTTACTGTAGAATTGATGGTCATCATTAGTTCCCATCTAGTTATTTGGAGCCATTTTGCGTTTGCGTAAGCCTGTAATCCCGGGTGTATTATTGAGGAGAAGAACATTGCTGCTCTGCTGAATAGTCTGTGTTCTGGCGGTATTGATGTTAGTGCCGTTTCCGACCTTCCCCACAGGTAATTTCCTGTCAGCGGCTCTCCTTGTCTTTTTCTTCTATTTAGGACAGTGTCATTGCTGTTGGTCCTGTTCCCTTGCTCCTCCTGGAGTGGTGCAGATCTCTTTCTTCTCTTATCCCCTTCATTCATTCTAGGAAATTTCGCCACATCGACGTGCTTCTTAGGTACCACTAGTGATGGTACATTGACGTGTACCATTGTGCACACACCATTCCACAGGGGAGGCAGTGTATGGTATGCCTTTTCTCCACAGGCCCAATAATGGTCCATTATTACTGCTGTTCCTGCTCCCCCCTCAGGTAACTCCGTCACACTTGCGCAATTGGTGTTATATCCTACGTCCACCTCTCCTTTATGCTGGTAACATACCTTGGGCGCAGTCAACGGTAGTATCGTTATTGGGTCTTCATCTTCTTCTACCCACGTGAGCATTGGTACATACTTGATCCACGTCGTCCAACATCGGTGATTGTGTGTCTCGATGGTTGAGATAGTTTCTTTTGTTACCATGTTGCTGCCAATCACTCCTATCTCCCAGCTGTTATCCAGATACACCTTTCCTGTTATCGTCAGTAGCGGCCTCTCCCAGCATCCTTGTTTACCCGGAACTTCAGTGGCGTACCAATCACATGGTAGATACTGCAGTGTTACTTTCTGTGTTTCTCCTTTTGCAGGGCCACTTGTTATATATTTGAATGCTTCAGCATGTAAACTGGTCTTGTGATAACTCAAGTAGGTCTTGAGGAAGTTGTTTTCATATGGGTATGAGTCTCGTGTTTTCCATGTCATGTGCACTACAGTTCCTTGAAATCTTCCTTTCGTCTGGAACAGTGCCAAGTATATTATGCACTGCGCTATCTTCTCATTTATTTCTGTGGCAACAAATGTTCGTGAAGCACTCATGGCGTATGGTATTAATGAGCAGACGTAGCAGCTATCCTCAGTTGTCTGCTTACCAATGCGGGTCATGTGTTGGTACCATATGTTGTTTGTGACGTGTGCTGAATCTTGTACATAATTATCAATACCTTTATTGTCTGAGTATGTGCTGCGTTTAACTCTATTTTTCTTTGGTGCAATGTTACTACTACCACCTGACGTAACACCTGTTGCAGCAAGGAACGGGGGTATATTAGGTTTGGGTGCAGCAACAAAATTGATAGCACAGCTATACTGCCATACAGAAGCAGCCAAAAATCCGGTGATTATCAAAATCCCTATTATTTTTATTACAATTGCTAATCTCACCGGCATTTTGCTCTTACCTTGCTGCAGTCCTGGCAGCTTATTCTTGCGACGTTAAAGTTGCCCGCCTAAAAATTCTCAGAAATGCTCGTTTTTAAATGTTAGTTTTGTTTTGTTTAAGCTCTCCCTATCAAATAGTCATTCAGTGCCCAGGCGAAGAGCTGCTCCCACGCTACTCTAAGTGATTGGTCTCTTAAGACCGGCAAGTATGGGCGGAGGTGGGGCATGTAATATTCTATGGCCAGGAGGAAGGCTGTGTAGTAAACACGTACCCTTCTTCTTTTTAGGTATGTTGGCCTTTTTATTTCGTATACAAATTGGTGTGACAATTCTTCTGGGTAGTTATCGTCTGGGAGTACCATCTACGCCTGGACAGTGGACTTTGTTAGTTAGCTTTCTACTTAATAATACAATAATACGCAGTTCCTGTATGTGCGAGAGAAAAAAGAGAACATTCACGTGTTTACATGTGTATTTGTGCGGCCAATGTCTTTCAGTTTAAGTTACAACTGTCCTTTGCAGTCAATGGGCGGGGGGGGGAGATGGCGTAATTATTTTTATTCTTTGAACGTGTGACCATGGGGTGGGCAGTGTAGTGATCACCCCTTTCTTCGTCAGTTGTTGTCTCTGGGGTGTCTGGGTAGTGAGAAGGTAAGGGAACAATTGGGTCGTTGTCTGTGGTAGAACTTCCTTCCGCTGTCAGGGATGTTGTTGCTGTTGTTCCAATGGACCTGTCGTTGGCGCTGGGGCGGGTCTGCAGTTTGTATATCTTTACATCATGTAGATGGTTCCAAGCACGCTTATCCTTTAGTTTTACTGCTCTTGTTGATACGTCTTCTACCAGATGTGGACCGGTGAACCTTTTGTCGTTCCACCTTCTATTGAAATTGCGAAGTAGCACGTGGTCACCTTTGGCTAGTTTGCACAAGTTCTCTTTTTCTAATTCTGTACTGGCGCCTTCTTCTTTATCTCTGGTGGACCCGCCCCGCGTGCGCTCGAGCTGTTGAGACACAAACACAACACTAGTAATCAAAGACGACACATATTGATACATTTCATCACCTAGTATACTCGCTGAACTTTCGTGGTCAGTGAATGCCCTTGACGTTGGCGTTAGGGGAAGGCGCATTTAACGTCCAGTAACCACCTCGTGTGGGGTGAGGTGGTGGTCGGACCCTGGCCTGTTCCTCAGTTCGAACAAGGCTAACGGAAGGCAATACAACCAACTTTTCTTTGTTGTTTGTTGTATCTTTGCAATTGCCTCCTTCAATAAGCCATTTAGGCGTTCACATACACCGTTAGCCTGTGGGTGATATGCACATGCAAATTTGTGCTTTATGCTCAGCAGGGCTGTGATATGTTGGAACATTTCGTTTGCGAAATGTGGGCCATTGTCTGATCTTAATACTTCGCACACTCCCCACCTGGGGAAGACCTCCCTTACTATGAATTTGGCTGCTCTAAATGCATCTGGGTGTGAACAGGGCCCTGCTTCAATCCACCTAGAAAATGGGCATACTACTACAATCATGTATCTATTACCTTGACATATGTTGATCATATCAACATAGTCAATGTCGAGGTGCCGAAAAGGTCCTTCTGGCCGGGGTATGGTACCTCTTATCACTTTTAGGGTATGACCGGCCGTAAACTGTTGGCATGTGAGACAATTGCTGATAAAATTTGACACATGAGAATTTAACTCGGGACAGAACCAATCATCTCTAATTCGTGCTGCAATTATTTCCTTGCCTGTATGGGCTGGGTGATGTAATTGGCTCAGGGCGGTATTTAAAAGTGCCAACGGTATTACAACTTTCCCAGTACCACTCTGGCGCCATAGTGCGTTGGTTGGTGACATTGTACATCCTCTTTTTACCCATATTTCCTTTTCGGCCATTGGTGCTGCTGCTTGTAATTCCATAATCTGTGTGGCTGGGAGATGGGTATACCCTTCTCTTATTAACATCTCCCTAGCCATTCCCCTCCCTCTCCCTCTCTGTGAGTCTGTGGGGTCCCATATCTCACCAAAGTATGCAGCATATTTCGCATGTGCGTCTGCTGCTGCATTCCCTTTTGAGACGTGGTCTTCACCATTGGTGTGTGCGGTGCATTTTACTAGGGCTAGCTCTTGGGGGTCGTTTATTACTTCAATTAATTCAGCCAACAAGAGGGCATGTTGCACTGGAGTGCCGTCAGCTCTCCTAAACCCTCTTCTCCTCCATTTTGTTAGCCCTGAGTGGACAGTGGATGTAACATATGCACTGTCGGAATATATTGTTACACGTTTGTTAAAACTTTTTTTCAATGCCAATATTAGTGCAACTAGTTCAGCGGCTTGAGCAGAGTAATGCTGTGGTAACTGTACACATTTCATAGCCACACACACCGGAGCCTCCATCATTTTTACCACTGCTGCCCCAGTTCTCCGTATCCCATCTCCTTGATCAATAGTTGATGACCCATCAATAAACAAAAGCTCACCTCCCTCTAGTGCATTCTCTTCAACTTTTCTAGTACATGAATATATTTCATTTAGTTGGGTGCAGTCGTGGGCGTAATCTCCCTCCTCTTTCCCCTTCACTCCTATCCTCCATTTCCCTACTATTTTCCTCCCTTTTCCTTTTTAATTCCTCCATCACTTCGTTGCTCATCTGTTCCAATATTCTTTCATCTTCTTTCTTTCTTTCCCATTTCACCCTTTCTCTTTCTATTGCTTTCTCTTCTTCATATTTCTTAGCTGCCTCTGATACTACCCTCCTCCTCCATATTTCCAATTCCCTTTCCTTGTCCTCTTCTTCCTTCTTTTTTTCTCTCAATACTACTCTTGACACCCTTTCTGCTGCTGCTCTTACCCTTCCATCTTCTATCCTTTGCTCCTCATTTCGTTCCCTTAATTTGTCCAATTCGTTTTTACCCTCTTTCCTTTTCCTCACTCTCTCTTTTTCCCCCTTCTCAAGCTGTGTTAGTAATTCATTCTGCTCATCCCTTAGCTTTGCCAATTTTTCCTCCAAAATCTCTTCTCTTTGTCGTAGTAGCTCCTCCCCCTTCATCTCACTCTCCCTTGTACTATCCTCGCCTGTTCTCTTTACTGCCTCCCTTTCTTCTCCCGTTAGTGAACCCCGTAATTTTAATAATATCTGTGCAGCTACCCACTCATCATGTCCTATCTCTACAATCTGCTCTTCTCCAATCCTCCCCTCCCCCACTATCTTCCTGTGAGCCACATATGGTGGAGGGCTGTATGCCGGGTTCGAGTATCCTTCAGCCGCCCTTAACTGTCCTTCTATTTCTCCTAATTCTCTTAAAGGGTACAACCCTTCTCCCTCTGTTTTCACTCCCGGTGTTATGGGTATCTCGTTGCTCGGTTCCTTTTTTATGTCTTCTAATTTATCAATCTTTTCTCTTCCCTCTCCTTCATTCTCCGCATTCTTTTTCCTTTCACACCCCTTTTCCCCATCCGTTCCCTCTTTCATAATCTCCTTTACTTCCGGTGTTTCTCCCATAGAAAACATTCCATTTGGTCCTGGTCGGGATCCCTGGAACATCCTCCATAAGTTAAACACCTCCATATGGCTCGCCAACTTCTTCCCCTTGTATGTATTGTGCAGATGGTTTAGCAATGAATGTTGGGCATATGGATCGAAACTACCATTAGGCGGCCATGGTGTTAACATTTTGTTATCCGTCCCCTGGGTCCACTCTATGCTGTACTTAATTAATTTCTCCCTATGGGGTGGCAGTGTTGTGCATATGTGTTGTAGTGGGGTAGTGAGGGTGTTCCCCCACCCTCCCGACCCTGTCCCATATGACATAGTTGTGCCCCACTTGTTACTCCTCCCTTCGCTATCAGTTTGCAATTTACAACCTTATATTGTTTACCTGGCCCCGTAAGTGTGGGGACTTACGACAATCCTTTACAAAGTATGCAATAATAATAATTTAAAAAAAAAAAATAAATAAATAATAAAACACAAATATATATATGTATAATTTTGTATTGTATATTCCTTCCCCTACGGCCCCCTGCGGCCGAAGCGCACGCAGCCCCCTGTGACTGCGTACCCCTTACGACGATCTTATACAGTCGTCCTTATTCCTCGTTCTCCTCCCCCTTTTACATTTGCCGTGGCCGGCGTTCTCCGTGCTCAGCCACGCCCCTCTCCCCTTCTCCTCTTCCAATCCACTCGTTTATTGTTTATCTTCGTATCCGCTCCCTCATCATTTTTCTCTTCCCCACCACTTTCAAAACTCAATGTTCCTTGTGCTCGTGATATCCTATAAAATCCCTACTGGTGACGTCACCGATGTCTCTACGCTACTAGTACATTTTCATTATTAATTTCAAAATACACTTGCAATTTACCCCCGCTAACCCTACAGCTGTCTTCCTGTCTCTCCTGGAACAAGGTAATCTCATCAATAATATAATCGGACTGCACACGCTGCGTCGCCTCGCGTGTGATACGCCCCTCAACAGGAGGGCTTAACCAGCCAATTATCTTCCGTATTTGGCAACTATGCAACTAGCTACCCCCTACAGGGAAACGTCATCTACCTATCGAGTTTCTTGCTCGAACAATAGGAAACCTCATCTACCTATCGAGTTTCTTGCTCGACCAATAGGAAACCTCATCTACCTATCGAGTTTCTTGCTTGAACAATAGGGAACCTCATCTACTCATTGATCAATAAATGCCAAATCGTAGGAAACCACACACGCCCACCCCTACACGTTAGTCGCGATTTAGGCCAATCAGTGTCTACGAGCGGCCACACGTGATGTTTCGTGCTCCGCCCCCCTCTTTCGCGTCACTGCTCTCGCACTCTTTTCACTCCCTTTCATTCCATTGCCAACACTATATTGTCAAACCTTCGCCGCGCACCTGTGCAACACCTCCCTCCTCCCTTATTTAATTCCTCCCCCCTCCCTCACAATTTCGCATTGCTCGTTGTGTGTGTCATGCTCACCAAGTTCTCTCGATGCAGGGCCGCTCGACTGCGTGCACCCCTCCAAGCGGCTCGCCACCTCCCCTCGTCTGGACCACGTCTGGACACTCGCCAACCGCGGGCGGGATACTTCTCAACCGGCTCCCGAGGGCCAATATCCGGATTGCGCTGTCTGGTCTTCTCGCAGCTCCGCGATGGTCCTGTAGTCCTCAGAAGGGGGCAACGGCAGAGGGGGCCGCGCCGCCGGGCCTCCTCGCAACGGGAGTGCCTGGAAAAAGTAAAAATAAAAGTCGATCTTAAACAGATCTCAGCAGTGCCTCCAACTTGTCGGGGGGGAAATTCTGCCGGGGTCGGCCGGACCGTCCGCAGACCTCCAGGCAGGGAGGCCCCAACTCCTCCCGTGTGTATCCCAGATAAGATGAGATAGAGTATGAGACGCACACAAGGAGCAAGGTGACTCTGCTGTTTATTAGACAAACCGGCAGGGATGGGTCAAGGAGCGCACGCGTTCGTCTTGACACACACTCAATCGTGGGGCTCGCAGGCCCTTTTTACTGTATTATGACGCGCTACTTGCGTCATTTCAGAAAGTTAACAAAAAACCTATCGCCACTCTTAATTGGGTGTTCGAGTGGTAGGGTTAGTATAGCACACATATAGAGAAAGATATTAGTGGACAAGGTGTAGTCAGGTGGTATATCTGGGTTGTCCCTACAATTAGATACATGAAAATTGTTACATGAAGGCTCCTGAGGATTGGCTAAATGTGCTGGCGTCAGTGATAAGAGCCCCATGTTCTGATTGGTGCGCCCGTGAGCTTCCCAGCCTGGGACCACCGTCGTTCCCAGCTCTCGGTGTACCTGTAAGTTGCAACAATGTTTCACTATGGGTACATGCAGACAATGTGAGGACTTATTCATAGCTAGACGGGGTACCGTTCCCACTGTTGCAGATGTCCATTGAGCCTTTCAAGTGTATCTGCCAGTGTCTCGTAGCGAGGGATCCAGACGCCTCTGTTCTCCCGGGTTTGGCATCTCGTCAGGTTCGGCTTGATCACGTGGGGAGGGACCGTGAAAGAGGCATAATTCTGCACAATTAATATTGTTTTTCTACTGCGCGTCTGCTTTAATTTGTCGGTGTGACTTTAACGTTGGTGCGCGGAGTGCGAGGTTGCAACATCGTGCCTTTGATGATTTGCTCTTGGAACGTGGGTTTGCAACATTGCGACCTTGGCTGGTTGCTTCGCCAAGCTCATTCTGCAGGATCAGCAACTGACTCTTGTCTTTGTTGATGTCCACGGGAGCTCTTGTTTGAGGCCTACTTTGGCCCGGTGCATAAGTTGTCCGTTTGGTGCACAGGTGCTTTAGGTTATAGGAGCATATAATTCCATAATCAGTATTGTCTTTATTATATTTCTTATGGTGGTAACTGGTTTCAAAGAGAAGCGTGAGCAAGCTAGTAAAAAGTTCATGACGCGTCTTGCGTTTCTGCATTCTGAAAGCCTATATAAAAATAATAAAGATGCACGTCCGTGAATATGCCTGTCGCCTACGTCATAGCACTGAGTATATTCTTCGTGTAGGCTGGTGTGGGAATGTCCAGTGTGTATATTTGTACAGATGTGCTTCCCGTTGTCTAGGTCGTCATGGCATCTCTAACGACGTGTAGATTTTAGTCTAGTTGATCCGTGCCGCAGGTGTCGGCATGGCCAGTGCGGGCTGCTGGGCAAGCAGATGGACACATCCGTATGTTCCTGTACCAGGGTATCTGGTCGTCTGGTAAATGGGCAAACTCTTCTCGTGGCGGGTGTTTGGGTCGTGACCCTCTAGGCCAAGCGCGAGAGGTGAAGGACGGGAGCCTGGTTTTCCATTCTCCCACTTCAATACCGGTGCCGGACCCGTTATTGGTGGCAGTCATGGTGCAAATTGCGCTATGACTACCACCAACCTCGGAATGAGGGCCAGTGTCTCCAGGTCTTGAAGGCTCCTTTGATTGCCAGGAGCTCTTTGTCGGTAATTGCGTAATTCTTTCCAGGTGCAGAAAACTTGCGGGACCAGAATGCTATAGGATGGAGCTGCCATGTCTCAGGGTCCCTTTGCGATAACACAGCTCCCATGGCAATACTGGAGGCATCAGTCTAAACCACATACGGTAGATCCGGCCGAGGATGTCGAAGTATAGGTGCTGAGGTGAAGGCTTGTTTTAAGTCTTGGAAGGGGCTGTCAGCCTCTGCGGACCTAAATAATTTCTTATTCTTCTTTAGAAGAAATGTGATTGGATGGACGGTCTGTGAGAATTGTGGTATAAATCACCTATAAAAGTTGGCAAATCCCAGAACACTTTGTACCCCTTTGGTAGATGTTGGGATGGCCATTTCAGGATAGCTTCAACCGTGCGTGTGTCCATATGAACTCCTCGTGGAGTAAGCATGAAGCCCAGAAACTCGACCTCTGTGACATGGAAAGAGCATTTCTCTAGTTTGGCAAATAACCGGTGCTGACAGAGCTTTTCCAACACTGCTCTCACATGGCCAACATGATCTTCCTTGGACTGTGAATAGATCAGGATATCATCAATGTAAACATGAACACAGACACCCAATAGTTCATGGAGCACATCGTTCATAAAGAACTGGAATGCCGCTGGTGCATTGCATAACCAAAAGGGCATCACGTGATACTCGAAAAGTCCATATTTGGTCCGGAATGCTGTTTTACACTTGTCACCACTTTTAACTCGTACGAGGTGATAGGCGCCCCCAAGGTCTAGTTTCATGTAGATTTGAGTGCTCTTTACCTGGTCGAGTAGTTCTGGGATGAGTGGCAGAGGGTTTCTATTCTTAACAATGATTTGAGTCAATGCCCTGTACTCGATGCACCTTCGGAGGTCACCTTCCATCTTGGGTACGAAGAAGAGTGCTGTGGAAGCAGGGGACTTAGATGGACAAATGAATCTGTTGGCTAGGTACTGATCTAGGTAGGTTCGTAGGTGTTGATTTTCTTGCTCTGTCAAATAATATATTCGGCTGCATGGGATTTGAGCTCCGGGTATCAGGTCAATCTGGCAGTCGTAGGGTCTATATGGCGGCAGAGTATTTGCTTGTTCTTTTTGGAATACGTCTTGATAATGCGAATATTCCAGAGGCAAGGCACCAACAAGAGCCAGAAGTGCTTTTGCCTTGCTTTTGGCTTTTTGCAGATTCTTCCGATAACAGGTTTTGGTGCATTCTTGTGGAATGGTTAGCACTCGTGTTTTCCAGTGTATCCTGGGGTTACGGGCCTCCAGCCACGGCATTCCTAGGATCATCTAGAGCTGTGGTGCTCCACAAAGATCAAAAGAGATGTCTTCCAGATGACCGTCCTGACATATCAGCATAACTTTTTCAGTGTGTTGCGTTACTGGTCCAGAGGATAGTTGAGAGCCGTCCACTGCAGTCACGTTGTCCGCCTGTGTTATATGCCGAAGTGGGAGGCCTATTTGTGCGGCTAGACCCTGATCAATATAGTTACCCACTGCTCCACTGTCGATATACGCCTCCAAGGCGTGTACCCTTGATGGTTGCTGGTGGTGGACTATGAGTACCGGAGTGACTAGATGTGATGTCTGAACTACTGTCTTCTTTTCGCTCAACAAAAGGGACCCTTGCCCTTGTCGGGCGCTGGAGTTTTCCGGAGCCTTGTCTTGTTAGTTATCGGTATTATCCATTGCACCTACAGTTTTCTTGGGTGGTTTCGTGGGGCAATCTCGAAGAAAATGTCCTGCCTTGCCACAATATAAACAAAGCTGTTGCTGCCTTCTCTTTTCTCTTTCTGCCTTGGATATAGGGGCTTGTAACCCCCGATCTGCATGGGTTCCATTGTTTCATGGGCCTTGACTAGATTTTCCCTGGGTCGCATATAGACTGACCTCCCTTCCATTCTTGTTCGATCCAGTTTTCGGTCTTGTAACCTAGGATCCAGTTGCAGTGTCAGGTTGATATATTCTGCACAGCGTTCAGGAGGATTGACCACCTGGGCTAGCACATCCTTTAGTTCCCCACGTAGTGCTCGGTAAAATAATGTGGTTCTTTTTAACCAGAGCCTGTCCTTGGGTGTGTCTCGCAAACAGCTTCTCCAATTACCGGTGGAACTCCCCAAAATTGTGAAGTACAGGGTCGTCCTGATTGACCAAAGGTATCGACCAGTCCGCTGTGCTGCCTCCTAGATACGAAAGTACAAAGGCCACGCTGGAACTGCCATTCGGGAATGCACCTGGACGGCACAAAAAGTGCAAGCGGCACTGATTCATAAATACGGCATATTTGTTGGGGTCGTCGGAAAACCGTTCAGGGGGAGCCAACGGTACAGCCCCTGGAAGTACCACTTGAACTGTTAGTGATGGTGGCAAAGGGGTTGGCGCGATTCCAAGTAGTGGAACTTGCCCTGCATGAGTTTGAAGCACCTGCCTTGCCAGTTCATCGGTTCGTTCTCGGGCAACAATGAGATCACTTCTCAAGGAATTTGTCTCTTGTCTGGCGGCATGCACTTTGGCCCGTAGTTCCCCCAGCAATTGGGCCAACTGGTCAGACTCTGAGGTATTCATAACGCCCAGGCAGAGATTTCAGAGAGGCTTTGCGTTCTGTTACGCTCACCTGGTCTCTGCGGGGACGTTGGGGCACGGTTTGGAGCCCTCCCAGGAGTTCACTCCCTTGGATCGCTTCTCTCCCCCAACTGCAGTGGTATGGAGGGCCCGGGGTGCTGGTACTGTTCCTGGGAGAAGATGAGAGGCAATGAGAATAACGTGGTGGTGCTGTGATTCGCCTCAACCCTTTCGTGCCAAAAGGTAGTGCGCAAGAGTTTGCTCTTGCAAGCTCACTTGTATTGATGTAAAGATGGGCTCTCCATCCTGCTTTCCTTCAGCAGGGGCGCTGTGGATGGACCTAGTTGTGTCACTGGTCCTGAGTGTGGAGGTCCAGACTGGCTGCAACCATTCCATCTTGAAGGTAGGTTTATTGCTCTGATTGTTGTCCGTATCCTTTGTGATAATTTTCCCCAATGATTATTGTCCGTAACCTTTGTGATCATTTTCCCCAATCATTATTGTCCGTAACCATATATTGTCCTTTCTCTCCCTAGGTATGAAGATGGGCCAACAAGCACTTTAAGATGAAAAAGTCTGTCCCGGAGAACCTACTGGTGGTAAGTAGACTGTTCCAGAAATGCCACTAAGTTTGTGAGTTGCGCTGCTTAACGTTTTATAGTCTATGCGATTGCTAACCTAGTGTTTTCTTGTTCGCTCTGCGGGGTCAGCTGGTCGGTGTTAGCTGATGAATGGTTTGAGGACTCCTGCAGGCTGCCTCAGATGAAGATCTGCGTGGATGCTATGCCGGGTGATGGCCCTGTGTAGATGGGAATTTCGGACAGGTATGGATGCTAGGCGGCACCCGCGGAGCACTCAAGAAGACTGGTAAGTTGGATGCCACTGCTGCAGAGTCGGAAGTGGGAGCAGAGCTTCTTCAAGCGATGGCGAGGATGACTCAGTTAAGATGCGCGCAGAGACTCAAGAGTCAGAAGCAGTTAACAGGCGTGCCAGCGGTGGCGTGGTCTCAAGGTAAGATGTGCGGCGGCTGCAGAGGGAAGCCGATGGCAGTGCTTCTAGCAATGTTGTGACTGATTCCACGTAAGATGCTAGAGGGTTCCGGGGACTTAAGATGCACATGCTGAACCAGGTAAGTGCTTCTGGATGGCGGTAAGCATTACGCTGCACTAGCAGACTAACGCGTAGCGCCAGCATGCGGGTGGGGCCGGCTTATATAGCCTGGCCCCAGCCACTCCTTTTAATCCCCGCCTTGTGGCCCCACCTTGCCACTCCTCCTGTCTTCTGCACATGCCTTCCCTGAATTGGTAGGGCCCCACCCGGCCTAGATGCCCATGCTCTCTGTATTCTGTGTGCAGAGCACACTTTGTAATGAGCTTGGTGCCATAGGCACCAAGACTGGGTCCATTGGGACCCTGCAGGTGGTGAGATTATTGGCCCTTGACCAGTGGCTATGACAACAGGAGTACCACTTTGCAAACCATGTTTCTCTACCACGTAGCCCAAAACTTCACACACAAAAATAATGTTAAACCAGATGAAAAGAAAGGTAGATACAGAGTTGTAAATTGTGAAGGCAGCTTAGTGAAACTTACCAAAGACAGCTTAATTAATCATATCAAATTGTCATTAACAACTCCTCAACATAAAGAACTGTATTACATGTCCCTGCTACAACTTTTTAAACCATAGAGAAAAGAAGAAAAATTACTGGATACATATGACTCCTATGAAGATGCTTTCAAAGCAAATGAAAGCACTATAACAGACGTACATTTTACACAGGACCAAACAATGTTGACAATGAAGAGCAACATGAAGAAGAACTCCAGGCCCAACTACAAGTGGACACTCCTGACATTAGTCAACCTTCTCTAACAGGAAGCCAAGAACCACTTTTAATAGCAAATGAGGCTGAATTAGCCATGATAGAAGTAGAAAACACCATGTGTCAGTATGAACAAGCTACAGAAGACTTTGCTGTACTGAAATCACAACTGAACAATGAGCAGCGTAGCATTTTCGAAGAAATAACCAAAACAAATTGAACATGGTGTGGAACATGAAAATAAAAATGGTACCTGCCAAGACAACAAACCTATACTGCTATACTTGAGTGGTGAAGCTGGTTCAGGCAAAACATTCTTAATCAACATCATCAGCAAGTTCCTAAACCATTGACAAACAACAAACTGTAAACTGTTGTAACTGCCCCCACAGGTTTAGCTGCCTACAACATAGGCGGTGTCACTTTACACCGATTACTACTCCTTCCAGTAGAACACCAAAACAAATTAGACTATTACAAACTTTCCACAGAAGCTGCAATGGAACTACTCAGAGTTTTCAAACAAATGAAAATGGTGCTAATAGATGAGGCGTGCATGGTCTCCAACCTAATTTTGACTTTGATTCACCTCAGATTACAAGAGGTCCACAAAACAGACTACGAAGAGCTCTTTGGAGGAAAACACATTATTGTTTTCGTGATCTTCTTCAATTGACACCAGTGAAAGCTGAACCTATTTTTAAAACCTTAGGGCACAAACTGTGCCATAAAACTGTAAGCAGTATAGGAA
Organism: Ambystoma mexicanum; assembly: GCF_040938575.1. Taxonomy (NCBI): domain Eukaryota; kingdom Metazoa; phylum Chordata; class Amphibia; order Caudata; family Ambystomatidae; genus Ambystoma; species Ambystoma mexicanum. Next base: position 291,816,340 of record NC_090939.1, on the reverse strand, counting down.
ATGTCAACCTTTGGCACATTTCCAACGCAGAGAATTAACAGAAAACATGCGCCAGTCTGCAGACCTCGCATACGCCAACATTTTGAAAAGTATTAGAGTTGGTGTACTATCTCAAGAAGTACCTCCATGCACTCTATGGCCATAACTCATGTGCTACTGATGTCATTGAACAATTAACACACAAAAATGTCAATTGTATGTCCTTGATGCCAACTCTTGCGAACTGTTCAAAATTCAATGAAACAATGTTGAAAAAAGAAATGCAAACAATAATTGAAATTTGGTCCACAGATAAACTGGACGTACATGGTATGGCACTAGCCATCTGTCAACAAGACTAAATGCCCTGGTTTGGAGAAAATATTAAAATTATGTTTAAACTGTAGGGCAATGCTTAAACATAACCTTGACGTGGAACAAGGACTAGTTAATGGAGCACTTGGTACATTTGTTGGCTTTCAAACATACCCACGTGACAACAACATTCAATTTGTCAATATTCTCTTTGACAACCTATTTGAAGTGAAAAGGATAGGACACTCAACAGCCCGCTTCCTTCTTTTCAAAGACATGTATGTACACATAGAACAATTTTCACTAACTCTAGCATACACAGTTACCATTCACAAATCACAAGGTCTTACCCTAGATAAAGCATTAATAGATATTGGTAGCACAGTCTTTAAAGAAGGCATGAGCTATGCAGCACTATCACATGTACGTACACTTGACGGGCTATTTCTAATCAACTTTAATGCAAGTAAAGTAAATGCAGATATTCCTTACATTCTAGAAAACAATAGGCTGTGTTCACTCCACAACCCCCATCTAAAAACCTATCCTGTTCCACAAAAAGCAAAACGTTGTAAAAGAAAACTACTTCAAACTGAAAGAAGACAAGAATTAGACTACTGTGTTGGAATTGTCAAATTCACTATAAACTCACAAGAAGATCCACAAGAATTTCTAATGTACTTACTACAAGTACTGGAAAACAAAAACATACCTATAAGTGAAATCTTGGAAACATACATGCACTCTCCGCAACCATGTGGCACAGGAAGAAGTCCGTAAGAACGCTTTGTTTATGTATCCATACCTAACTGTGAATCCATTCCTTTTCAGCAACTTGTACAAAATGCAAACCATGCAGATTATGTACTACCTGCAATTCAGATAATCGCTCCAGCTTACAAATAAAGACACATAGTAAATACGTAATAGTAATGCTTTTATGTCACAATGCAGATGGTAACAAAAACAACTGTAATTTGATTGGATTCACACATGGTCAAGTATCACTTGGTAAGAAAACCTTCACAACAATAGGTATAATCTACCATGCAGGAACCACAGCAAATGCAGGTCACTACACTGCATATATAAAAAAAGAATTGTGAATGGTTCGCATGTAATGATAGTACCATTACTCTAAAGCAGAGATTGCCAGCTTACTTAATATTCTTAAAACCAAAATTGAATACGTAATCTGTATATGAACATAAACAAAACTTCAACTTTGAAACTGTGCACACAGTACGCCAACATGTATCTAACTGCCCCAAGATTCTGCAACAAGCAAATAGATAAATAAATACCACTAAAATGTAACAAGAAATACACAGTTAGAATACGCCAAGAGGTATCTAACTGCCCCAAGGTTCTGCAACAAGCAAACAGATAAATAAATACCACTAAAATTAAACAAGACATATACAGTTAGAATACACCAACAGGTATCTAACTGCCCCAAAAAATCTGCAACAAGCAAACAGATAAATAAATACCACTAAAATCAAACAAGAAATATACAGTTAGAATACGCCAACAGGTATCTAACTGCCCCAAAAAATCTGTAACAACCTAACAGATAGATGAATAGCATAAATGTAGAAATACACAATTAGAATACGCCAACAGGTATCTAATTGCCCCAAAAATCTGCAACAAGCCAACATATAGAAGATTAGCAAGAAACAAGAAATAAACAGTAAAACAATGAAATAAATATGTTGTAAAACAACATAGAAGGTTTTTTTTAATCCAGCATGGATTTTTTTTTTCCCACAGACCCAATGATTTAGAAAACAAACACAGAAACTAAGCAAATTGCGCAGTACACCGGTTTGAACTATAGTACTTGTAAATAACTAAATATGAGGGTAAAAAAATACAGAAATATCTATTATGCAATGCAATAACTCATTATGAACTACCTACTCTAACATATGATCCTTTCTTTTATCACATAGATCGAAAAAAGTATGTCGGATTCAGTTACCCATGTCATGAAAAAACTGCATACAACCACAAAAAACTCAACCAGTAAGTATAAAATAAATAGACTCACAAACACAGCAGTCCTTGTTACAAGCTCTAAAATCTTAACTGCATACCCTAGCTAAAACTTCACATACAAACTCTAAAAATGAAACAGTACACAAACTTTTGGGTTGTGGATATTTGATGGGTGTTTGATTCTATGGGTGTGTTATGCTGCAGTGGTTGTGGCCAGGGCACCCAAGACTCTAGGCCCTGGCCATATGCACCCAAGCCTCTAGGCCCTGGCCACAACCAGCGCAGCATAACACACCAATACCACCAAACATTTTGACTGTGGTATGTGGGCTGCTTATAGGGGATATTAGTTATAATCAATCCTCTACTAACAACCCAAAACCAACATCATACTAAAGTAAAATAGCTAGTAGTGCATTTATTATGTCCACGGACAGCCGCGAAGACCACGGCATGGCGAACACATCAGGGGCACCTGCCACCTAAACAAACACAGTATTTGGCCCATACCTTACTTCCCAACCCTCCCCAAGCACTTCTGCATACCAACACACTCCCCAAAATTGCATTTTGCCTCTGTTCGCCGCTGTGCTGTCGGCGGATCCAAGATGGCGTGCACATCGAAACAATGTGACGCACCTCACGCCTCACACCAGCCAATAAGCGGACATGTTGTGTGTCCGCGGACCTGACACAAGCCGGTTAGCCAATTGGTGTCCTGTCCCCGGAACAAACAGGGAAATGTGTCTGGGGAGCGGACATCGATATCACCCATTTTTTTACCTTTCGTTTTGGTCATTTAAAAAAATAAATACTGGACGGATTTACACCAAATTAACAAAAACACGCTTTCGGAACTAAGCCGCCGCTCCTGCCGCAAATTTGGTGTAAATCAGTCCTGCGGTTTGAGCGCGTTTTTTCCCATTATGTCTATGGGAAAAAAAGAAATTTTGGGACCGCCGCTATAACTTTGCCCCCCTTGACCAAACCTCACGCAAAAGAATTCAGAGTGGGCCATATACTTTTTTTGCAAAGTTTGGTGAGGATTCGTCCAGGGGGAGCAAAGTTATAAGCAGCCCAAAAGGTGCTCTTCCTATGTGATTAACAACTTAACCATAACTACACCGCCACTCAAATTTTGTTGGGGATCTTCAAAGGATCAAATCTAATCAATTCTGGTCAGCTATTTTTGATGGAGAAATTAAGGTTTTTATGGGGGCAGCTTTTTATATTTGGAAGCAAGCAATTTATCTCTTTTAAAGAGAATGTATTATCTCTGTTCTTTATGTATGAATAATATGAAATCAATGTATGTCTTTTCTTTTGTTATTGATGTAATTGTTATTTCATAGTCTATAAGGTTTTAATTAACCAATACGCACTTTAAACTCAATAAAAAATAAATAACTACACCACCACTACCGTGGGCTATGAAATTCAGAGAAAAAACTTTGTTAAAAGGACGTTATGGTTACAAGTAAAACCGAAAAAGCCCAGAAATTCACCAGTTATGGAAAGCTAAGCAACCATAACTCGCACCACCGTACACTGTTAAGACTAACACCCAGGCCATCAAAGATGCCATGACCAATGTCATTGTTGACATCACTGATGGCATCACATATCTGGGCCAATTGTTTTTGTTCACTCACATATATAGGCTAGGTGGTTTTGTTCACTGACAGTCAGAATATTAAAATTGAAAAAGGTGCTATATATCTAAACTTAACCTTGTCATATGTTCTTTAAGTACTTTGCTTAAGGTTTGGTCTCATCTCATCTGCACATACATGGGGAAATGAGCAGTCCTCAAACACACAATTCATTTGCATACATGACGATAAACTTTAATGTCATTAACATTTTCTGATGATGCTGTTTCTTCCTTCCTTACTTTAGTTTCTCTGTATGTGCCTCTAATTTTTACGCATTGTGGTTCTTCATATGTATTGTTTGTACCAGCACAAGTGTTGTAAGTCTTGAAATGTTAGCTAGTTATTACATGTTTAACATTCCTCAAAACTCTGATAAGGTAGCATTCATTATTGTACAATCCAAAATTCCAAGATTATAAATAGTCTACTTCTATGGTGCATGCTGCAGTCATTGACTATATTTATATATGATTAGGTTTATGTATTAACAACAACACTACAATGATTTTATATGAGTACATTCTTTAATAGATTAAGTAGTTTATGATGAGTTTCCCAATCACCCCTGACATCTTGTTGCGAACAATATAAACACAACTCCTTGTGGGGACATTTCATCAAAATGTATTTCACATGTGATGTCATCAGTGATGTCATCAATGACATTTGTGATGTCATCTTTGATGTCCTGGGTGTTAGTCTTAGCAGTGCACGGTGGTGGCGCGAGTTATGGTTGCTTAGCTTACCATAACTGGCGAATTTCTGGGGGTTTTCCTTTTTACTTGTAACCATAACACCCTTTTAACAAAGTTGTTTAATTGATTTTCATAGGTTCTTATGAGTCCAACTTAACCATAACGTCCCTCTAACAAAGTTTTTTCAGTGAATTTCATAGGTTTTTATTGGTGCAACTTAAACATAATGTCCCTTAACAAAGTTTTTTTCATTGAATTTCATAGGTTTTTATTAGTGCAACTTAACCATAACGTCCCTTTAACAAACTTTTTTCATTGAATTTCATAGGTTTTCATTATTCCAGCTTAACCATAACATCCCTTTCACAACGTTTTTTTTCTGTGAATTTCATGGGTTTTTACCAGTGCATGCTATTTTCCTACAACTTACTAATATTATAACTACCCAATATAGCAATATTTGTGTCCAATTTACAAAGTGGGACCTTAAAACTCTGTCATTTCCCACCTTCTAGAGTTTTAACAATTTTATACACTTTTTGCAACTATTTCAACTAGTTTTGCATCCGTAGATGTCTACGAACATCTGACTTCATTGCAGACCTTCCAGACAGTGCCACATGACCATACGCTGGCGCACGGCATGATGACATGTCCGAGAACACGTCCGCACTTCACGATAAGATCTGTGCTTCATGGACAGTTCGGAACTGCCTTTTCTACTGATCTAGAAACTTTCAACTTCAAAATTTCCCTTGCACAGCTCCAACACTTATTCCTACTCATTATCCATTAACAATCTAGTACACAGTACATACTTTTAGCAAAACTGATATTTATCTTAATACCTCCTCTCCCCAATAGCCACCACCACTGCTGTAATCAAGGAGCATGAGAAACACTGCCCCCTATTGTAGTAATAACACACACAATATTTTCCCCTGTCCACCTACCCCTCCATATAAGTGTTTGGTGCCTCTTCCCTCATTTCCCTCCCCACCTTTCGTTCTTAGCTCTCCTTGAAAAAATAAAAGAATACATCCAAAAACAACAAAAGAAATGTTCCTTTAGGAACCACCTTTCACAGTTAACAAATAAAAAAAATTAAAAATGGATTTACTCCATCTACTTTATATTTCTCAGTAAAGTGCATAGACTCAATAAGATTTTCCAACATTTCCATTTGCATTTTGTGTTATGCTAATGGGAATATTGTGGCGTTCATCCTCCGTTCCAGGGACTGGAACAGTGTATACCGGCCCAGCAGCCCATGTTATCAGCCCAAGCGAAGCAAGGGTAGATAATGAGGTCCCTGGACCATTATCCCCCCATTCCAGCCCCTATAATAGGGGATGAAGGCCATTAGCATCCTAGGTTCCCAAATCAGGAACCTGGGGTGCTAAAAAAAAGGATTTTTCTTCCGGCGTCCCCCGGTGTAGGAAGGAAAATCCTTTTCCAAGATGGCCACCATGGAAAGGGAAGGCGGGGTTCCATTTAGGGCCCCTCTTTGCTTTCCATGGCAGCCTGAAAAGAGAACCCTATGATCATATTACCACAAGCACATTTTTCTTTCATTTCAAACCTATCTCAATTTCGAATAACTTTACCACAAAGCCACTCCCAGGTGGACATGGCCACTTTACCCCCATGTTTTGTCCCTCGTGGTCATGGCCAGTAGCCAGATTGTCTAGATCATGACCTTATTCCATGACCCAGACAATCTGGAATTGCAGATGGAAACAGGCTACACCTCAGTCGCCAAATGTATATCACTATTGTGTGTACCTACATTATGATACTCGTCAAAAATAAAACACAGGCACATTTGCAAAACCATGCTTTAAGGTCCTTGCCAATGCTCCTTACACAAGTTTGCTGGAAATCCACCCATGTTTTATTTTTTTCAAAAGTGTCAAATGTATGCACATGCAATCGTCATATAACCTAGTCCCCACTTGACAAAATCTGTTCAGACTTTAAGAAAACATTTATATCTAGATCTATAATCTTTTTGCAAACCTTTGTGTAGATTTGTCAAATGGCACCACATTTATAAACCTTTACAATATTTTTTGACCCCCCTCTAATTTTGCCCCCTCTTGACAAAATCCCACCAAAATTGGCTAAAACATTTACATCTAGATCTATTATCAGTTTGCCAATTTAAGTGTAGATTTGTCAAATGGCACCTCATTTATAAGCCTTTACATTCATTTTGGGACCCCTCATCTAATTTTGCCCCCTCTTGACAGAATCCCACCAAACATTGCAAACTCATTCGGAATCAGGTCATAAATCTAATTGCAAAATTTCATGCAGTTTCTTTAAGTGGTGCCAACGTTATAAGCCATCTAAGAACTGCTTTTCACCAACCCTGTAATGCTGAGGTGCCTGCGAATTTAACAGGACTGTTCGCGAACATCCAAACTGTTTGCGGACTTTCACAGCGAAAAACATATCCCATCCTATCCTCATCACCCCTCACCTCCCCAGAGATTATTTGATAAGTTTGACAAGTGCAGTGTTGTGTTTTTTAATATGTTTTTACTGCAATGTCCGTGGACCCCGGCTGCTGTCCGCGAATTCAAGATGGCAGGTGTTTCCAAAAATCTGATGCACTTCACGCTTTTCACCATCCAATCAGTGGGCGGATCCGATGTCTGCAGACACCACGTTGCCCTCTAACCCAATCAGATTCCTGTCCACTGACCAAACAGGGAAGTGTGTCTGCGTAGTGGACATAGATCTCACTAATTTTTTTAGACCTCCTTTTTGGTCATTTAAAAAAAAAAACTTCTGAACGGATTTCCACCAAATGTACAAAAGCACACTTTTGTGACCAAGCCGCCGCTCCTGCCACAAATTTGGTGAAAATCCGTCCAGTGGTTTGGGCTGTAGGTATGAAGTGTTTTCTCCATTCAGTCTATGGGAAAAAAATACATTTTGGGACCCCCCCTATAACTTTGCCGCCGTTGACCATACCTGACCAAACTTTGCAAAAAGAATCAGAGTGGGCCCTATACTTGGTTTGCAAAGTCTGGTGAGGATTCGTCCACGAGGAGTGAAGTTAAAAACCGCCCAAAAAGTGCTCTTCCTATGGATTTAGAAATGTAACCATAACTACATGGCCGCTACTGCAGGCCATGTCATTTTAATCTTCCATGCAGGTAGATCCATCAAGATATAACATTTCCTGATAGGTTAAACTACATATGCAAAGAAGCTAGCTGTACCAAGAAAGAAAGTGCCCACCTCAAACAAAAACAGCCATGTGTTCCAGTCTGTGATCAAACCACACAAAGTCTTCAGACACAGTATGCTGCATTAGTCACTGTGGTGTGTGCCTGGTATCACCACTAATACCACATCCAGTAGTGAACAAAGCAGTATTGTTGAGCCCAAGGCATCATCCAATTTGAATTATGATGGAAATAAGATGACAGCCGCTGTAATGCTGTAGTGAATCTGCGGTAGTGAGGTGCAGTCACGGGCAGGAGGGGAAATCACTAGAAAAAAGAAAGAAGGTCCAGCTGTGGTGGATAGAATACCGTTACATCTTCAGCAGATAGGAATGGTGATGCAGGTGAGGAAACAGCCAAGCACAGCCATTACTCTCCATAGATCCTTTCAGACTATTATGATACCAGAGACCCTGTATGAATTCCAACAGACCCTGGTACAGGCCTTTTGCAAGAACTGACCATGAACTTTAGTGATGACCAGGATTAGGACAATGACAATGGTGCTGCTGTTAGCATTGGAAATGTGCGTGCACGTGCTACTGAGTAGCAACAGACGCAAAGCACCAAGCAAACCGCATCAGTGATAACCATCAGTGGCATTCTTTTGCCCAAGAAAACCAAATTAAGCCAGAGCCTGGATAGTGGACCACATATGATGAGGGCACTTGGCCAGCAACAGGCAGTGGTTTAACAACTGTAGGAGACAGGGCCATTCTAGGTACACTACTAATTCTGCCAGCCCTGGGATTCTGCATGGCCCTGGGATTTCTCACCATTGGTAAGTACAATGGGAGTATTTCAATCTGCACACCAGCGCTGCATGGGAAGCCTGGCAGACATTATGCTACCAGAGTAGGGGGATGGGAGAATAGCTCAGGGGCAGCACGTTTGTCTTGGAAGCAAGACAATACCGGTCTAGTGCTGGGAAACCTCTCTGCTATTAAGCGTGCTTTAAAAGAACAATTATAATAATTAATTACAAGTACTATGGAGTCCCTTGAAAAACAGTCATCAAATAGTACTGCATGCTCATCGGGAATAGTGTTAAAGTGGGTCAGCTGCTGGAACGTCCTCTGAAGGGACACTGCTTATGATCGAAGAAGATGATGATGATGGTGAAAGAGCTGTTTGAATGCATCTTCAGGATGTAAGCAGTCTCAAGCTCCTTTCCCCAACGAACCCTCACCCCTGCTCATTTGTGATGATTGCTGAGAGTGCCTGCCATTTCTGCTGGCAGTGAAAGAAGCACTCACGGCCGTTGAACTCCTACCCTATTGGTTGGTGAACTCAAAAGGATTCCAGGAATTTGTCAATCCATTTCTCCTAAAAACAGGTATACAACAAAGCATATTTTTCCAAAGTTGCAGTGCCTGATCTTCACCAAATACTTTTATCAACGCTGAATATATCCACCATGCATTCCATGAATTTGTAAATGGATAACAGCACTAGTGAACAGACCATAGGCCTTATTTACAAAGCATTTGTTAATGGGACCATCCTATTGAAAATGTGCTGTTAATCAGGCCCTATGTGCATCAATACACACTGGGCTTCTTTCAAGGAGCTGCACACCTGCCACTCAACCACCATTACCTTAACTGGCATAATGCAAATACTTTGCCCTCAAGCAACTCTTATAGGTAAGTAGAAACTGATATTTAAGAAAACAACATATTCAAAAGCAAGATGTGTTTAATACAGAAATTAGTAAAGCAAGACCAATTTTAGCTCAACGCGTTTCGGGTATCACCCTTTGCAGGAGCAAATATGGAAAAATAAAATTTCAAAAATCTTAGTATAGCAATCTACAAAACAAAATAAAGAGCCTTACTGTAGAAATCTTGTTACTACCATGTGCCTAGTTGTGTGCACTGCTTTAACCTCATAGAATGGGACATCCTGCAAAAAGACAGCAAGGTGGTCAATATAATAGCCATATATTGCAAACGTGTACCCATTTCAGCCCTTAGTCAAAGTCCAGAAGATGCTGATAAGATTGAAAACCATGAGCATTCTTCCCCAGCTCAGCTTAGCAAAGAAGGCGTCCACCTAACAATATTTGCTTCTATATATGTTTCAGCAACCCTTTGAACATCACAAAGCTATCAACGAGTATGTCATGCAATACAATGGTGAAGCAGGGTCATCCACGTCTTTGACTCCTAGGAAAAATAGTAATGAGAAACAGATCATCCAGGATTTTAAATGTGTTTCACAGACTCTGGTTCCTGTGGTCAAAGACCAGATCATGACCACGGGATGGGAAAGTATGGATACATCTCTGGGTTTGACCAACAGCTTATACCACTTATACCAGGATCAACTCAGACACAGTTGGAGCTGAGGAATTCATATGTGCCATCATTTTAAATCCATGCCAATTGTCTATGTTTCCATCTATTTTGGAGGGTGATATAGTAAAATACACAAAATGGATTGCGGATGGAATTGAGGCATATGAGAAGAATAAATCTCACCTGCAACTTCCCATAGAAGGGACAGGCAGAGCAATCTCAGTGGCTGCACTTCCCCTTACCTCCCAACTGCCACAACACTCCCAGGAGAGTGGACATCACAGATCTATGTGATTACTGAGCGTTTTTTACTGCGCATCCCAAAAATGATGATGTTCTTCTCTCGAATGTTTGCACTTTCTCTCGCAAATAAATGCAGGGGGAGAACCCCCGCGGCCCCCCACATTGCCCTTCCAGTGGGCTGACGGAGAAACCGATTTGTTTATATCTAACAAGCATCTTTTTAGTATGTTTTTCATGCTCAATCATTGACCAGAAAGAAAAGCAACTGCACATAGATGCTAATGAAATGCCCACATGTCCTCGTTAAAGGTCAGAGAGAATCGGTTGTATGTGATTTTACCGACAGACATAACAGAGCGGTAAATTTTATCATGGACAAAATGGCACATTTATTATATATTTTTTTATTTGGAGTGGTACCGTCGAGCCCCCTGTTTTTTTACCCTTATAACGCCACCCCAACTCCATCCTGACCCATTTTAACCCATTTATTCCACTACCTTTTATACATTAATTTAATGTTTTCAACGTTTTTCAGTATTATGGTCCTCAGTGAAATGTACCACTCAGTAAATTAACTGGGTACTGAGGAAAGCATGCCACCTCTGCCATTAGTGCCTTATTCTATGTTATTCATTTCCATTGCATTCTATTAGTATCCCAGAGGTGGATCGGGGGCCCTCCCAGACAACCAGAAAGATCAGAATAGGGAGTTTACCTAATGCTAAAGCCTGCTGCATTCCAAGCCTCCCCAGAAGCAGGAGGACACCATCTTCTCAGCCAGGTAGCAGGTTAGTACTCCCACACTCCCTTCCCCCAAATTCGACCTCCACCCACTCCTCCCCACCTTTACCCCATACTTGCTTACTTGAAGCTGTCTCGTCCCTCACCTGAATCCAGAGCACTCAGTGTTCTGTTGCATCCCCACAGCGGCAATGGCCACCATGGAAAGGGAGAACGGACTACATGCAGTTCCCTTCTCCCTTGTCCATGATGGCCATCTTGTTTTGTAGTTGTTAATGATGAGAAACAGCGACCACGCCATTTCTCAACTTAAACAAAAAAACAACGAGTAGCATCCTGGAAAAGCATGGAGAATTGCCAGTAGCAATAAACCCCTCCTTATGGGGGACATGCCTTGGGCCAACCTGTAACTGGACTCAGGGGCATTACCTGACCGGTAATGCAATGCATGTCAGAGTGTATTGCTTAATTATTTTCTATTCTATTATATGCTATTGTTTTAGGTTTATTCTATTGTATTCCATTCTGTTGGCACCGTTCTGTTCGCTTTCCATTCGTCACTTGTTTCTTCCACAGAAAGGAACACATGTGCCCACAGGAAGAAGGAGATCTCTAAGAAGGATAATGGAGTAATGATTACCCTTCCATGCTGGTAGCATCTCCTCCCTGTCCTTCCGTTGTACCTGCAGCTGGCTTTGTTATGAATCCAGCCCCCTCATTATCGTCACTCTGTGTGCTGTGGTAATTATTATTTTAATCAAAATAACATTAAGTCAAAGCAATAGCTTTTGCCACCCTACCTGCTTCAGGATTTCTGCCGCGGATTCGTGGGAGCAGTCAAATATCACATAGAACTCCTTGGCTTTCTTCATTTCCTTGAGCAATGGCCTGGCGTCTTTATTCCCAGATGGCAGCTGACGGATTTTGATCTTAATATTATATCTGGAAGGGGCTTTGATGAGTTCTTGCAGACGAATTAGACCTACACATAGAAATCAATTCATTTAGTTCATAGATCTGTTTGTATAAAGCACAGCATACTTGATTCTCACTTAATGTTGAAAAGTTGTTCTAAAGCAATAGTAATGGAACCGGTCATCCAGTTGCTAAGCTGAAAATGGTTGTTTCTTAGAAGAGAAAACAATCACATCAAAAACACACTAATCACAAATGGCAGTATTTTTGGCAACCCTTGTTTTTTACATTTGTACAAAAAAAAAAGAAAACGATTGCTTTGGCAAGGATGGCATTGGCATGCCTGTATAAGTGAAACCCTTTGAAGCTATAGCCTTTTAGTAGCAGTCTTGCAGCAAGTATGTTGACCGCTTCCAGAACTGCAATGGGCCGGTAGCTGGGGCTTGCTGGTCACACTGCTCTGTTTCAGGTATTACATACTTAATCAAACAGGTAGCTGTTACATCAGGTATCAGAAAAGGACTGCAGTAGACATGCTTTAAAAGGGAAATATTTGGTGAAAGTGTCAAATTCCTAACAGTTTCAGAGTAATTTTGCAGCTCGGATACAGACCTTTAACTTGGGTTTCTATTTCACCATCAACACTCACCACTACACTGAGGTGGTTAATGCAAAACCCAGGAATTAACAGTATTGACCATACAAAAATGACTTACAGGTTTTATATACGTAGTTTAAGAGAACTTGTGAGAAGTAGTGGGATATTCGGAATAGAAAGAACATTATAAGACATTACATGACACCAAAATACTTATTACATTCTTGTAAGAGTTTATACGTTTGACATAGGATTTATGTACGTTCTTTAGGATGCTGGTAAGATCCTTAACAATAACACATGGTTGTATGGGTTCACTGTATTAAATATTTGTGCCCATGTGTTTACCTTAAGAAATATGTAATGTCTACGATGGGCAGACAGAATTTGCATTACAACTTGTTGCATCCCAGTTTAACAACCTGCATGCAAATCCAGCAGCACTAGATGCTCCTGCCAATTGTACACAGCTGCAACACAGAAATACATTGGGTACAAATTGGTAAATTGCCTATAATTACATCATCAAAGTCTTGAATAATGATTGTGAAGAGATACCACACCTTAGTCTACCAGGTTGAACTGATGTGACAACGAGGGCTGGGGACCACTGCCCGCTCATTGAAGTCGGTCACGGGGGAGTTACATGGAAGACCACAGGCTGTTGTGTTTTAGTCACTTTGCTGGTCTGAATAGCCCTGGGCTGTGAAGCAAGACACAATGGATATCAGAGCGATTTCCTGTTAAGACCCTGGTGGGCTACTGAACTGGTGAAGCTAGATTTCATTGGTTTGTAGAAGGCACATCTGCTCAACTTAAGTTTGCTCACCCCATCCTGAACTCAGTCTGGCATTTGCTGGGTGCAAATCAGGGAAAGGATTGTTATTCCAGTTTGGGAAGTAAGGAGGGATTGACGCTGAAAAGTTATAGTTATAGAAGGCCAAGACTAAGGGCCTCATTAAACGGACGGCGGTGGACCAAGGTGCTATTAGCACCTTGGTCCATGCCGGTAAAATACCGGCACCGCCTTGGTGGAAAGGGGAATTACTGCCCTATTCCAAGGTTGCTGGGGCGGTAATTCCCCCTTCCCCCATTGCCCTTCCCCATTCCCATTTTTGCCCCTTAGGGCATGATGGGAATGGGGAAGGTGCTAATTACGGCACCGCAAATTGCGGTGCCGTAATTAGCTCCCTGGTCCCTTTGCGGATTGGTTAAGCTGGCGTTAAATTCTCCAACCCGCAAAGGGACCTTGTAGTAAGGCGGTAAGGGTCTACCGGTACCGGTAAACCCTTACCGCCGTCCGTGTAATGAGGCCCTAAATCCAAGATGATGTCCGCCATTTAAATAACCACCACAGAGCTGAGCCACACTGGTCCTTGTCAGCAAATAGACAACAGATGAGTGATTACTTGCTTGGAGAGTTACCTTTGCAGGAAACTGCTGGCACTCCCACAATCAGCCCACTATATGGTGTACACATAGAGATGGGCTGGGAATGTTCTGAAAACATTTTGAAAAGTAGCTCATCTCCTTCCGGTCTGTTCACTTGGGCTAATGAGCAAGCTACACGCTTCGAAGCGGGTAATCCACAACATATTAAATTGTAGTCACCTTCTTTGCATAATTTGGTTGAAAAAAGTTAAATGAGATCTTGGTAACATTAACTGTGAAGTCTGGTTTCTGAGCTCAGAATGTAAACAGCTAAACGGTAGGTGAAAGTCTTGCTTTTGAGTAGAGCACAAACCATCTGAACTTGAAAAGACTAATCCAATGAACCGCGCTTATGCCACTACAAGGAACTCGTTTAAGCTACAATAACCCTGGTAATGGTGACTAAAACAAGCCATTGATTTTATGGAACAATGTTAAGATTCAACATGATATATCTGTAAATGGTCAAGAGGGATTGTTTGGGAGCAGACACTATTGTTTGTGATTTTCCTGTTCTGTCCTTTAGTTGTGGAATCAGAATTACATTCTATGCTTTTTTTTTCGCAGCCAGTAGCTTGGCCAGAAACAAGCCTGAATTTCAGACATTATAGATCTGCTTTTGTGTATCTAATTATGGCAAATTCAACTTGAAACAGCCCACACAGGTTTTCCAAAAAATTCTGTATCAAGTGGTTCATGTCAGAGCCAAATAAATGAAGGCACCACTACCTGTTACTCGATAACGTTTCATTGAATTGTGAAGTTCCTGCATTGTTTTGTCTCTAGGTGTTGTTGTGCTAAGTGTTTAGTTTTATTGTGTAAGCAGAGTTTTTGCATTGGTATTGGAACTCTGTTGTTTTATAATATAAAATAGTGTAAGTTATTGATTGATTGAGAGATTAGTAGTTCCATTGTATGCAAGGCAATCACAATACTCACGCACAGTGTTCACACACTTGACATTCTTCGAACAGTGAGGTACTCTGCAGGATGTCCTCCAGGGAGCTAACGCCAGGAAACCCAGGGGATGTGTGAGTCATGAGTTTGAAGCATAAGGCAAGGGACAGTGCATGGCAGTGTGGTGAGGAGGAAAGGCAGAAGAGAAGGATACCAAGAGTAGCATATAGGAGGATGAGGGGAGGAAATTAGAATCAAAATAAATATGTTTTCAAATCTACATTCACCAAGTCCACACATTGTTGAGCATAGATTTCTCGTACGTACGGCATTTGTGTATATTGGAATGTGCCGAATGGTGTGATGAATGCTGTGAGGGAACTTGAGGCCTTGTGTAGATCAATCTGATGGTAGGCATCACACAGTTTTTAGAAGATTTCTACTTTCTTTATCATTAGTATAATTTCGTTGATGCTGGGCAAAGGAAAACTGTCTGTGACCACCTCCAAGTTGTGGCTGCGTAGGTCTATGCACACTCTGAAGCCGTTGGAGGATTTTTTCTTTATAAGGACCACCGGGTAGCCATTTGGATGACTCATCGGTCTCAGTTGTACCTTCATTGACCATTGTGTGAAGTTGGGGTTCCAGGGCCGAACTTGCCGTAGCTGGAATTGGCTGGACCTTGTGTTTGACTGGCACAACATTAGGTTTTAAGCAGATTGTGTGCACATCGTTTTTTATCTTTCCGGGCGTTTCGGAGAACAGCAGGGGGAATTCACTTCTCAGATCTGACGTGACCAGCAGCACCTGTTCGGCAGTGCTGGGGTCTAACTGGATGCTCAGTTTGTGCTTGTTGTCCCATCCAGGCAGAGCAGGACCTTCGGTCAAGAAGTAGACTTTTGTTGTTGTGCATCTATCCTTAAATTCGAGTTTTGTTTTGATGTAGCCCAAGAGGTCTGCAGTGGCTCCTGCGAAGACTTTGAGCATTTGCTTGCTGCTTCTAATCTCAACCAAGTAACGTCCTATCATGTTTTTGTATGTCTGGATGGGGAGGATGGTCAGGTCGGACCCCGAATTAGCCATGACGTGTTTCATGTCTGTTCACCTTCACTATGCAATGGGGTTCCTCCCTTCTGGCTCGAGATGAGTTTACCATGATTACAATTGGCCTATCGTCTGGTTCCTCCTCATCAATAATTCATGTCTCCTTCGAAATGGGTGACTTTATTTTCCCGCCACATGCAGGCAACAGCAACATGACCAAATCACCTACACTTGGAGCACTCTTTGTTGCTTGCGGGATAGTCTCTATCATTAGCCAGATGCTTGGTGTTGCACATCTGTAACACTTTTGGGAATCTCTCCACCTGAGTCATTTCTCTTTGGTAGCGTCTAGTGGCTGCTGTCTTTGTGCCCCTTCCAATGCACAGTTGCCATTTTGGGTGCAGGCAAGGGTCCACCAGCATCTTTACATCTGTTTGAGATTTCCTCCTTGGCTCTCGCTATTTGAATGGCCTTGTCTAGATCCAGCTCTTTCCCCTGGATGAACTTGTCCTGGACTTTGCGGGAATTGGTGTGAACCACCAACTTCTCACAAATGACTTGCCCCATATTGTCCACGAATCAACACAAGTCCACTAGTTCTCTCATTCTGGTGATGTCATCATCGACCGGTTTAGTACCTTCTTGTTTTCTTGTGTAGAACTTGAGTCTGTGGAGGACCACATTTTCTTTGTTGGAAAACCACTTAATTATGTGGCTAATCACTTCCTTGTAGACATCATCTCCTTCATTTGTGTGGGGGGCACAGCTTTAAAGCCTCCAAATATGCACTGCCCTTCAACCCCCATGGCATTTAGGAGCATGGCCTTTTTCCTGGCCGGCGAGTAGCCTGTTCCTCCCAACACCTCCAAATATGTGAAAAATAGTGGCTCCCATTATTGCCAGGGAATGAAAGGCCTGCTGGGGGACTGACAAAAAGTGGAAGGTGGCATGGAGCCCTACATGGTTGCAGCATGGGTCGTTTCTGGTCCTCGTCGCCAATTATGTGGATGGCCCCCAATGAACACAGGACACTGGATTGGGGTAGAGGTGTTTATTTTGACACTTCGCATGAACAGAAGGGAAAGGGGGTGATCCAGATCATAGATTAGTACTCACAGTTCAGTCCAGTTACAGGAGTGTAGTTGGCTTCACTGCACTGGTAATACAGTAGATGGTATTTACATCCTCTGCCTGCTAGAGCTCCCACAGGGCTTGCCTTCAGCCATGGAATTACGCCCTGCAGGCACAGGGATCTGCTTGTGATGCAGACTTCAGTTCTGGAGCTGATCTACTTATTATAGGAGGAGCGCCGAGACCCGACTGTCCTCCTGGTGCCTCAAGATCTCACGTGATAGGTCCTCACATCATGCTTGCCTGATTTCTGTGGCTTCTTCTCCATTGTTCGAAATAGCAGAATCATATCAACTCAAACTCTGATCCTGGAATACTCAGTCAATCCTGCACCAGACGCTCAAGCAGAAAAAACACCAGAGCCAGTCCCTCGCAGCACAGGACCGAAGTCTCAGAAATTAACTACATCCATTCTTAGGAGTGCTTCTGAGAACCTGTGTCAATGTGGAAGACGGACTATGCAATTTGTGCGGGAGTGGACAGTGATCACGATCTGACTCAGAGACATAGAATAGATACGTGCCTACTTTCTGCTGTGACTGTAGTATACAGACAATAGATAATAGCCGTTCTCCTGTTTTAGCGTATACTGTTCATCTACAATTTAGATTAGATGAACTCCAGTGAAGATTATTTGTTGGTTATTCTGAAAGTCGGACTGGACTTTGATGCTCTCTAGGTCAACAATATGCCCAGTCCTACACTGTCGCTGTCATAGCCACACAGCAAATGGCCTTTGGATAATATATCATTGTTATTGATTTTTTATAACGCGCTTAATACCGAAGAGGTTTCTAAGCACGGACCCGGGATGCAAACTTGTGTTGCTCTGTGTCGTCTTGCTTCCAAGGGAGTTGCCACTGATACTATACTACCCATGTACTTTACTGAGAAAACTATTGTAATTGGTTACTTATATTAACGCTGGAGACACGCCTCTAAGTGTGGTACCTGGTATTGAACCAGGCTGCTCAGGAGTAATTTGCCCTTGAGCTATCCTGCCAGCCTAAATCAATTACAAACATCCCCTGAACCACAATGACCTTACAGTGGACTGTAATGATGTGTATTTCGGTAGTGAGGACTGGCCTATGGTATGTTGCCTCAGTATTGGAGGTTGTAACCTTGACACGCCCTCTTGTTGAGTTAAGCCAATGCATTTGATCATCAATTGGATGAATTTAGAACATAGAGTGATCCGGGGGAGGTGGGAACAGGAATGCTGTGATCTGTTCCTGCCAAGAGCTATCCCTCCAATCACAGTTTCTCTAAGAAACGATGAGGTCTGACTTGCACAGTGTTACACGCATTGGTGCTGTGGCAAAGCCCTGTGTCTAGTGGTAACCAACACAAGACATTTAATCCTACGTGCTATTTGCACTTTAGGGTCATATGTTTGCAGTTCTTTGACGGTGCATTTCCACGACATGGCCAAGCTCCTAATTAATCTCTGAGGACACCTGGGATGTTGTGGCAATAGATCACTCGACTACAGATTGCTGCTGTCATTGAAGCCCATCGCATGATGTTGCAGATTAGGAACAAGAAGAGTTTCAAAGGAGAGTTTCTGAAAAAATACAACTACTTAAATGAGTCAAGCCAGCCACCTGCACCCTATGCACTCTGATGAATCTGCAGTACTTGAAATCTCCATTTAGTGTGGCAGCTACTCGTGACATGACTAATCTGGTTTAAACGATTTTAGAAAATCTATCATGGCCAGATGTACCCAGGACAGCAATAAGCTTGACAACGCTCACATTTTTTCAACTAACATGTTTAAAATGCTGAAACCCTGTAAATCCCGCCAGTACAGTGTAGATCCATCAATGTACTGATAGTTATTGAATAGTGACCTGCTTGGCTTGTGGGGTTCTGCTCTGTTTGTAGTTCAGGCGATGAAGGGCCATTATTGGACTGCCCAAATCTCATCATACTTTGGCCCACGCAGGGCTTCCCTTTGGTATGGGTATAGTCCAGTGGCTGAATTGCTGACTTTAAAAACACTAGTGCTCTTTCCTTATCCCAGCCTCACCACTTGGTCTTCATTGCGTGAAACTAAACATATCATTTTATCTTTTCGTTCCTACGTTGCCTTTTTCATCAAATTTGAAGCAATTGGAAAGATTTTGAGCAATGCAGCACTATACAAGTCTTCTCAAGTGCTGACCCATTGTAAATGCTTTTTGGATTGGAAATCATGCCCCTTGATGGGACGGGGACACCATGATTTCTGTGGCACTTCTAGTGAGAGGGTTGATAACAAGATGATCCAAGCTGCATGAAGAAGTGCCAGGGCTCCGGGGGGGCATTTGAAAATAATGTTTCGGGCCCCCTTGCGTACAGCTGGGAAAGCCATTTAAAGTATCAGGGGTGCATAGATTGTAATGGAGAGATAAAGGAAGTCAGTGAGGGGATTGTAGCTGCTGATTTTCATGTTACAGGCAGCCAGTGGGGAGCTGAATCCCTAGACGTCCACTGAAAAGCTATTCAGATGTTTGTCAGCAAGATCCTAATGTAGTTTAAAGTGGAGTAAAAAAAGCCAATAAGATTATAAGAATGCTGCTGGACACTATAAGAGGCCTGAGGGAGATGACGGCCCGACGGCTTCAGCAAAGGCAGCCAGTAATGTGCGTGCCGCAAAGTGCACACTTAATGCACTAAATTAAAGAATTATTTTTCTTGGTGATGAGACTTCCGACATGGAGGCAGCTGCTTGGGTCTCCCCTTACGTTAGAGGCCCATTTCAACTGAAAGGTTTTAAAGACCCTGATGCTATCCTTTAAGATGATTTACTGATAATTCCCATTGCTGGATAGAGAGATGGACAGGGACAGGTATAGGCAGAAGAGTTCCCTGGCATATTAGCAGCAACAATCTATTTTACCTCTCACCATACAGAGGCATCAATGTCTCCAGTGCAGAAGCAAAGGGGTTAATATATCTGATATCTTTAGGCAGGGACGTCATTTCACCAAAATGCTGGGGTAACAGAAGTGACCTCACATGACCCTTGACCTCTGATATCACAGGACGTGATGTCATTTAACCCAATCCCGAGTGACATCACACGCCCCCAAGAGATGGCACACAACCTTTCACCCCTTGACAAAACAGGAAGTGGCATCAAATATCATTGTTATTCAGTACACGAAGAAAAATATGGTTATGCTATCACTGTAATATGATATTCATTTCATACAAGAATGAATCACCATATGTAGTGTTAATAGTGTGTATAAGCCCATATTACCAAATTATTGTTAATGTAAGCAGAGATCCAACACAACAACCTGGACTATTTTACATCACTCGGGCTCAACTGTAAGCATCTCAAAGAGGCCTAAACAACCAAAGCGCAGACATCCAGTACCTGCCAAGTGCCTGGCTACAGATTGAAAACAGCAACTGACCAACACAAGTCCAACCAGAAGACAATCAGAGGCTATACCACTTCATGCTTTTACACTTGGACAATACATGCAGGGATTTTCTTGCCAACAGTGCACTTTAAACCATTGTACAGAAACCCACTCCTGCCAGTCACCCAGAGCCTGAGTATTCCCCAACCATTTTCACCATGGGCACCCCACAATCCACTGCTAGTTTCTAAGGGCCCTCCGTCAACAGCTTTAAATGTCTGGCATCCACTCCCACCCTCCAACACCTTACACCTCCAATGCCTTCCTCCAACACCTTCATGTTTACCCCCTCCAGCAACTTAAGTCACTAGTACAACATCTTAAGTCTCAAGTAGCAGCCTCCATTCCATTGAGCCTCTATCACACGCCTCAAACCCAGAGCTGCACCATTGGTTATGAATGATTTGAAACCTTACAGCCATCACCTTACTGTTTTGTTTATTTGGTAAGTAACCCACCATTTTTTTTGTTAGATGGAGATAGAGGGAAAGGATGTGTTGCAGGTCACAGTAATTGCATTTTTTTAAAATGGTGTAATGTAAACAGCAGCAGAAGCATTGCGAAATCTACCCTAGAAAAGGTCAATTTTATTATGTCCTATTGTCCTTTATATGTTGTTTAATGACAGACTCCTCCAGCTTCTAAGCAGCGGAACAGAAAATAAAACCATGTTGCACTGAATCCTCTTGTTCCAGAAGCAAGTACGTTGCCCCTGAGCTAGCCTTCCAAATATATATGTTTTTTTTGCTTGAGTAAGCAACAGATAGTTTACTTCAAAGGCAGAGGGCAACTTCATGTAAATTAATTATCTCATCTATCTACAGGGCCTCATTACGAGGTGGGCGGTAAGGGCTTAAAGGTGCCGGTAAAGGTGCCAGAGCCGTTAAGCCCAGACCACCCTATTACAAGGTCCGCTCGCAGGACCCCGCTCTGGACGTCTGACCAGACGTCCTTAGCGGGTCCCGCGAGCGGCCCCAGCATGCTAACAAGGGACCCGTCATCAACGGGCACGTTGTTAGCATGCTCCCCATTCCCATTGAGCCCTATCAGAGCTCAAATGGGAATGGGGATGGTCCAGGTCCGGGTTTCCTGAATGGGGAATTACTGTGCCCTCCAAGGTTGGTATGGCCCGGTATTTCCCCATTCAGGGACCACGGACCCAGACCCGAGTTTGGAGGCATGGCTGCCTCCAAACTCGTAATGAGGCACACAGTGTGCCTGTGATGCAGGTCTGGCAGATCTGGGTCAGGTCACACAGTGCCCAGCCAGGATTGGTGGCAGAAGCCACTGGGGCACACCCCACTCATCACAGGCCTAGTGGCTCACTGGATGTGCAAAGCAGACAACGAGAAACACTGCTGAGATTTACGTTCATGCTAGGCTGTCATTGAGAAGTGCAGGCTGCTCTTACCTACTCCAGGCTAGCTAGACCTGGCCCCCATATCTTCCTGTTGCTACAGTACTGGGAATGAGCTGTACAGACAGCCCGCCTCTGAACCCAACCATTCAGGCATTCTTCACTAATGGACTGCCAACCTGTTAGTGATGGTGGCTTCTTCCTGCATCCCTGTTATTTCTCCAGCTAACAAGATCTAGATTCCAGGTGAAAAAAGCTCTGGCACATTTAGCTACATTTACAACCACCTCTTGCAGATATCTGCTTTTAGCACTGCCTCTTTGTCCAATGGCCCAGGAGTCGCAAGGACATGTCCAGGGGTAGGAGGGGGGAGGCAGGGGTAGCAGCTGATACACTGGTAACCCCCAAATGACGTCCCTGTCTTCAGATCGCGTACACACCTTCCCATTTAGCTTTGTGTGTCATTATGCAGTTCACTAAGACATTCCAGAAATTATAGATTACGCAATACTTCATGATGGATCTTAATTAGGCCTTTGTCATGAGCTATTGAATATACTGTGTAATTGGCAGTATCCTGACTGCATGACAAAATGCTGTGTGAATGTTCAAACACATTGTTACAATCATAAAAGGCATCCCACTCAGTATCACAGTGGCAGAAAAGCAACTATCCTAGTTGCTATTGCACTGACGGGTGCAAACATGAAATTATGATTTGCTACATAGGGTGGAAATTGCAATATCAGTTTGTGCATTGTGATAAAGTAATTAATCGCTCAAATGCCTGCATTTATTATTAATGATCAGCGCCATGCTTGTTTTGACTAATTACAAGTTGTACATGTACCTCAATTTCTTTTGCTCTGAAAAAAAAGGAAAAAAAAAGACAACTGCAGAACAGCAAAGCAATTCCACCTGCCAAGCTGATTGGTATTTCAAGCTAGAGGTATCAAGTGCCGTTTTCATCACTAATCCTCCATCAACGGAAACTGTAATTTTCCTTTTTTTTGCCAATGTCCAAATCGCAATTTCCTTCTTTCCTAAACGCTCATAAAACATTCGGACCGTTAAAAAATACATTTCAATTTGCAGAAGAATATTCTTTATTTCAGCAAATAAGTAATCAATACAGTTACCCTTTATGAAAAAGAAACAACTGTTGAACTCAAGAGGCATTATACAGTGCTAAGCATTATGAAGACGGGATTATTGTATATTTGGCTCTTTGATTTATTCATGTTTATGCCTCTTATTCATTAGAAATCCCAGGGAATGTATTCTTACAGAAGTAGATTTTAAAAAAAAGTTGGGGATCCTGATAGACAGCTCCGACTCTCCAGGAACTGGTGACCATATATTACAAAATTGTCAGAAAGCAGGTCAACAAGCCATATATTCTTGTCGTATATTGACCACTCAATGATCATAGACCATTTCATTTGGTATTACTCCATTGATGGTCATATGGGTACGTCCTATCCATTATTTACAAAAATAGTTTATTGATGATCATTTTCTTTATAAAAAACGTTTTTTGATTTACATAATCGTTTCTTAAAAGCCAGAATATGGGACAATTTGGACATACCAACACATTTAGATGTACACTCATATCATGCCCTAATCCATTTGGCATCTCTTTGTATCCAAAGTCATCATAGTTTCATAGTATCTCTACAATTAAATCATGTTTATCTTTCCAGACACACTGGGCCTCATTACGACTTTGGCAGTATTCTGGTGCTAAATCTGCCAAAATACCACCAAACTCCATTACCGTTACCACCACTTGGTCCCATGGATTTAGTGGTGCAGATTATTGGCAGCTTTACTGCTGGCAGAATTACTGCATGGTAAATCTACAGATTTTAGGAGGTAAACTTGAGGATTAGGAGGTGAATTTGTCACTTCATCCCTGAAAATCTACAGATTTACCATGTGGTAATTCCACCTGCAGTAAATTCAGCAAAATTATAATTTGGTTTTATTGGAAAAGTGGAGGTAATGGGATTACCGCCACTCTTATTATATCCCGCATGGCCAAACTTGTAATGATGCCCACTGTGTTACGGCTCCCAATGATCTAACAAAATCGCTGCTCCATATTTATAAGTGTGGCCTTCATCAGCACAAAAAAGTATTTGCTCATTCAACATTAATGGCTCTGTTGCGTCCTCAATGTACAAAAAACACAACATAAGTATTTCAGAGTTTTGTATGTACCCATAATACCACTGCTCAATTCTCCTTTGTTCAACAACATATGTTGTATCCAAAACATATTTCACCCTGTTCTCAAATGCATTTCATTCGAGGTTCGTTTTCAATAGATCGGTGGTATAACCACCTATAGAGATAAACCAAATCAATTAACACTTTAACCACTCATTTTTACTTTTGGGCAATGCTGCATGGGCATCCCACAAGCGAGGCAGGGTAACTGCTGTTACCATCAGCAGCTAGGAGAGGGGCAGCCCCAAACCCCCGTGCCTGCTCCTCTCCTTCCCCCCAGCTACAGAGACACGCAGTCTCGGCAGCACAAAAGCCACGGAAGGGTAAGGTGCAAACAGTCATCGCACCCTTCCTCCAAACAGCAAGGTGCTAAAGCGCCACAAGGAAACAACCATCAGGCAGGACCCAGGTTCAAAGATCTGCCCCCACTAGGGGGCCAGACAGTCGGCTATCCAGCCGGGGGCTGCGACAACAGCGGCCCCCACCACATACACAACAAAGACCCAGGGCCTCCCTGGGTCCTATATGTGAGAGCAGCATGCTCAGAGTAAACACAATCTGTTTTTGGACCCTGAACGGGGACCCAAGCAAACAGGAGGTTCACTGTTTACTCAGTGTCTTCCAAATCTTCTTGCTTCTTTAGCAATTCTTGAAGTTCACTGTACATCGCAGTGTCTTTTTCCTTCCCGAACATTGTACTGTTCAAAGCATTTGCAATACAGCTTTAACGAAGGAAGAAGCGGCAACCGAACGGCCAGCGCGGACGCTGTCAACTTCAAGATTTTCGGCATAGAACGAAAAGCGAGCTGTGAGCGGGTCCAAAACAAAACAAACAAAGACGCGTGCCGCGGAATCATCCCCTAAACCAGTGCGAACGAGGGAGAAACTGCACACGAACAAGCACAGCACGGACGGCTTCCGATTCAACAGTTTTAAGGTGAGCCACCGCGCTGGGGCTACGAGGGAGGATAAATAGACATTTATGTCTGGAATTTTGATTACAGTGGACCAGAACCCCCGCGTGATAGGGGAGACGGGGCAAGATAACACAAGGCAGTTTTTAAACTCGGGCAGAGTCACAAGCCAGCTTGGGAGCTCGTCTTTGCTTTACAACCACGCAGAGCTAGCGAACACAGTTCCAAGCGCGGCGGGCCCAAAGACTGCAGATTTAAAATATTTTCAATAATATTACAGGGCGACCTCACAGCGAAACCAATTTAAATCCAGTAAATCAAACCTGGGGGCTGCCCAATTTTCTGAACCCGGGCAAGAAGGCACCAGTCAACAGTTACCCAGCACGGGCAACAAATAGAAAAGGCGCAAAGAACTTGCCGATAACAACGGTCTTAACTCCTTGATAAAACCCCCCTTTTTCTTTTTCCTATAGCAGGCATAGACAAACATGGGGCCCAAACGGAAAACACCGGCACCCCCAACACCGGCGCAGAAGCCCAAATCTCCACAATTGCTAGCAGCCATTGAAGCGGTAGAGTACTACGGATGGGCATGGGTTAGAGAAAACATGTACGGCCTACCCAGGGAAGGAATTACCAGCCCACCCAGCCAGGAGGAGGTTTCTGCGCCATTAAAAAGGAGAAAAATATCCAAAGGTGCCAAAAAAGGTACCAAAAAATTGTCAGAACTATGCGAGAATGTAGGGGAATTACAGCATCTAATGGTAGAAATAAAGGGGAAGCAGACACCGCCCACAAGGGAACATGGGGCCTCAAACCCCACCATCGCAATAGAACCTACAATAACTGTTGTCAACCCACCCGTAACACCACCTATAGCAATCCCGCCACAACAAGCACAGCAGTTGCAAATAGCCCCTACAGCTATAAATGCAACAGCCCCCACAACTCCAGCAACTGATCCAGCAGGTGCCCTAAAAGCTTGAACAACCCCAGGCACAGACAACACGGGCAAGACAGGGGCACCCAGCAACAATACAACTGACATTGTAACAATTTGTAATGCACAATTAGACGAGAAAATGAAATCCTTCCAAACAGAAATATTGAATAGATACAAAGGATGCCTGGCATGGAACATTGATACCACAATCAAAGAAGCCATATGGGCCAAAGAATGTATAGAAATCTTTTACCTAATAGAAGCCCAGCGCAAAGGGAAAGATGCTTTCAGAGACCCCAAAAAAATAGAAGAAAAAGCTATTGCCAGAAAAGCCCAGGTCGAAGAAAACTGGGACAACTGGTTACAGGCTTTTGCCATTTTAGCAACAATATACAAAGAAAAATTCCCTTTGGATGGCAGGAAGATCTGGGCATAAGTTGATAAAATAAGGGAAGTAAAAGTAACAGAGAGGGGGAAGACATGGCTTGCATACGACATTAGATTTAGGAGGAGCATGTCAGAAAGGCCGGCCATTGAGTGGGATGAAGTCCAGAATGATTTATATACCCTCAACGCCGAACCTCCCCAGGAAGAAGATACCATGCAGTCTTCTTCCAAAAATAGCAAAAATTCCCAAGTAAGCAAATCCCATGACAATGATAAATCCAAAAAAGGGGAGCAGCCCTTTCGGAGGAACCAGCCTTGGGCGGCTAAAAATAATGCCCACAGACAGAACAAACAGCAGGCTGTCAAATCCAACATCCCATGCAGATATTTTGGGAAAAACCAGTGTACATGGGGCAAAGAATGCTGGTACAAATATGCCTGCACAAACTGCAACAGCGACCACGCAGCAAGCAACTGCACCAGACTACCAGCCAAGAAAGAATGATATCCCAGTTTTAAAACCAGGACTAACGCCCATCAACCCGGGCAATTTTAGGGACGCCCTAAACAGCTACCCTGACAAGGAAACCAGCAGGATAATATCGCAAGGTTTCACCGAAGGGTTTTTCATCCCATTTAAGGGCACTGGGTCACAACACATCCCGATGAACCTAAAGTCAGCCAGGGACAACCCCCAGATAGTAGAAACCAAAATCAAGAAAGAACTGCAACTGGAAAGGGTAGCAGGTCCCTGGGATTTCATGCCTTTAAAAGACTATTTAATATCTCCACTAGGCCTGGTCCCCAAAAAAGAACCCGGAAAAATGAGACTAATTCATCACCTCTCCTACCCTAAAGGCCAGTCTTTAAACGACGGCATCCCACACACAGAATCCGCGGTATTTTACACGCATTTTCAAGAGGCGGTAAGACTCATCCAAGACTGCGGCAGAAACGCGCTGATGGCCAAACTGGACATCGAATCTGCTTTCAGACTCTTGCCAGTCCAGCCAGAGTCACAGCAGTGGTTAGGTTTCACCTTTAACAACAAATTCTACGTAGATAGATTCCTCCCCATGGGGTGCGCAGTATCTTGTGCACTATTTGAACAATTCAGTTCCTTTCTTCAATGGGCGTTCCTAAAACAGAGACCAGGGACAAAAATAGTGCACTACCTTGACGATTTCATGGTCATAGGGCCACCAAACTCCGAAGAATGCGGCCGGGCTTTAGCAAAACTCGAGCACATAGCCGCACATTGGGGAGTTCCCCTAGCGAGGGAAAAAACCACCAAACCAGACACAAACATAATTTTTCTGGGCATCAAAATAGATTCAGCAAAGGGACTCTGCAGAATCCCCAAAACCAAAATATCAGAACTCCTGGCAAAAATACAAAACCTGATAAGGAGAGATAAGGGGACTATAAAGGAAATGCAATCCTTGGCAGGCAGCCTCAATTTCACATCCAAATTAATACCTCAAGGAGGGATATTTGCCAGAAGCCTGGAGTTCAAAATCAAATCACTCACCAAACCACACTTGCAAATCCGGCTAGGCAGAGAGGTGAAACAAGACCTGGAAACATGGGGAAAATTCCTCAGAGATTTCAACGGGGTTTTACTTTGGCGAACGCCTCCAAATACCCGGTCAAACAGGGTCCTATACACCGACGCAGCTGGGAGCAAGGGGTTTGGAGCCATACTAGACTCTGAATGGGTGGCAGGACACTGGCCCAATTCATGACAAACAGCAGGGTGGACAAGAAACATCACCCTACTAGAAATATTCCCGATCTGGCTAACATTACACATCTGGGGCAGGCGACTAGCGAATACGGAACTTTTGATCTGGTGCGATAACATGGCTGTAGTGGGCTCCATAAACAGAAGGTCTACAAAATGCCCTCTAGTACTAAAAGTACTACGAGCCATTACAAGTGAACATTGTACTCAAAGCGAAGCACATTTCAGGGGCAGATAATAACATTGCTGATGCCTTATCTCGTTTCCAGTGGACAAGATTCCGAGAGCTAGCGCCGCACGCCCAAGAACAGATGACGCCAATACCAGCAGAATGCTGGACAATAATGGGAAGACAAGACTAACGGCATCAACGTCAACGCCAGAGAGCACAGGCCGGGATGCCCAACGAAAACCAGGCACCTCTAAAACGGGTGCCAACAACACATTGGCATCAACGCCAGCACCAGAGAGTGCAGGCGGGGATGACCAATACAAAGCAGGCACCTCTAAAACAGGTGCCAACAACACATTGGCATCAACGCCTGCGCCAGAGAGCCCAGGCCGGGATGCCCAACAAGAATCAGGCACATCAACAACGGGTGCCAACAACCTCACAGGCTTCCTAACAGAGATGGCAGAGAGGGCGCCACCACTGCAACGCAGTACAGTAAGTGTTTGCAAACAGTATTTAAGGCCACAGGTGTAAACCACGTAGAACTTATAACGATTAAAGATATAGAAGCATTTTAAAATGGGCCCGGGAACAGGGTTTCAAAGGGATTGGCAAAAAGACACCTGGTGGCAATTTCATACTTTACAAAAATTCGGGGCGATTCAGACCCCACCCAGAACACCCTCATCACTTACGCAATGAAGGGATGGGGCAGAATAGAGGGTCCACAAGTAGACACCCGCCGTCCCCTTGATTTCAGCAAACTGGTGCAGATAGCAAGCCATTTGGAAGCCATATGTTGGCACCCATACGAGATAACGTTATTCCAAACAGCTTTTTTCCTAGCCTACTTCGGGGCTTTCCGGGTGGGGGAACTCATCGCTTCCAGCACCAAGGCCACAAACGGCCTGGGTGTCATGGAAATCAGGGTGAGGCAAGAGAGTGTTAACATAGAAATGCAACAGTCGAAAACGGGTGCAAAAAGAACCATCAATATTTGTTGCATCGGCGAGGCAACAAACTGCCCAGTTTGGATCACCAACCTCTATTACGCGCAACGACCCAAAGTAGGGGGGAGCTTTTTAATCCACAAGGATACATCGGCCTTAAGCCGCTACCAGTTCAAAGGAGTGCTGATAAAAGCAATCAGCAGGGTGGGATCCCAAACAATTCGGCACTTACTCCTTCAGGATAGGTGCCGCCACTGCAGCATGGCAAGGAGGTTTAGCACTGCAACTACTAAAAAACATAGGGGGATGGAAGTCAGACTGTTATAAAAGATATATCAGACCAAAATTGATATAGCCTTCCGCCCTAAAATGTTCTCTCTTTTCCCTTTCCCTCCGCCCCCTCCTCCACAGAAACAACAGGGGAATCGAGGACCACAGTACGATCAGTATGGATAGTTGGCCACTCTTTCGTTTTCAGGACAGGCAGATGGGCTGTAGAGACCAAAGAAGGGCCACCGTTCAGAAACACCATTACTTCATGGTGTTGATACAGAGGCCTATGCTGGGCTGACATCCACGAAACACTAGCAGAACTGGTGGCATACAGGGACCCCCCAGAATTCATGATCATCCATCTAGGGGGCAACGATCTAGTTAACACAGCTAGACACATCCTATGTGAA
This sequence comes from Ambystoma mexicanum, assembly GCF_040938575.1. Classification (NCBI taxonomy): domain Eukaryota; kingdom Metazoa; phylum Chordata; class Amphibia; order Caudata; family Ambystomatidae; genus Ambystoma; species Ambystoma mexicanum. The sequence continues at coordinate 291,786,343 of NC_090939.1, read as the reverse complement.
GAAATCTGCTCCTCCCTAGCAGGCATTTCACGCAACTGTAGGGGGACGGAAATATACTTCTCAGCCATCTTACCAAGAAAGAAATGGCTAGGGGCCAACTGCTACAAATCTATAGACATATCTAGAAGAAAAATGAACAGGACGATAGAGAGATTCTGTATGACAAGAGGACTGCGTTTCATAAAACACCCAGCCATTACACGAGGCAACCCAGACCTTTTCCTCCATGACGGCACCCACCTGTCCAGCCAGGGCATGGAGCATTTCTTTCGGGAAATCAATACAACTCTTACTCACAGGGGCTGTCTCTAGGGCATACTCTTGGGGGAACACGGTCAGCCGGGAACCTGCCCGTGTGTGGCGGCACAGGTCCGAGGGGGTAACCTCAGGACCCGGTGCCCAAAAGTATGATACCATCATGATATGTGATATTGTTATTGTCATAACCCATAACTGTACAATAAAATACTACAGCCTTTTTATTGCCAACACTTGAAACAAGTTGTGAGCCTATCATTATGGGTGAGGGTTCGGGGTTCGGCCATTACTAATGCATGCATATGGGTTCAGCAGTTATGGGCAATGCTGCACGGGCATCCCACAAGCGAGGCAGGGTAACTGCTGTTACCATCGGCAGCTGGCAGAGGGGCAGCCCCAACCCCCCGCGCCTGCTCCTCTCCTTCCCACCAGCTACAGAAACACGCAGTCTCGGCAGCACAAAAGTCACAGAAGGCTAAGGTGCGAACAGTCATCGCACCCTTCCTCCAAACAGGTCCCAGGTTCAAAGATCTGCCCCCACCAGGGGGCCAGACAGTCGGCTATCCGGCCGGGGGCTGTGACAACAGCGGCCCCCACCACATACACAACAAAGACCCAGGGCCACACTGGGTCCTATAAATGAGAGCTAAACACAATCTGTTTTTGGACCCTGAACGGGGACCCAAGCAAACAGGAGGTTCACTGTTTACTCAGTGTCTTCCAAATCTTCTTGCTTCTTTACCACAGAACCCACCCACCCTACAAAAGGGGAGAAGAACAAAAAGAAGTACAAGGCACTGTACGGTGCCCACAACAAGTCGTGGAACACAAGAAGGTGGCACGGGTCCGAGGGGGTAACCTCAGGACCCGGTGCCCAAAAGTATGATACCATCATGATGTGTGATATTGTTATTGTCATAACCCATATCTGTACAATAAAATCCTACGGCCTTTTTATTGCCAACACTTGAAACAAGTTGTGAGCCTATCATTATGGGTGAGGGTTCGGGGTTCGGCCATTACTAATACATGCATATGGGTTCAGCAGTTATGTGTATCAAACATCTATTCTCATTGCCAACCACACTTGGTATAAGCATGGTAGTGGGTACCTTGAGTCGTACAATCTATTTGTTCTTATATTTTCATGTTTAGTCTTGCAATCCCCTTATCTGTAAAGTAAACAAAGCAGTGAAAACTCAATCTTCAGTGCAATGTGTTGTTCAAGAAGGCATTGGATCCATTATTTCTATACCTTTAATGATTTACTTCTATGTTTTAAATTTCAAAATGAACGGCAGTGCAACCTACCTATACTATTTCCACCCTTGTTTTTATCTATGTGAGACCTCCACTTAAAACATTGCACTTCTTATCAAGAACGCTAACGTGCATCAACGCATGGCAACAACTAGAGCGTCAAGAAAGCTTAATGTTGCCACTTACACTCTGTCTGTTTCCTTCCATGTTTCTTGTCAATGAGGCTGACACGTATTCAGGCAGCAAAACAACTAGAACATTTTGGCAACTTTCTTTTGCAATCTATACCCCATCTATTACTTTCTATATTTCTTTTCGTACTCCGTCCACACATACACATTGCTTGTATCCAGCCAACTTGAGTAATTAGTGTGTTAAGTGCCATTCATGGTGAATAGTCAGTTCAATTGTACTTAATTGAAATATGTTTTTATCAATGGAGCACAATATAATAGACTTATAGCTGCACCTTTCCCCTATTTCACTTAGCTGAATATTTCCAACTAATTGAACAAAATTTGGTGCACTTACATCATCTTTACATAAACAATGATATTGCAAAAAACATTACACAACACTTTCTTTCTGATATTTATCAAGCAAAAAAGGTCCACTTGTTCCAAAAAGGCACGTATTGCAACAATTACATTCAGTTTCACACATATGCAGACAGCTTTTTCTAGCCCATATGGGTGCTCTGCTCAACATTGTTCATGACAACATAACTGTCTCACAGAAATAGCAGCAAGATTTAATCAGCATCTCTGAGGTTTAAGTACATATTAAATGGGTCATATGGCTAGTTAAAGAACTGCAACAGGCCAATACAAACAAATGCCTATGTGTGGGAGGACCCTATAAATAAATGACTCCACTCTATATATACGTTCAGGCCATTATTCACTGTGCCTAAATGGTAAACACATTTTTTTCAATCCTTTTAAGACCCTGCTCCAGATCCCCTCCTGGGGATGAGGCTGATTTTGTTGAAGCGCAAACCATTTAATATCTTTATCACTATGATAGTGTTCAATTAATGGTTTATCTGCTACCAATTTGTGTATACAGCGCCTGTGTCCGGATATTCACTGTTTCACAGGTCTTAGTGTTTTACCTAGATATAGTAAATTGCAGGGACAAGATATTATATGGATCACATTTTGACTATAGGAATCTGTGTGACCCAAAATAGTTCATTTAAAATAATTATGCAAAGTCTTTAATTGCGTCCATAAACTGGTAAGCTATACAGTTAACACATGTGAAAAGTCCATGATAGGTGTATACCCCACATCGATATGATTGATAGCTCTGTTTTTTATACTCTGTGTGTGCACGTTTTTGGCATACGTTTACACCCCTTTTGAATGTGAAGATGGGTTTTCGCAATCCAAATTCCTGCTTAATTAAATTTGACTTTTTTAATATGGAATTCCTGAGTATATTGTGGATCTGCTTGAAATCCAAAGCCAAGTGTAATTCCTGGTATGACTCTGACCTAGCTACACTTAAACGTAAGTGTAGGGTGGCTGAGAGGAAATGGAGGACTTCTTGTTCATCCTCTGACAAACTGGCCTGTCGCCTTCTCCAAAGGCAATACCGACTCTCTGTCTGCACCAAGAAGAGAGTCCACATTCAAGCCTGTGTCGCTGTGGAATCTAACAACTCGGCACAAACTCTTTACAATCTGCAATGCCCTTGCCTCTCATTTTATCTAAAAAACCCATGACATCCTGTCCAACATCTCTGCCCCTCCCCCTCCTATTCCCTCTCAGTCTGTGCTTGCTGACCCCCCTTTTACTACCTCCCCACCCTCCTTGTCTTCTTTTCCTCTCTTCTCCCCTGATGAGGTCACTAGACAAGTCTGATCTATGAAAGCCTCGTCAAAACAGGTTCATCCCTGTTCCTCTAAAACCATCAAGGACCACATTGACACACTCGCTCCAGGCCCTTGCCGATTTCTGCAACCACTCCTTTGCCTCAGTAACTTACCTCTCCCCTCTGAAGCACTCCCTTGTGCATCCTCTCCTCAAGAAACCCACAGCTGATCCCTCATGTCCGGCTAACTATCGCCCTATTTTCATTACTCCCTTCCTGGGCAAACTCCTGGAAACTCTGCCCATCTCTCAGCTTAACCTTCATTCCGATTCTGTTGGCTGTATCCATGACCACCAGTCTGGCTTCAGAGCGCCAGAAGCATGGAAACTGCTCTCCTGATCATCTGTGAAGATCTGCTCTCCAACCTTGACTCTAACATTCCCTCTGTTCTCATCCTACTCGATCTCTCCTCTGCCTTTGACACGGTCAACCACTCCATCCTGCTCAACCGTCTCCGTGATAACGTGGGTATCACTGATCAGGCTCTGGCCTGGCTGACCGCTTTCCTCTCTGATCGACCCTCCCAGGTCCAACTTGGGTCCTTCCTATCATCTATCTTCCTCTCTACGTGTGGCGTTCCCCAGGGGTCTAACCTCTCGCCCTGGATTTTCAACCAATACCTGCCAACCCTCGCCCACTACATTGCCATTTTCTGCTCCAATTTCCGGTGCTACGCTGATGACACTCAACTCATTTTCAGTCTGCCATCGGCAACCTCCTCTTCTTCTTTCATTTCCGAGTGTCTAACTGCCATTCAACATTGGTGTGCCGCAAATGATCTCTGTCTGAATGCCAGCAAGACAGAGATCCTCCTCATCGGCACACCTCCACCATCCTTTCCCCTCGCTCACTGGCCGGCCTCCCTTGGCCCTCCTCCTTTCCCCACCTGTGAGGCTAAGAACCTTGGGGTCATCTTTGACTCCACACTTTCCTTCTCCTCCCACATCTCTGAGGTCACAAAAAAGTAAAACTTACTACTGCACCTCCTCAGAGGTACTCTGCCTTTCCACTCCTTCCCCCAGAAGCTCACTATCTCCCAAGCTCTGAATCTCTTCAGGTTGGACTATTGTAACAGCCTCTTCCTAAATCTACCTGCCTCTACTCTCCGCCCTCTGCAACTAATCCAGAACAGGACTGCAAGTCTTTTCCTTGGCCTCAAGCCCTGGGATCGTATCTCTCCAGCTCTGAAATCTCTCCATTGGCTCCCAGTGGATGCAAGGATTATATTCAAAACCCCTGCATTGTCCACAAGGCTTTCTGGGCCTGGGTCTAAAATACCTTCTAGAGCTCTTCATTCCTCTACCTCTAACTCCCTCAGGGTCAGTTGTTTGTCAAAGAAATGAGCTGGGGGTAGATCTCTGTCTTCGGCTGGGGCCTCCCTCTGGAATAGCCTCCGTGCCACTCTAAAACATGAGGAGAACCAGCTCTGGTTCCGGAAGCACCTCAAGACCTTCCTCTTTGCTTCTGCCTTCGCTCCCCCTCTCCCCTGCTGATCTACTCTCTCTTGGCACTGTGCACCTGGCCACCCTCTGTCCCCTGGGCCCAGGTACCTGCTCACCCTGCCACCCTCCTGCACTGCCACCTGGCCAACCCTTGAAATGGGGACTATATCTGTACCCATACAGTCCCCCACTACCCCTTTTCTTCCTTTTCTGCACTTATTTAGACTTACCCAGTCTGCTGCCGTAAACACTGCACGTGTCACTTGCTGGCTGCACTACCACTGTTTATTGCCCCTATTTTCTATTTATTTGTATTTATTATTATTTATCTTTTCTCCTCTGCTCCGCACTCTCCACTCTCCCCGTCCATGCACTTTCTCCCCTTTCCCTTTTCCCATGCACTTACGCATTCTCAACGTCACTGGGCCTAGTAAGATCGTTGATGTGTTCTCCCCTGTTCCCCTCCCTTGCCTTGTCACTCTCTGAAAAACGTGTGTATGAGTGCGATACAAATAAAATATCATATCATATTCCTAACAGGGCTGAATATGGTTGCACATAGCCGGTCAAGTGGCACAGCGAGCAGAGCGCTCGCTTTGACATCCGTGCAGAGCCTGCTAACGTTCGAATCCCGGCAGGGCCAAACTCAGCCATTCATCCTTCCGAGGTGGATAAATGAGCACCACACACTGTGGGTAATAATAAGCAGCGCTCAGATACCTGAGGGTTCGTTGCGCTATATAAATGTGTAATTATTTATTTTTATTATTTTATACCGGATTTCCTGTCTTTGATTTATTTTTTAGTAGATAAACAGACTTCTGTCCATAGGTACTACTCTTTTTTCAGCTTGTCTGATGGATTTATATTGGACAACTACACTCTTTAAGATGATACAGTCTAGAAGATCCTCTTTAAACGTAATCTCAGCTATTGTCCTTGAGGTACATTTTTCTTCTGGCCTTCTAGATGAACACTGGCGAAATGCAGAAGAATATTTTTTTTATGTGGATTTCCTCGACAGTTCAGGATATAGTTTGTTATTCTTCTTGAAACAAATGTAGATCCAAGAAAAGATACCCGTTTCTCATCAAAAGAAGTAGTGATACGAAACTGTCATTTAGCCACAGCAAAGGCTGTCAAACAATCATGCTGCATATTAAAAAGTGCCTTGACATTTTTATTATTTCATGTTTAGCAGCAACATGATGTTCTTATTAAGTCTACACACTTTAACACATTACTAATCTGCTGCCAGATTGTCTAATGTTTTCAGTCCCCAATCTGGATTTTTGCACTAGAGCAACACATATCTTTGTAATGTTTGCTGCATAGGACAAAGCCAGTTTGCTTGCTTAAGTCCCACATTTCACATTGGAAACGTGAAGAAATGTGTCTGTGTTCGTTGGTACATAAAGGAAAAAACATGAAAAATACAATCTGTGGGATCAGTTTTCTTTCCAAATAGGGTTATTGGGTTCCAGACTTTTTAAAACAAACTCTGTCTACTCTATTCCCTATTCCCTATCATTAAGGGCGAGTACATTTTCAAAATCATTTTACTCTATTGCAAACATATTGATCTAACTTGAACCTGTATTGGAGCAAAACCAGTTAGCTCCATTGTATATTAAGCAAGCAGCAAAACAGCTCTTAAGTGCATTTGTTCCATTTTGATCACTGGTGTGAACATTAGATAATCAGGTTCTGGATGTATCAAGTTCGAAGATTGTGCTGCCAAGCACAGAGGATCCATTATGGACATACTTAACTGATGTTGGGGCAAATGGACCCTCAATAAGCATTGTAGTGTGGAAGAGGCAGACAAGGTGATGAACATTAATAGCCGGGCAGAGGCCTTATACTGAATGAATCTTGGTGTATTGCACTGAAAGATTATACATTTGTGGATGTTTGAAGAATCAAACTACTGCTTTTGTTTTCCAACTTTGCTAGAATGTTTCTTCTTGAGGCCCATATGGCTGCGGAGACTGTTCACCACAACTATCTTTTTGTTCAAAATTCAGACTTGCCTCATGACAATAGGTAAAGAAGAACACACGTTTTCACAAGAATTAATGTGTAGTACCCCATATCAGACCCAATTTAGTCAAAACAGCAACAGGCCTGGGTCACAATCCAAGGAATGCAGCTCTTAAAGTGTTTTGTGAGGCTGATGAATGCGTCATCCGTAGATTCTGCCCCTCCCTGCATCAATACCGCCGATGTCTGAGACGTTACTCACTGAGACAGCTGTTCTGCCCTTATTACCACAGGTACAGCAGGGGTTGGGGTCAGTGTGAGCTGAAGATGGCAAAAGCATTCAAACTAACATGATAACAGTAAAATAGCATGAATTAGACATGAAGCAACCATGCACTCCACATGAAGAACACCATACATGCATTTAAACATGAAGAAAATTAACATAGCATCCACAGACACGAAGAACACTAACATAACCAATCTATAAGGTAAACGCGACCTGAACAACATGCAAATATAGCTCAGTAACATAGAAGCAAGAGTGTAGTGGGGATGCCATCTTATTAAAAATGGAAGCCGCAGTATGTCGCTGAATGAGTACAGGCCTCAAGACCTCGGTAAAACTCAAAATGTTGAATCCACACAAATACATATCCGTGCAGAGCTTAGATAGTGGCTAGCAACAAGTGCCAAGGTTAAAGTAAAATAAGGCTGGATTGGAGTGGCAAAACAAAGCCACGAGATAGCATTTCTCAAGACGCAAGCAGTATACTCCCAGAGTAATTACATTTTCTAGAAGGGCACAAACAACAGGTGCAGTACAACAGTAAGCCAAAAGACTCCATGAAGAATAACTCAAGAGTGTCCCCAGTGGAAATAGGAAACATGACACATATGTTGATAGTAGCTGAAATCCTAATATATAGGAGGTAAACCTATGGTCCCTTTGCACGTGACCCATAATTGAAGACACATGCTATTCATTAGAAGCAGGGACACTGGGGGTACTCCCTAAATGTACATGTAGGCACAAGACAACACAAAAGGCCAAGTACAAAGGGATTGCCCGGTCTCATGGCCTGAGAATGAGGGATGGTAACTTTTTTAAAGAAAATCTTTATTTTCACTGTTTTCAATAAGTAGAAGATGAAAAGAAAGCAAAACAGTGCAGACAACAAACAATAAGAAGTAAAGAAAGAACCAGCACAGGTACAGTGAAAAATAACAATCAAATCATAATCTTCCTGTATCCTCAGCATAGAATTAACACAATCGACATTCCCACAGGTTGAATACTCCAACCCATTCCCACCCGCCTCTCCTCCCAAAACATCCCGACAGAACAAGACCCTGGGTAGCCTTACTAATACAACCAGCCTGCTATCATGATAGTACATTGCAACATTCAAATAATTCCCAATATCTTATAAGACCCTGGTTCCCATGGCTGTAAAGGTACTCAGCCAGGCCCAATAGTCACTAGGTCGCTCCAGCAAGGTAGCGTCAATGCATATTGAGTCTCTGTCTCTCACATTTTTTCAAACAATTCAACAATTCTTGGAAGCCAGGTCATCTATGTTTCCCCCAACCCTGGCAATCAGTGACAGAGCTACAATGGAAGCCATACCCAACAACCTTCATTCAGCTTGGTTCCCAGTTTAAAACAATGATGATAACCACACCTCAGGGAAATCATGTAGTTGTATGGAGACCATCTGACCCATGACTGACAACCTGTTCCTAGAACGGGTGAATTTGAATACATTCCCATACCACATGCATGAAATCAGCCAGATCTTGGGGACATCTGTTACACTTAGCAGACCTACTCGGGATAATAATTCTGCATTTGATCCGGGGTATGATAAACCTAATGAAACAACGTAAAGTGTGTCAACCTAAATCGGTTGTTCTTGGACAGTGTCTGAGTTGGCATACACACTAGTTTCCATTGCAAATCAGACAATTCCATCCCCAGTGCCCTCTCTCACCTTTCTCTGAAAGTAATCTTCTTGTCAACTTTCTGTAGTTGTATAATCTTGTACAATGAGGTCACCAGTTTAGAATACCTTGGAGAGTCTACAAGAATTGGACTAGAGGGGATATTGCCGGTGTGTCCGGGTAGCTTGGCCACATGGCTCGTAACTCCTCTCAGAGTCGAATGTACAATAGCATGGTTACTGCGATCCAATCACCCCTTTCCTTTAGCTGGTCCCAGGTAATGAAGTTCCCATCCTGTATCATATCTCCTAGTGAATGTATACTGAGTTTCTCAAAGTGGAGCCTGAATACCTTTACATACATAACATCCACCCTGTGCACCTTGTAGATAGCAAAGCCTGGTGCAGACAAATCTTCAGCTCCCACTAGATGCATTGCCCATTCCCACGCTTTGCATGTGGTGTCCACCGATTGTACATCCTTCTTCCTGCCCGCTCTTCTTTTCCTGCACAGCAACCCCCCGCCCCCCAAGACATTTTGGAAGGTCACCGATCTTTTCCAATTTTACATGCCGGCAGTCTGGATTGGGGAACCTCCATCAAACTGCATATTGTACAGCTAAATAATAGGCCTATAGGTTCGGATATTCCAAGCCCCCTTTCTGAATGGTTGGGTCATGATGTCATATGAGATCCTGGCCTGTCCACCAGCCCAAATGAACCTTATTATCATACACCTGAGACGCCACCAAATACTCACAGGGGGCACTATCGGTATGTTATTAAAGATGTACAGAAAGTTTTGGACCTACAACCTTTTTGGCAATGGAGATCCTAGTGGCCTGCGACAATGGAAGGAGAATCCAGGGTTCTACTTTGTGTTCTAGCTGTTTAAGAGCATTTACATAGTTCTCAGTATCGAGGGAGGAGGGAGTCGTCACCATTATACCCAAATACCTAATGCCTTGAGGACACAATTTAAAGGACTCCCCACTATCCTCTCGTTGTACCCCCAATGTCAAAGGCATTGCCTCCAATTTGTCCCAGTTGATCTTTAGTCCTGAAAAGTCACTGAAGTGACGGATCTCCTGTATTAAGGGCTGCAGGTTGTGTTTGGGATTCTTGACGTATAATAACATGTCGTCTGCATACAGTGAAATGAATGAAATGTGAGAATAGATTTTAACTCCTCTATGGGCGTGATAGTCTCTTATGCAGCAAGCAAATGTTTCGACAGCTAGGGCAAACAGGATGGGGACAGAGGGCATCCCTGCCTAGTTCTTCTCATTGGCATGATGTAGTCTGAAACTACCTGATTGGTTAGCATTCCAGCCCTGGGGTAAGTATAATCAGCTTTACCCATTGGAGAAATATCAGACCCAGCCCAGATCTAAGCAACACCTCATACAGAAAAGGCCACTTCCCATGGTCAAAAGCCTTCTCGACATTGAGCGCTCCCAAAATGATTGGAACTTCTATGTCAATATTATGCATCTAGGTGAACAGGCATTGTAAATTGTTCTGGGTCGGCCTTCTGGATATAAATCCCACTTGTTCTGGGAGGACCAGATCTGACATGTGTGGCTGTAATCTGTCTGCTAATAATTGAGCTATTATTTTATTATCAGTGTTTATCAAGGATAAGGGCCAATAAGAGGCACACGTCTGAGGGTCTTTTTAGCCTTCACAGAACCATTGCCAGTACGGTTCTAGTGAACTTGGGTAGCAAGCCAGATGCAAAAGATCTTTCATACTTATTATACAGATGCAGTATAAGCAGTTCTGCGTATTCATTATGTATCTCGGCCGTAAGGCCATCTATCCCGGAGCTTTTCCATTGGGTAGAGATACTATCACCAGGCATGTGAAGGTTCATTTAAAATACCAGCCTGCTCAGGATCAAGCCACCCTATTACCACCTTGTCAAGAAATTGCCCCATCTTTCTCCTGTCGGCTTGAGATTGGGAAGCGTAGAGGCGGTCATAATAATCTCAGAGGATAGAGTTGATCCCTTTAAGGTCTCAAACTTGTGCCCCAGAAAAGTCTTCAACCTCAAGAATAGATTTCTCTTGTTGGTCACATTTGACCACCAATGTCAGGGTACGGCTAGGCCTATCCCCCTCCCCATACCTAGGTGCCACCACTCGATCACCCAAAAACCTCTCTTGGTACCTCATGAAGCAGTCTCATCATGGGGATCCTATGGGCTCTTTCAACTATGAAGAACGATTAAAATTGGGTAGAGTAAAAAATAGCCTTGAGTGGTTGTTCTGCAAAAAGCTCAATGGGGCCTGCATTATATGATTCTTTAACACCAGGTGTCCGGACATTATTTCTGAGTGAGCAGCTCTCCAAATTATAATTCTTCGCCACCACTCATTTGAGAAGGAGTTGAATGTTAGTAGTAGCTGTGAAAGCCTGATATATGATTCCTTAACGCCAGGTGTCCGGACATTATTTCTGAGTGAGCGGCTCTCCAAATTATAATTCTTGGCCACCACTCATTTGAGAAAGGGATGCATGTTAGTAGTAGCTGTGGAAGCAGTGGTAACATTATTTTGTACCTTGGAAACTCTGTCTTCGATTGGTTTTAACAGCACCCCATGTTTATCTAATCTTGCTTTAAGGTGTCAACTTTGTAAATTCATCCAGTATGGTACCTATAGAATCAATGTCAGCTTTAAGCTGCAACAGCAATTTTTTAATCTCAAAGGAGCACACTGCATCCTTCACGGCACAATCTTTATCTTCTAGTGGTGCCAAATTTATTGTTGAAATATTTTTAATTTTGTTTGCAGAAGAACCTGCTTCAAACAGGAGTTTCACTTGTGTTTATTATGTTTCCCCATGGTCACTCTGTGGCCTTAGCTTGACTTCAGTGTTGTAGTGTCCCTCGTAGGGGGGACACTATCGTAGAGGGCCCAGGGATGTCATTTCACCAAAATGCCAGGGGTAGCGGAAGTGACATTACACGACCCTTGACACCCTGATGGCATCACAGGAAGTGATGTCATTTGACCCCACCCCCATGTGATATCATGAGAAGTGATGGAATACGACCTTTCACCCGTTGACAAAAAAGGAAGTGCCATCACGTAGCATTGTACACTACGAAAAATATGGTTACAATATCACTATAATGTGATGTACAGTTCATACAAGAATGGATCGCCATATGTATCGTTAAGATCAGTGTGTATAGGCCCATATTACCAAATTACTGTGAATGCAAGCAGACGTCCATGACCAAATGATAATGATGTGTTATTATATAGCACTTACACTTTAGCGCTTTATATAAAAATATACACCCACTATCACCCAACCTGTGTTCATACTCATTTATTGACCTCAGAAGGATGAAGGGCTGAGTTGAGGCGTTTAAGAACTGATTAAATCAGTGACTTACCCCCTGAAGTGTGCTTAATGAGTCTAGCAGTTATTGTATAGAATTCCAGAAAGACACATTATTTGGTATTCCTATTCTTTCTAATTTAGGGTCAGTGCTGAATGTGTTAGACTTGTGGCATTGCTGTTCTTATTTTTCTTCTTTGTTTTAAGGGGCCTTTACAAGAAAGCCAGCCACTCCAGAAGTAAAGAGCCACATGGTGCTGGCCACAGCCCAGGAGCTTGCATTACAAAAAATAAAAAATAAAAAATAATGTTCTTTATTTTTTTCTTTTTAGGGGTCACAAGGGAGACCACAGAGGTTGCAAGGGAGACCTCAGAGGTCGCAGTTGCGACCTCTGGCGACACCTAAATGAAGTCCCTGAGAGATATGATATGATATTTTATTTGTATCGCGCTCGTACACAAGTGTTTCAGAGCGTGACTAGGCAAGGGAGGGGAACGGGGGAACACAAAAACAACAACGATCTTACTAGGCCCAGTGACATTGAGAAAGCGCAAGTGCATGGGAAAGCGAAAAGGGAAAAGTGCTTGGAGGGGAAGAGTGGAAGTGCAGAGGAGATAAATAATACATAAAAATATATAGAAAATGGAGGCAATAAACAGTGGTAGTGCAGCCAGCAAGTGGCATGTGCTGTGTTTATGGCAGCAGACTGGGTGAGTCAGACAGGTGCAGAAAAAGAGAAAAGGGGGGTCTGTATGGGTACAGATACAGTCCACCAGGCAAGGGGTGGCAAGGAGGCAGTGCAGGACGGCAGGAGGGTGAGCAGGTACCTGGGCCCAGGGGAAAGAGGGTGGCCAGGTGCACAGTGCCAGGAGAGAGCCGGTCAGCAGGGGAGAGGGGGAGTGAAGGCAGAAGCAAAGAGGAAGGTCTTGAGGTGCTTCCGGAACCAGAGATGGTTCTCCTCAAGTTTTAGAGTGGCAGGGAGGCTGTTCCAGAGGGAGGCCCCAGCTGAAGATAGAGATCTACCCCCAGTTTGTTTTTTTGAAAAACGATTGACCCGGAGGGAGTTAGAGGTAGAGGAGCGAAGAGCTCGAGATGGGAGGTATTTGCGGAGGGATAGCTGTAGGTATTTTGGACCCAGGCCCCAGAAAGCCTTGTGGACAATGCAGAGGGTTTTGAATTTAATCTTTGCATGCAGTGGGAGCCAATGGAGAGATTTCAGGGCTGGAGAGATATGATCCCAGGGCTTGAGGCCAAGGACAAGTCTCGCAGTCCTGTTTTGGATAAGTTGCAGAGGGCGGAGATTAGAGGAAGGTAGATTTAGAAAGAGGCTGTTACAATAGTCCAGCCTAGTGAGTACCAGAGCTTGGGAGACAGTGGCCCTCATTAGGACCCTGGCGCTAAGGGGTTTGCGCCAGCGTTAGCTGCGCCGACCCCTTACCGCCAACTACGAGTTCCCATAGCGCCATGGTCATTTTTCCGCCTGCTTTTTGCGGGCGTAAAAATCCATGGCGCTATGGGACCTCGGTGTTAATTACGCCACCGTAGTGTACGGTGGCGTAATTAACACCTTCCCCACTCCCATTGAGCCCTATGGGGCCGAAATGGGAATGGGGAAGGGTAAATGGGTCAATGGGGACTTACCGCCCCGCCGACCTCGGAATGGGGCGGTAAGTCCGCCATCCGCCATGGCGTAAAGGGACTTTGCGCCATGGCGGAAAAGTCCGCCGATGGCGGAAAAAATCCGCCAGGGTCGTAATGAGGGCCAGTGAGTTTCTAAGGGAAGGAGAGGAAAGGCAGCGTACCTCGGAGGAGGTGCAGTAGGAAGTTTGACTTTTTAGAGACCTCAGAGATATGGGCGGAGAAGGAAAGTGTGGAGTCAAAAATTACCCCAAGGTTCTTAGCCTCGCTAGTAGGAGTCAGAGGGGGGCCAAGGGAGGCCGGCCAGAGAGTGAGAGAAAATAATGGAGATGGTGTGCTGATGAGTAGGATCTCTGTCTTGCTGGCATTCAAAGATCATTGGCGGCACACCAATCTTGAATGGCAGTTAGGCAGTCAGAGATGAGCGATGGATAGGATCGGGGCAGCCGGAAAATGAGTTGAGTGTTATCAGCATAGCATTGGAAATTTGAGCAGAAAATGGCAATGCAGTGGGCAAGAGTTGCCAGGTATTGGTTAAAAAGCCAGGGTGAGAGGTTAGACCCCTGGGGAACACCACAGGTAGAGAGGAAAATAGATGATAGGAAGCACCCCAGTTGGACCTGGGAGGGTCGATCAGAGAGGAAGGAGGTCAGCCAGGCCAGAGCCTGATCAGTGATACCTAGGTTATCACGGAGACGGTTGAGCAGGATGGTGTGGTTGACCGTGTCGAAGGCAGAAGAGAGATCAAGAAGGATGAGGACAGAGGGAATGTTAGAGTCAAGGTTGGAGAGCAGATCTTCACGGATGTTCAAGAGAGCAGTTTCCTTGCTTCTGGCCGCTCTGAAGCCACACTGGTGGTCATGGAGACAACCAACAGAATTTGAATGAAGGTTAAGCTGAGAGATGGCCAGCCTTTCCAGGAGTTTGCCCAGAAAGGGGGTAATGGAAATTGGGCGATAGTTAGCCGGGCAGGAAGGATCAGCTGTGGGTTTCTTAAGAAGAGGATGCACAAGGGAGTGCTTCAGAGGGGAGGGGAAGGATCCTGAGGCAAAGGAGTGGTTGCAGAAATTAGCAAGGGCTGGAGCGAGGGTGTCAATGTGGTCCTTGATGGTTTTAGAGGAACAGGGATGAACCTGTTTTGATGAGGCTTTCATAGATCGGACTTGTCTAGCTACCTCGTCTGGGGAGAAAATAGGAAAGGAAGAGAAGGACAGTGGGGGGGGCGGTTAAATGGGGGTCTGCAAGCACAGACTGAGAGGGAATAGGAGGGGCAGGGGAGGAGAGGGTGGACAGGATGTCCTGGGTTTTTGAGATAAAGTGCGAGGCAAGGGCATTACGGAGAGCCTGGGAGGCAAGAGGAGGGGTGGAGACTGCCACAGGGTTGGCAAGCTCCTTGCAGATTTTAAAGAGTTCAGCCGAGTTGTAGAAGCCGCAGAGACACGGGCTTGAATGTGAGCTCTCTTCTTAGTGCGGACAGAGAGTCGGTATTGCCTTTGGAGCAGGCGACAGGCCAGTTTGTCAGAGGATGAACCAGAAGCCCTCCATTTCCTCTCAGCCACCCTACATGAACGTTTAAGTGTAGCTAGGTCGGAGTCATACCAAGAATTACACTTGGCTTTGGACTTCAAGCGGATCCTCATGACAGGGGCAAGAGCATCAAGAGTATCAGAGATAGAAGAGTAGAGAAGGGACAGGGTTGTGTCGGGGTGTGAGTCACCCAGAGGTGGAGTAAGGGGGGGAGAGAAGGTAGCAGCGAAAGCCTCAATTGACCCACTCTTCATAGGTCTTATGTCCAAGAAAGTAAGTGGCAGTGTTGGGGTGGGGTTAGCTTGGGGGGAAGAGAGTGAGAGATGGGAGGAGAGAAGGCAGTGGTCACTCCAGGAGAGAGGAGTGGTTAAGGGATAGAGAGGGGGAGACCAGGGGAGATCAAGACATCAAGTGTGTGTCCAGCAGAATGTGTCGGGCCAGAGGGGAGGATAGAGAGGGATAGGGAATCGCAAAGGTTGCGAAAGAGCAGAGATGAGGGACAGGGGGAATCAAGGTGGATGTTGAGGTCACCAAGGAAGAGGAATTGAGTGGTGGAGGCCAGGATGCGCAGGAAAGGCCCATTCAGAGAGAAAAGAGGTAATTTGCCTGGGGGGATGGTAGAGAGTAGCAACAGTAAGAGAGTTGTTAGGAGATGTTGAGAGCCTGCAGACAAGGCAATAGATCGAGCAGCAGCACAAGGAGCGGGAGGAGGTTGGGGCAGCCAGCGTGTGACACAGGTTTGCATTGCTCAATATAGCATGCGTGCCTAGCTTCCTGGTTGGGTGGCCTCCTACCTCCCATAGTGCTAATACTTTCTTCATTGGTAGGAGAACACTTCACTTATTCACCCTTCACTTTCAATGAGAGCTAGACTGTGGGAGCAATATTTCTCTGTTGGGGCTTCACATACGAGAAGCCAGTTTACCTTCCGTGTTAGGCTACTAATCCAGGGCGAGGCTTTGTCATAATTTCTCCTCATTTCTATTGGCATATGTTTATGATTGGGATGGGGCACACAGTAGCACAGACTACCTCAGTGATGCAGAATAAACCTTGATCTACTTTGCATTCTATTGGGTGCCCAATTTTCTAATGGCAGCATGAATGTGTGCAAAGCTGAAGTATGGGAATGTACCTTGTCCGATCCTACAAAACTGGCGATAATGCATATCACTTTTTATCCAATTTCACACAAAGAGTCTGTTTTAAATTCAAAGACATTTGTCCCATAATTTTAATTTCTTTTGGTATCATTGTGATAAGTACTGAGTGAAGATGTTTGGGGGGGGGGGAGTATAGGAGAGAGTTGTGTGAGGTTGAGAATATGTCAATATTCCCCTCGACTGCGAGCCATTACCTTATGCGGTAACGCCCCCAGGGACTTCATTAGGGCCCTCGCTATACTCTGGCATGTAACGATGGGCCCCGGGGCATTACCTTATGCAGTAATGGCCCACAGTCGTAGGGCTTATTGCCATTAGTACCCCAGCGCATTAGACTGGCGTACCAATGTTTTGTTTCCGGCTGCGAGACGCGTAGCGGTTCAGGGCCGGAAAAAGCAAAGTAAAATAAATGGCCGCCGTGGTCAGAAATAATAGTCCATTTTCTCTTTCCATGGTGGCCATAGTAAACATAGAAAATGGCCGCCATGGAACGGGAGAAGGGACTACGTATGGTCTGTTCTCCCTTTCCATGGCGGCCATTGAAGTACATTGAACAAAAGTAAACAATAAAAATGGCTGCCATGGAACAGGGAGAAGGGACTAAACATAGTCCATTCTCCCTTTCCATGGTTGGCAGAAAAAAAAAACTAAGAGGCGCGAGTGTTACTCAAAAGCATGAAAAGGCTTACCATCAGGTAAGGCTCACAAACGAACCAATCGGTTTGTTTGCGAGAAACAAGAAAACCGTGTCAGGTACTAATACTTGTTAATTTTTAGGACAGGCATTTACGCCATTACAACATTTTCCTAATCCTTAATGGTTTGGTGATCTACCGGTTTGTTGTGCCAGTATAGATGAACCCTGTCAATATCCTTACCATTACTGAGAGTTGATACCTGGTTCTAAAGACCACTTACATATTAAGGATTCCTTTGAGTGTTCCCCAGAATATCCCTGTGGGCCAGCCGTTCTATACCATGCCTGACTAAGTCTGGGGCTGGCTCAGTTGCCTCCATAAATCCGAGAGTTGTGCAGCATGATCATTGCATGCAGGCAGTAACTCTGAATTCCCTGGCACACTTGTTGTCACTCATGACGGCCCTGAGATTTGCAATGATGCCTGCCATTAAAGCCCCTCCTCCGTCAAACAGATTTACAAAATGTGCTGGTACAGCAAATCCTAGTGACAATCTGTGGATTTGCACCCATCCATTTTTTACACATCAGACTGGCCCAGCATTAACACACGGGGTGGCCCCTGGTGTGCGCCTTATTTCAATAGGCATCAATTACCATTGCATTCCACAATGCACAGAATGCACGGTGGCAGAAAATATCTTGCTTATTATCCCCAAGTGCCAGTCAATGAATGTGCTAGTTTCTGTGCACACCATGAGCTCCTAATCTTAACACAAATATACTGAACGTCATCTGCAATTGTTAAAAAATATGGTGAATGTGGTTCATATCTCATATGTGATTATGGAATTGGGTTTTGCATTTGACCATTGCATTGATCACACATGAATTAATGTTGTGTAATGGAATGATGGTTGACACCCGAATTAATGTTGTGTAATGGAATGATGGTTGATGCACTTTGTTTTTTTGTGTGTCTCATCATGCATACAGCCTAGAGAAAAACCTGGCGGGTCGACACACGTGCTGGCTTTGTTTCTTACAACATTGATTATGGGCCTATATGTTTTTGCAAATAAACTAGTTGCAAATTAGCGCAGTGTGACAGTGGGCCTCATTACACGGACGGCGGTAAGGGTTTACCGGTACCGGTATTTTACCGGTACCGGTAAAACCTTACCGCCTTACTACGAGGTCCTTTTGCAGGCGTTAAAAACCAACCCGCAAAGGGAACAGGGAGCTAATTACGGTACCGCAATGTGCGGTGCCGTAATTAGCACCTTCCCCATTCCCATTATGCCCTATGGGGCAAAAATGGGAATGGGGAATGGCAATGGGGGAAGGGGGAATTACCGCCCCACCAACCTTGGAATAGGGCGGTAATTCCCCTTTCCACCAAGGCGGTGCCGGTATTTTACCGGCATGGACCAAGGTGATAATAGCACCTTGGTCGGCCGCCATCCGTGTAATGAGGCCCAGTGTCTATCTAACTCACGCATCTACTACTGTCTTGTTTTTTCTGTACCAGAATATTTTTGGGATATTAAGAAAAAGAACGAGAAATGTTGACCCGCATTGCCTTATAATTATGAAGAACTATTGCACTGGCACATAGCAATTAGAACAAAAAGAGAACCCTAGTGCATGTGAGCCAGTTGCAATAGTTTTGAAATGCATTACATTTAAAGACAGGGATTACATTTCCTTCCTCCAGTCCTAGCCCACTAAATTCAGATGTTGTTCCAACTGAATAACAAGGTGATGACATTTTCAGAAAAGACTATACATTATTAGAGGTGTGCAGTTCTTTAAAGAAATGATCATGCTTTAATCCTAGAAATGCCCATTTGCAGAATACGGCCAGTGGGCCTGTTGCTTTAATCACATTTATGAGCCTGCCTCGGTTCAACGATGCTACAAAATGATCACTCTACCAGTACTGAGCCCACTGCAGTTTAACACATTCATCTTTGCCTTAATGTTAACTGCCTATTACCGCATTGGGTGCACTTGGCTGTCACTCAGGCACTAAACTTACTTCTAAAGGAATTCAATTTCTTGGTAGAGGATATTATTCACATTTTAGCGTTCTGGCTTCACTGATCCATGCTGTAGATAAAAAAGAAATGAAAAGTACAATATTCAAATCAAAATGATTCGTTCAGCATCAAAATACAGATGCGCTCTGCAGGATCAGTGCTGGAAAGAGCAAGGGCTCCAACCTCTACAAACCATGCAAGTAAATAAAGCACAGAGGATGCGATGTTCTTATTTGAGTGATTTGAAGAAATGCGCAGGCGCAGTTCTGGGGGGCTGTGCACTAGCACAAATGATGCACGGCTTCCCCCCCTGCATGCATAAATGTTGGCAGCAAGCGCCCAAACCTGATTGCTTATTGTCTCCCAGCACCCGCACGGGTGCTCGAGCATATTTCACAGTGGCAGGTTATTGAACAGTCTGTCATTGTGAAATTTGACAAAAACAAAAAAAGCATGTCTTTCCTTGAAATGCAAGTTAGACAGCACTGATTAAAACCTCTGCTGTCCCACTTACAAAGGGTCACAAAAGGACTCTCGAGTGTATTGCGCACTCTTCTGTGCCTGTAACAAAAATATATTTTTTCTGTGCATTGCATCGTTCTTAAATGCGGCATGCACTTTAAAATATGCAGAAACACTCCGGATTGTGCACAACCGGCCATATGGTGTGAGGATGTTGGTCATAGAAACACTTGCGTACAGAAACACTTGTGTACATGTGCGTTATAAATGCCATATCATATCATATTACCGGGCCTGCGGTATAAGCCCTGTAGTTATGGTTAAGTTGCTCAACTCTTAGAAAGAGCACTTTTTGGGTGACTTATATCTTTGTCCCCCATGGACAAATCCTCACTAAACTTTGCAAAAGAAGTATATGGCCCCCTCAGGATGAGGTTGCAAAGTTTGGTGCGGTTTTATCTGGGGGGACCAAGTTTAACGGGTGTCCCAGAATTGGTGGAAATCCTGATAGACGCATTGGAAAGAAAGATTTTCTCTCGCCTACAGCCCAAACCGCTGGATGGATTTGCACCAAACATGCACTGGGAACAGCAGCTTGGTCCTGAAACCGTGCTTTTCTAAATTTGGAGTAAATCCGTCCAGTAGTTTTTTTTAAAATGGCCAAAAAGTAGGTACAAAAATTGTGTGATATCTGGATCCGGTCCGCAGACTAATTTCCTGATTGGGAGTCCGCTTACACATCTGGACCAATCAGGGAGCAGCGTGACATTCGCAGACATCATACACAACTGCTGATTGGTCAATCAAAAATGTGGGATGCATCAAAACCTTTGAAATGGATGCCATGTTGGATTGGCAAACACAACCTGTAGTCCGCAGACATAGCATAAAGTCATATTAAAAAACACAACATTGCACTTGTTAAACTAATGAAACAGTCTCTCGTGAGGTGAGGTGTGATGGGGATGTGATATGGCCATAAAATCCCAAAAATCAGGGGGCTTTTCTTCTCTAATGTTTGTGACAGGGACGTCCATGCATATTTCTGCATTACAGGTGTGTGGGAGTGAGGGGTCATTTGAGCCTCCCTCATACATTCAGCATGAGAAAAACCACTTGCTCATGCATTAGCGGGGACGCTTCCATTGCCCTTATGCTAACATTAGCATAAATGGGGCTATTGCGGGATACACTTGGCTTGCATCTTGTGTGCCCTCGACTCCATCTTTGGACTAGGCCTCACTCTGATTCCAAGAAAAGGCTTCTCTCCCCTCTGCAGCACCACGCAACGCACGCTCATAGCCCCCACCTTTTCTTCCACTGTCTGAAAGTCTCACAAATCCCTTTCTCACAGAAAGTGCCAGGGATAATTGAAACAAATAGTAAAATATATCATCTCACTCTTCCTCTGTGATCATTGTCCTGTGTTTGAACCGTCTCAAACGATGCCTTGTAGCTCATCCATCTCCACAAACCTGCTCCTACTCCGTTGCCCCCACTGTTGGCAAATTACTACCAATGTAACCCTGTGCCCTCCTAAAGTATTCTCTTGATGTACCAGAAGTGTGACCTTGCTGTGCAGCCCACCCCAGAGTGCCCCTACTAAATCCAGACCTCTGTCGCAGTATATTGTGTCCTAAAACTAACATATGTCATTATACTCCCCACTCGTCTTGATGTGCTAAGAACCACCCAATCGCCCAGGTCATCACGGAGGACAAGCCCCCTAACACCTGTACCTCATAAAAGTCCCAATGAAAGATGATGTAATCATGTGTTTGCAATTTATAGGTTTGCAAGATTTACTCAAAGGTATACCAATGATTGTTGTTTATTATATGTCTAGTGGTAGTTTCTCATGCCAGCTTAGTTAGTGTCCCGGACACAAACAGCTGAACCTTGTGACGCTCTCCCTCCTGCCGACTGGGCAGCCTATCCAGAAGAAGCAGAGCCTGCTTTTAGCAGGCGTTAAAGTAGGGTGCTGCAAAGGGACCTTGGTGCTAAGTACGGTGCCGCAATTTGCGGCACCGTACTTAGCACCTTCCCCATTCCCATTGAGCCCTATGGGGCAAAAATGGGAATGGGGAAGGGCCCATGGTGAATGGGGAATTACCGCCCCGCCAACCTTGGAATGGGGCGGTAATTCCGCCATTCACCATGGCAGACCCCGGCATGGACCAAGGTGCTAATAGCACCATGGTTTAGAACCGGGGTCGTAATGAGGCCCACTGTATGCAGAGCATTCTTTATTTGCCATCCTGGAGAGATCAAAATCGATACTCACCACACAAAGAGCAACAGTTTATGAGATCATAATATCCAGCCAAAATGTACATGTAGTTAGATGTAAAAGTGTGAACCCGGCTATATTCATTACAAAGCCCTGTACTGTAGAGGACATGCAAGAACATGATTGTGCCACATATGAAGGAGAGGAAGATGACATTCCAAAAGCAAGTAAAAACACCCTCGAAGAGGTGGAAATATACTTTGCGGATGGGTCAGTATGAATTAACATTGAGACAGGAGAAAAACATGTAGGTGCAGCAGTGGTAAGAATAGAAGAGAAGGAGTGTGAAGTTATAGTACAGAGACGCCTCCAATCACATTATTCAGCACAAGCAGCGGAATTGATTGCATTAATTGAAACATTACATACAGCCAAAGGATGTGAAGTAACAATATATTCTGACGCGGAATACGTGACAACGCCGGTACATTCGGGGTTGTTACAATGGTAAAGAAGAGGGTTTATTAGGGCAGATGGCTCGCTGGTACAACATGCAGTACTGTTGAATGATTTAATTGAGGCACTAGCAGAACCGTCAGTGGTAACGGTGGTAAAGTGCCAGGCACACACCAACAACATGGACGTGATCTCGCTTGGGAACGTGGCAGCGGATGCTGCCGCAAAAGAAGCAGCCTGCTTTGATGTCCCCCAACCACTAGAGTGCATTGTAAAAACAACCAATTCAGATGTGCAGGAAGAAGGATACAACTGCACACCCATTCTGCAAGTGATAGAAATACAAAGACGTGCACCCCCAGGAGAACAAGAATTATGGGAATAAAGAGGATGCTAGCAGTCCCCCACAGACTTAATTTGGCGACAGGAAATGACAGGAAAAGTAGTGATGCCTGTAGAATTGTTACAAATAGCATTCCAACAACTACATTTTCCAACACATGCAACAAAACAACATATCGCAGCAGACATTCAAGAAGAATGCTTTGTCCCCAATTCACAGGAGCACTTATCAGAATTAACAGTAGAATGCACAACATGCCAAACATACAATTCAGGTATGACACTCAGGACATTAAGAGGAACACTGCCATGCCCTGTAGGGCCTTTCAGGGAGCTCCTTATTGACTATGCATATATGGGAGAATGATGTAACGGGGCAAGGTATCTCATTGTAATAGTGTGTCCCTTCTCACTGTGGGTGGAAGCTGGGCCATGCCCCCACCCCGACGCAAAGTGCGCAGTGAAGTTTTTGGTACGAAAAGTTTTCCCTAGGTGGGGTATATGCGATGTGATCAGGTCAGATAACGGCACCCATTTTGTAAATGACCTCTTCAAGGAGGTGAGCACGTTGTTAGGAGTAAAGCACAAATTGTGTTAGATTTATAACCTGAAAGCTAACAGAATGGTAGTAAAAATCAATGGCCTGCTTAAAAGTAAACTGTCCAAGCTATGCAACACACTTAAAAATAACTGGGTGTATTGCCTGTCCCTAGCACTGTTTCAACTCAGAATGCAACCGAGCAAGCATCATCATTTGAGCCTGCATGAAATAGTGACGGGACGGCGCATACACACGCCACTATCCCCAGTAAGGACAGCATCAGATGCTCACAGAGCTGCCCCAGTGCTAGGAGATGAATTTAAGGAATACCTTACCCAACTGACACATGCAGTGTGAAGCATAGCAAAGCAAATAGCACCCCCATTCACACAGGATAATGAAACAGATACAACAACACCAGCACAAGACAGCCCCACAGGACAGTTAATGCCAGGAGACACTGTGTATGTGCGCAGTTTCGTGTGGAGATGGAACTCCCCACGATTTCATAGCCCTTATGAGGAAATATATTGCACCCCCACCGCAGTGAAAAAAAAGGGGCTGAAGTACTGGGTGGATATCTCAGATGTGAGAAGGGCACACATTAGTACAACACCCCAAAGTGAACAACAACAAAGCAAAGACATTGCAAGTGGCTAAAACACATAGAAACAGGAAAGAAACATAAAATACAAAATGAGAAAGTGGAAAAAAGGCAAAATGAAAGAATTGAAAAGAGCATGCAAAAAAAAACAAAAATGAACAGTGTATATAAAAAGATGTTAAAAAGGGTACAGTATACATCTCTCTTTCTGTCATGTACTATTTCTCCATATCTTATTCTCGGCTCACCTTTTCTGATTATCTTTCTGCACTCTAATATGAGTTAAGGAATAAAAGTAGTAAATTGAATGTTAGAAAAATTAGGTCATTATTTACTAAAAAGTTTTTGATTAGTTGAGTAACTTAAAGGGTGTCAGTAGAAATATGTAAGTAATAATGTGCAATGTAATGGAAAAGAAAAGAAAATATATAACAATTTAAAGTATTTTTTGGTGTACTTAACCCTTTTATATCGCCCCTTCAGGTGTAAGTATGACGGAGAGGAGGGGCCTCACTAACGACTCCAATTTAGATAGTGATAGGGTAGATAACAGAGTGAATAGATATTATAATTATGAGTGTGGTTTATATTTTAAAGCAATAGTGTTCTCTGTTTTATTATTTTGCCTTGGTATGTACTGGAACGTGGCTTTCATAATTGGGGATATGTCACGCCCCTTAAGAAGCACTGGTCACTATGGTGCCGTTGGGCCAGAAAGTATGCGGCGTCCATTTTTTCACCCAAGATGGCGACTACAGCGTTTGCTAGCAGTCTAGCTGTTGTGTATCCGCACGGCAACCTGACTCCTCCCCCTCAGCCGAACGCTGCATATCAGTCCCGTTTGTCAAAAAGCAGGCGCGTTTCTACTCCAGCATATCAACGCTACGTAAATTCGGACCTAGGCTGTACCTTTCTGTCCTTACAATACTATTGTGTTTATTGACCTTCTCTTCTGTTTCCTTGCCAGCTAGCCCTATCCCCATGTCATAGGATAGATACCGCTGAACCTTCATCAGCAGATCGAACGTTATCTCCTTCAAGGGACGCTTCTGGGGTTTCTCGGATAGCTGAACTGGAACTTCCCTCGGTTACATCCGAGGTACAGGGACCGGGTAGGGTAATTCTGTTTTCCATCTGTTCAGAGAGATTAGTTCTAAATTTATTTTCTTCCTTCCTCAAGTTAAAACCTCACTTCCGTGAAACAGTGATCTACTTAGCTGAACCACAGTTCAGCAGGCAATCCGATTCCTCTAACAGGTACTTCTTTTTGTCTGAGACCAACGTCCCTTTGCTTCCAGTATCTCTGCCCATATTCACCCCCCTTGTTCCTGTTTAGTGAATCCTTCCGAAAGCTGAATCCCCGGTCTTTGGCATAACCATTGCCCAGCCTGCTACAGGTGCTTGCTCCATCTTGCTTCCCTCTTGCATTGATTTCTCTGTTGAGTTTAACTACCCATTACCTTTGCCTAATGTGTCTCTTTACTTTTCTGACATTAGACTACACGATACTCCCTACCTTGAGGTGCCACAACTAGAAGACATCAGAAGGCTGACGAGGGAGCAGACGCGCAGGGTTTTCTTCCCACTTGAGGGTTTCCCTGGGAGTTCTCTTCTTTTCCAGGGCTTTTGCCACGGGAAGGAAGGGAGAACCCAGTGGGATTCATTTCAGCTACTTCCTACCTGGTATCCAGTTTCAAGTAGATTCAAGAGGCCTTCTTTGTGGGTGAGTCCACTCTAAGGTTTCGTTCCTTGTCACCACCACTGAAGTTTATTGTTCATCATCATAATTTACAGTTGTTTAACAGGATATGAAAGAGGTGGGAGTGGGGTAAACCTAATACGAGAAGGATCAAGCCTTATATGGGCTGGAGTTAAGACAATTTGGTCACATAATGCCTCCCTAAATGATAATCTTACAACGTTGTATAAAAACCGAACTGTCAAACCCTCCATTCTTCCATATGCTGCTATGGGTTTCGATAGTGATGATGAAACCAACTAATATGATGGTGATTATTCCTTGTTCGGTACACGTGATCTAACATATACAACCGCACATGCAACCACAGAACCTACCTTGTATGGCAATGATATGCACTTTAGCCCCAATGCCCCAATTTGCTCTCTCATTCCTCATGCCTCGGGCACACCCAAAGTTCTTATACCTCAACAAGTGCCCTTGTCGAAATTCCCAATGTTTGGTTCATCTAGTATTGTGTAGGATTCGAAGCACCTTCCAATCACACACAGTTACAATAGAGATGCTGCAGAATGAAAAAACCTGCACGAGTAAACCACAAGGAATGATTTGCATCAAAGAACAATTTTTCGTTATCAAAGGGACACGGTTCACAGAAAACAAGTGGCATGACGAGACTATCACGTGTAAAGCTGAGGCATTGCGAGGTCTAATGGAAGAGAACTTTCAATGGGTCAAAGAGACATGCACTCCGGTCTGGTCACAGCACATCGCAAAGCTCACGGGGGTTACAGCTCTTGAGAAACCCATTAAAACACAGAAAGAAATTGGACATGAACTTTGTTTCCATGGCGAAGGAAAGGTACAGATGGGCTCTAACAGACAATGCAACAAAACGATCATCATTCCAGATATGAAAAAGGGTACAGCAGCACTCATGGACAAGTATTGGGTATGTGGCAAGCAAGCATACCTGCATCTCCCACCATCGTGGAGGGGTAGCTGTGCCATGGTCACACTGCATTCAGCACTACTGGTGATTCCAGAAAGCCATATCCAAGGGGGGAAACATTTGGCTGACATATTGGCAGCACCCAGCCATCAACAACAGAGCCCTCCACATATGACATTCTGTCCGAAAACGAACTACAAGACAGGGTGTCCCGCAAAAGAAGGTCATCCAACTACAGCTCCAGCAAATCATCAGAACCTCTGGCTGAGTTTCCAGATAAATATAAACTTTTCAACTCTGCTGAAACATTTTCTTCTTCCATCCTGGTGCCAGGGCTTCAGGCGCAAACAAACGCCAAATGGCTGCTGATCCAACTGGCCAACGGCAATGAAAAGGATTCAGCGCAATCAAGGTGGAACTCTGTGCCCTGCGGTTAATGACAATGCATAACTGGTACGTCCTGGATCTCCTCACAGCAATGGGCGGTGGTGTTTGCCGAAAAATCGGGAGTGCCTGCTGTGCATTCGTAGCTTCTGAAGACGTGGACAATGGGACACTGTCCCACGTCATCTTGGCCGTGCATAGTTTGGGGGAAAGAATGCGGAAGGAAGGAGGGATAGAGGCAAGTAGCTGGTTCGACAACATCTTAAATTGGATACCGTCCTGGTTCAGCGTGATGATGAAAATGTTTGTCCCACTCATCGTGTTCCTGTTGCTATTTTTCTGTGTGTGCCAGTTGGGAATTCGATGTTGTGCAAAATCAATGCCTAGTTCTGCAATGATGATGGTAACAATGGGCAAATCGACAACGGTGCATAATATGACAGATGTACAGGTCCAAACTGGGGAGTCAGGCCCCTATAAGTATCACATGACTGCAGTATACCGCTATCCTAGGGATAGGGTGGATAATTTGTATCACACCACAATTAAAGAGCCACAAGAATTACAGTGATATAGAGAGGTCTGGGCGGACCTGGATGAGGATGGGGGGAATATATATGACCTGTACACCTGATGAGTATGCAGGAAGGAGTCAGAGCTTACAATGCGTATGTAGGGCGTGGATGCCAATTAAAGGGACACCCACATGGGACGAAGCAGTGCAAGAAGCAGAGTACTATCGGAATGAAAATAATCATAAGGATTAGTTTGTTACTTTAGATGTAACGAAAGGGGAGAATGTGTGGGAGTGAGGGGTCGTTTGGGCCCTCCTCACACATTCAGCACGAGAAGAACCACTTGCTCATGCATTAGCGGGGGATGCCTCCATTGCCTTTATGCTAACATTAGCATAAATTTGGCTATCTCGGGATATACTTGGCTTCCATTTTGTGTGCCCTCGACTCCATCTTTGGTCTAGGCCTCACTCCGATACTACAAAAAGCCTTCTCTCCCCTCTGCAGAGCTGCGCACTGCGCGCTCATGGCCCCCACCTTTTCTTCCACTGTCTGAAAGTATCACAAATCCCTTTCTCACGGAAAGTGCTGGGGATAATTGAAACAAATAGTAAAATGTATCATCTCACTCTTCCTCTGTGATCATTTTCATGTGTGTGAACCGGCTATAACCATGCCTTGGAGCTCATCCATCTCCACAAACCTGCTCCTACTCCCTTGCCCCCGCTGTTGGAAAATTACTGCCAATGTAATCCTGTGCACTCCTAAGGTATTCTCTTGATGTACCAGAAGTGAGACCCTGCTGTGCAGTCCACCCCAGAGTGCCCCTACTAAATCCAGACCTCTGTCAC
Source organism: Ambystoma mexicanum (assembly GCF_040938575.1). Taxonomy (NCBI): domain Eukaryota; kingdom Metazoa; phylum Chordata; class Amphibia; order Caudata; family Ambystomatidae; genus Ambystoma; species Ambystoma mexicanum. The sequence continues at coordinate 291,758,181 of NC_090939.1, read as the reverse complement.
AGTATATTGTGTCCTAAAAATAACATATGTCATTATTCTCCCCACTCGCTTTAAGCCCTGTACCTCATAAAAGTCCCAATGAAAGATGATGTAATCATGTGTATGCAATTTATAGGTTTGCAAGATTTACTCAAAGGTATACCAATAATTGTTGTTTATTATATGTCTAGTGGTAGTTTCTCATTCCGGCTTAGTTAGTGTCAACTCTATCTCGCTGTGACCTAACCCTCACCCCTCCCGGACACAGGCAGCCGGACCTCGTGACGCTCACCCTCCCTCCAACTGGGCAGCCTATCTAGAAGAAGCAGCGCCTACACGACTATAAGTTACATTGCTCCCCAACCAATCCTGTACTAATGTAATACCCTATGTTAATGACATCATCGATGATGCTGCTTTGCTTTATATTTCCATGTAAGTGTATTGTTTGCCAGAGCGCTCTCAAGGCAGCAGAGTTCTCTGGATGACAGCTTTATATAAAGATCTATTAATCTTGCAACCTGTTCTCCTAGTCTTATTCCCTACTGGGATGTGTTATTTTTTATAAGTTTGCATTGGTAAGTCGGGGAGTGAGCTTTTACATCGGTTCCGCAGAGTTTGGTGCTGTTTCACCAAGAGGGGACAGGCTTATGAATTTGGGCCATTTGACGAATCTGCACAAAGGTTTGCAAAAATATGTTAGACCCAGATTTGAATGTTTTTGCCAAGATTGTTGGGATTTTGTCATGGGGGACCAGGGGGTCTCAACATTTTTAGATGGCTTATAACTTTGTTGCTGTTTGACAAATCTGAAAAAAAGTTTTCAGAAAGATTATAGACCCAGCCTTGAATATTTATGCAAAGTCTGAATGTATATTGGGGCTAAGTTATATGATTATTTTTTGTACAGTAATTTTGGCACTTTTCAAAAAATAAAACATGGATGGATTTGAAGCAAACTCGTGCAAGGAGCATTGGCAAGGATCCGAAAGCATGGTTTTGCAAATGTGTCTGTGTTTTATTTTTTGAAAAGTGTCATAATGAAAGTACACAAAAAAGTGATATAACTTTGGTGACTGAGGCATAGCCTGTGGCCATGGGCAGCGGCCAGATTATCCGGGTCATGGCCAAAGACCATGACCCGTTCAATCTGGCTGCTGGCCATGACCACAAGGGTACGGCAATGTAGTTAAAGTGGGCATGGCCACCAGGGACCCGTTATGTGGTAAAGCTTTTCGAAATCGGGATAGGTTTGAATGGGAAACAAATTCGGTTTGTGGCTACAGCCCGAAATGCTGGACAGGATTGCAGCAAACATTCACGTGGAGCATCAGCAAAGACCTCAAAACATGGTTTTGCAAATCTGTCCGGCGTTTTCTTTTTTATAAAGTGTAAAAATACAAGTACAAAAAATTGTGATATAACTTCAATGGGCCTTGCCCTGAGCACGGACAAATGTGTACTCTGATTTGCTTATTGTGGCATGTGGCATGGCCGAAGCTCTAGGTTTGAATGGGAAAATATATTCTGTTTTTGGCTATAACCTGAAGTTCTGGACAGGATTACAACAAACCTGCCTGAGGATCATCAACAGGGACCTGAAAGCATGCTTTTGCAAATCTGTCTTGTGCTTTATTTTTCAGTGTCAAAATGTCAGCAAAAAAATTGTGATATAAATTTGGTGCATGGACAGTGGGCCCATCCATCGGCAAGGACGAATGCGTACTCTAATTTATCTATTGGGGCATGCGGCATGGCTGAAACCCTAGGTTTAAATTGGAAAAACAATTCTGCTTGCGGCTGCAGTCCGAAGTGCTGGATGGGAATGAAGTAAACCTGCGTGAGGAGCATCAGCAAGGAACTGAAGGCATGCTTTTGCAAATCTGTCTTGGGTTTTACTTTTTTGAAAGTGTCAAAAAGTAAGTACAAAAAATATTCATATAGCTTTGCTGCCTGGGTAGTGGGCTTGGCCCTCGACAATGGCAAATGTCTGATTTGCCTATTGGGGAATGCGGCAAGCCCGAAGCCCTTGCCCCATGGATTGTGGAGACTGGCCATGGCTGCAAGCCATGAGCACTGGCCATTGGTCACATTATGAGGGTATAGTGGACACTGAAGTAAGATGCAGGGAAGGCGCAGTGGATAACAGGGGAGGTTTGGTGGGGCTGAGTTCATGGTCAAGCCTCATGCCCTAGGCAATTCAACCATGACTTATGTCTCCAGTATGCGCTGCTTATAATGACACACATTGGTATACGTTGCAAAAAATAGGTTTCTTAAAGGATGTTTACAGTTCGTTCATATATGATAAAAGAGGAATTATAAATAACATATACAGTGATGTAACATCATGAAACATTTCTCTCAAAAACCTATGACATTCGCAGAAAAAACTTTGTTAAAGGGACGTTATGGTTAAGTTGCACTGTTAAAAACCTATGAAATTCAGTGAAATAAAGTTGTTAAAAGGACATTATGATTGCATCTAAAACCGAAATCCCTCAGAAATTCACCAGTTATGGTAAGCTAAGCAACCATAACTGGCCCCACCATCACGCATTGCTAAGACCAACACCCAAGACATCAACAATGACATCACACATGTCATTGATGACATCACTGATGGCATCACATATGAAATTAATTTTGATGAAATGTCCCTACAAAGAGTTGTGTTTATAATGTTGGTAACAAGATGTCAGTGGTGATAGCAGACCTATCATAAACTACTTAATGTATTAAAGAATGTACTCATCCGAACAAAACATATTAGAGTGTTGTTAATACAGGAACCTAATGATACATACACATAGGCAATGGCTGCAGCATGCACCGTAGAAGTACAATATTTGCTGGTAATTTTGGATACTAAAATAATGAATGTTACTTTATCAGAGTTTTGATTCATGTTAAACATGGAATAAAGAGCTAACAATTCAAGACTTACTACACACTTGTGTTAGTACAAACAATACATATGAAGACCCACAATGCATACAAATCACAGGCACATACAGGGAAACTAAAGTAAAGAAGACAGAAACAACATCACCAGAAAATGTCAATAACATTAAAGTTCATTTTCATGTATACACATGAATTGTGGGTTTGAGACCTGTTTGTTGCCCCATGCACACAGAGCTGAGACCAAACCCTAAGAAAAATTGTTCAAGAACATGCGACAAGCTTAGCGTCTATATATATAGCACCTTTTGAATTCTCATATTCTGACTGTCAGTGAACAAAAACACCTGGCATATCTGTGTCAGTGAACAAAAACAAGTGGCCTAGATATGTGATGTCATCAGTGATGCCATCAATGACATTTGTGATGTCATCTTTGATGTCCTGGGTGTTAGTCTTAGCAGTGCACAGTGGTGGCGTGAGTTATGATTGCTTAGCGTACCATAACGTGCACCTTTCTGGGGGTTCTCAGTTTTACTTGCAACCATAACATTAGTTTAACAACGTTTTTTCATTGAATTTCATAGATTTATATTAGTGCCACTTAACCATAACGTTCTTTAACCAAGTTTTATTTTCTGTGAATCTGATTATATGCTTAGTTGCTGCAAACATTTTTTCACATAAGTAAAGCGTAGCTATTGACAATAAAGTGAAGGGGACTGGCCACATAGCCTTGTGGAACACCAAAGAGAAAAGTGCACATGGAGGTGAAATGGCCTGCCCAAGACATGGACCATCAAATGCACTGAATAAAGAAAAGGACCCATTGTAGGACATAACCAGAAAGGTCAAGAGAGGAGGGAGAGGACAGAAGAGTGGGCTGAGTACTGTGGAATGAGCAGGACCAAAACCACATTGAAGGGAGGTAGTAGAGAATGTAGATTGAGGAAAGAGGAAATGTGTATAGAAAACTCTATCAAGTAGTTTAGATTGAAAATGGAAAAGAGATATTGAGTGAAAATTGGAAAGAAAGTAGGGATCAAAGGAAGGTTTTTCTGAATAGGGATGATGATGGCGTGTTTTAAGTAAGATGGAAAAGAAGTATGATACAGGAAAATGATACTAATTATGCCCATCGACTAGCATGGGCAATAGACCTACATTGTGATTGCAAATAACCCAGCCTACACATAGGCATGGAAGGAACCAATGTTAATCTATGAGAGAAATTGTGTCCAAAGCAGTTCAAAGTCACTTGATTTTTTGACTGGGATACAATCAAAAGGTCACAGCCAACAGGGGTTTTGCCTTGGGTGGTTGGTTTTCTTTGTCAATGGGGATGTCTTTCAACACTTAAAACATATTTGATGTTTTGTGTGAAAATTCTAATTCTTAACACATAAATAATGTATTGAAACCAGTCTGAAATTAAGGGTTATAATGAAGAGTGAGATCAGGTCAGTGGGGTAGCCTATACTGTAAAGGGTGGTTATTCTAGAAACCCAGTCAATTTTAGAGTGCAATGATGAGATTTACATGGTATTTTCCAGACAGTGCTTGGGTGGGATGGCAATATCATAGGAGGATAAAAAGGGAATGGCAAATATCTAATGTAGCTCAAGAAGACTTCCATTTAAAATACCCAACAGGGGCTGCCATACGAGACAGAAACAAAAATGATTTCTGTTCTGTGAGAAACCAAAGTGTGTCTCACCTACTAGTCCCTGGGGATCTCTCTCGCAGGTGGCCAGGGCACGACCATCGCCTTTGGATCCAGATCCTGGGGGTGGACCAGTGCGGGAGGATCACCTGGGTGAGGGATCTTCAGGGAGTGGGGGTGAGACAACCGATTGTGAGACACAGTATTCCCCTCTTCCCCCGTACACATGACCAATCCTATTTTTTAGGATCCTCCTATGTCCCAACTCCCCCACCCTTTTCTACACAAACACTGGGCCGAGGAAAAGGGCAACTGAGAGTAAAGAGGCTAACCCTTACATATCTCATTGGGCATGTCCTGCAAATCGCGGCATGCAAAGTCAGGCATTTGACTTTAATTAGATACATCTGACACCCATTAGTTCTCCCTACAAAGATAAAAGGTGGAACATAGAGACACACTATGAGCAAGGTGGAACACGAGAAGGAGAAGATCTTCAGTGGAGAAGGCAAACCTACTGTAGCAGAGAGACCGAGAGAGGGACGAGAGCAATCGGTAGAGAAACCCAGGAGATCCCTGCAGGAGGTCATTACCTCTGAAGAGCTGTGAAAGATACACAGAGAAGGCCAATTCCCAGACAAGAAGACTGCATTGTGTTTCAGGGTCACCAGCGACCCTCCCAGGTGAATGACAGAGTTGGGGAGGCGAGGCCAAGCCGGTGGTATTAATCTTGACTCGTGAATTAAAACAGAAAAGACAAGAAAGGAATGCACACAGCAGGTGAGTTGGCGAGCAAATGGAAGGCTGGTGTGTGTTAAGGAAAGATTGAAGTTGCAACAGTGTATCTCATAATTGCAGGCTGCACGCTTGTGGCTGAGACGCGAAGGAAGGTAGACCCGTGGGGAACTTTTAATTACTCGAAAGTCTCAGCAAAAGGTGAAAGATTTTGGTATGAAGCAACAAAGTGAATGAACTCTAAAATGCATAATGACCAAGAGTAACCCAGACAAAAAGGGAAGTGAAAAGGTGAATGTTTAACTTTTGTGCTTGTGATGGTGAACTACCCACTGAGACACTGGGGCAGATAATACAAGAGGCTGAGCTGCAGGGAATGTCGAAGTGGTCCTGCGGAGGACCATAGTAAAAACCTGCCACATTTGAAAGTCTTCAACATCAGGAAAAGGTCTAATGCCAACTGACAGAGATCGAAAATGTGATAAATTAGGAAAAGGCAACCCTTAAACAATGTGAATTAAGCTTGGGGAAGGGAACCCCTACAAGTGCTGTGATTGAAAGTCTGAGCCCGACCGAGGGAGGCCTACATGAACCTTTTGCTTTGAGAGGTCCGAGCCCAACAGAGGGAGACCTATGTGAACTTTTCGTTGAACTGTGAAAGAGCTGGTGAAAGCTGGAACAAGTGACTTTAACATGGAAGGCCAAGCAGGCCACGATCCACAATTTTTAACTGCCTTTGTTTTGAGAACCTGAGCCAGCATCTGCCGTCCTGTTTACTCTATGCTGTCCAACGTGTCAAGGAGAGCTGACTCAGCCACACTGATTTGTTATGTTTTGACAGTGATTTTCCTTTATATACATATCCCCTTTCGCACACATTGTGTATAAGAGAAAGGGTAGGCACTAGGTTTCGTTAGTATAGGCCATTTTTTATTTGACAGAGACTGACTAGGACTATGTTTTTTATTACTTGATGGTAGAGACTATTTCCATCCTAACTATAATGCAACGCAGGAGTTTTTCCAATCCCCGAAACTGAATAAAGATTTTGAAATTGAATCTACTGTGTCAGTGTCATACTTGTGATACCATGCCTTCGTAACAGTTCCCACATCTCTGAACTGATTAATCCAGACTAAATCAAATGCAACGTATCTGCTTCCCAAATACTCATTTATTTAAAGCAACATTGAAAGTATAAAAGTCAAAACAGACATCCAAGTAACATTGACCACCTCCCTGGCTATCCCTACTATGTTCACATTCTTCCAATTGATCACTGGAAGAGAACTCATTAAAATTGTCAAAGACAAAAAGTAGTCATAGTCACAGTACTGCCCATGACCAGAAACCTTCATGAAGGAGCATATGAACATGCTGCACCCCAGTCTTGACAAATTCAGCACCTTTTGCTTTCAAATAGGAACAATTCCTAAATCTCATATATACTTGTCAAAGTGTGTGCCTGTTTGTCTTCTATTGAAATGAATGGGGAGCTATCTAGAGAGTATCAAATGGCCATAACAGGGGCAACCTTCCCCAACAATCTAATAATGTGATATAAAATATAAAGTGACACCCCTGATGGATAAAATCAAAACAGTTGCTTATTTTCCTGAATTTAAAGTTGCCATGGTGGTGCGTCTGGTAAATGAAACTAGAATCAATGCTTATTGTGCTTATAGAATGACCATAGCTATTGTGCTTAACAAACGACCAACTGACCAAAATTTAATTGAATTTTCACCATAGATTTGCAAAACAGATAAACACACTTAAAAACTAATCAACAAAGAATTATCTTTATTCTAGAGAATATAGAAATTCAAATGACATTAGTGTTGTAGTGGATCTTCTGTGGAGAGGAGATCTCTCTAGTGAGGAGAGAATACATTATGATGTAATGGAATGTTGATGCAGGTTTCTTGCTTGGTTCTAAATTGGACAGTTGGAGGAGAGAGCTGAAGGGAAGGGAGCCCATGAGATGTGGGGTCTTCTTTTCTGACTTATTAACCTAATAAATCTACATGTATGACTTACCTGCTTCCGCATCATCTTCATAACAATGGCGACGAGGATGGGATGAGATTAGATGGAACGCAGGAGGAAAAGAAGATCCCAGCTGTGATACGCCGCTTCGACGAGCCCCGTGTTGAGAGAGACGTCCGGTGAAGGCCCCTGCTCCTGTGTGCGAGAAGGCCAACCCGTTCTGTCTCCCGTATGCGGCCCCTGACGTGGAACGCTGCCCACACGACGGTCGCTGATAGGACTGCACGTGTCATCCGTGGATGCCCGCTCGGTCCCGTGTGACCGGCCGACGTGGAAAGGCTGCGGAGATCAGCTGTCTACGCGAGCGATTCAGCCGGACAAGGGGCTGTCGCTGAGAAGAGGCTCGTCGTTCGCTCGGCACCAGAGGAACATTTCTGGGAGGGCTGCTCCGCTAGCGATAGCGTTGAGCGGCCACTGTGTGGAGGTCTGCGTGTTGGCTGCTCCGCTAGCCGTAGCGTTGAGCGGCCACTGTATGGAGGTCTGCGTGTTGGCTGCTCCGCTTCCCTGTAGCGTCGAGTGGCCACCACGCGCAGGCCTGCGCGTCCGTGCCTCCCCATCGCACCTCCCCAACGTAAAAGTAAGTGTTTAAGGGTCTACAACTCTGGCGCAGCGCCCCGTGTTGCCGGGCGTATGACGGATGATGGAAGGCGTGGGAAACGCACTCCGAACCAGAGTACCGTATTCCTCCTAACGGAGGGACATGTGAGAGTGAACTGCCGAGGATAATAGAAGAGAGGGGCACTCCTTATTCAAGTGAGGCGTTTGATTCCCCATAAGCCATTTGAGGATTCGAGGCAGCTAGTAAATAACTGAAGGTGTCTGGGAAAAGCATTTTAAGTGACATTTCGGAGGAAAGACGGGACACACTTGCATAATTTTCAGGCAGGTAGACACTAACCAGGATCAAGACATTGTACAGTGTGGTTTTGCAGTGTTGGTCCTGATTGCCGGGACTAGTTGTAAAAAAAAAAACACCTAAGCAACTGCAACTGACAAATAGTAATTCCCAGCGCAGGAAGAACGTAAAAGGTGCTCTCCAAGTGACATTTTGCATTCAGGCGAGATGGCAGCTTTGCCAGGAATATCTGGTCCTCCCATTTTTATGCCTGCCCCGGGTGCGGCAAGAATTGCGTGGCCCCAATGGCGCAAGGGCTTTCTGCATTACATGAAAGCAGCCGGTGGAACAGCTTATTCCAGCGAGAGGAAGTTGGCATTATTGTTACATTTTTTGGGTTTTGAGGGCCAAAGAATCTTTGAAACTCTACCTCAACTGGTGAGTGACGGAAGCGGGGATGAATTAAATGAATTTGAATCCGCATTAGTGAAGCTAGATAAACATTTTAACCCAAAAAGGAGTACAATTTTGGAAAGGTACAATTTCCGGATGCGCACACAAGCCCAAAATGAATCTGTTGAGGATTATGTGACTGCATTGCGACATCTGGCTCTTACATGCAAATTTCAAGGAAGTTTCGATGAACATATTCGTGATCAGTTCATGACACATTGTCGATCCAACAAGATACGAGAGGAGTTGTGGCTAAAGGATGAGCCAAGTTTAGACGAGGTATTGGACTTGGCGAAACGTGTGGAGCATTCACTGGCATGTGTTGCCAAACTTTCCAAAACTGAAGGAGGGGAGCCCAAAGAAAATAAACCAGAGGTGTTAGTCGTGGCCGAGGGAAAGAACAAAAGGAAAGGAAGAAACAGACAGTCAGGGAGGAACAATCCGGAAGAAAGGAAGGGTCAAGATTATATGCAGAGATGTGAGAAGAAAGAGGATAGGAAGGACGAAAGGTTGTGTTATCGGTGTGCCAGTGCCACACACTTTGCATCCTCCGTGGTGTGCCCAGGGCGGAAAAGTACGTGCTCAAAATGCAAAAGGAGAGGACATTTAGCATCGTGCTGCAAAAACTACCAATTTGGTCAGACAGGCCAACGGAGAGTCTTGTATGTAAATGAAGAAGAAGATGGAAGGTCATCAGAGGACGAAGTTGTGGTGCCATTACAAAATGTTATCGTGAATACAGTAAATGTTGTTGCAAATGGTGGGGATCTTGAGGATTGTGAAAGACCTTATGCTGTGGTAACGGTAAATGGGCGTAAGGTGTCAATGATGGCTGACTCTGGGTCGAAAATAACTTTAATATCCAGAGATGCTTTTGAGTGCGAGACGAAAGGGGTAGTATCTGAGTTATCAGAGCCTGACATAAGTCCAGGAGGATACAACCAAGATCGTATTGATTTACTGGGTTATGTATGGAGGAGATTCGAATTCAAGGGACGCAGTTGTGATGGTAAAGTGTATGTCGCCAAGAAGGGACAATCTTTATTAGGGTGGAGAGAACAAAAGAATTTGGGGATCAGACTTGATCCCAATCACCCAGAACAAGTGCTGCAAATTTCCGAAGTATCCGCAGGTCATGATAGGTACATGTCGGAATTTAGGAAAGTGTTCAGTGAGAAGTTGGGAAAGGTGAGAGGGTTTCAGCACCAGATAACATTGAAAAAGAATAGTATGCCTACGGTGGCGAAACTCAGGCCGGTGCCTCTAGCTTTGAGGGAAAAAGTGCAAAGGGAATTACAGAAGCTGTTGGAGTCAGGTGTGATTGAGAGAGCTCGGGGGGTTGAATGGGTATCCCCAGTGGTGATCGTGAAGAAAAGTTCAGGTGACATAAGGCTATGTGTTGACATGCAAGAGTTAAATAAGTGCGTGTTGGTGGACAGACATCCCCTGCCCAACATGGGTGAACTGTTGACCATGGTGGGTGGGGGAAGATTTTTCTCTAAGTTAGATATGACATCAGCTTATCATCAGGTAGAATTGGTGGAGGCGTGTAGGAAAGTTACGGCTTTTGTAACGCATGAAGGTGTTTTTCAATTTAGGAGAATGCCATTTGGGCTGGCGTCCGCTTCGTCAGTATTTCAGAAGATTATGGATCGGTTGTTGAAGGGACTGAAGGGGGTGTTCTGTTTTCAGGATGATGTGTTGGTGAGTGGTGTAACGATGGAAGAACATGACAGGAATCTACGTAAGGTTTTGAGGATATTTGAGGAAAGAGGTATTACCTTGAGAGGTGAGAAATGTAAGTTTGCAGTGACGAAAGTGGACTACCTAGGTCACGAAGTGTCAGGGGATGGAGTTAAACCCAAGGAAGATATGATTAATACCATTAAGAATGTTGAGAAACCTAAAAGCAAGAATGAGCTGCGCTCTTTTCTAGGAATGACAGAATTTTATCACAAATTTGTGATAAATCATGCTGATAAAGTACAGGAGATGAGAAAGATTCTCAGGAAGGGTGCCGATTTTGTGTGGAATAGCCAGTGTGACAGGGAGTTTAACAGGATAAAGGAAGAAATAAATATGGCTGGTCCATTAGGGTGTTTTGACACGAGGAAGCTAACCATGATCACAGTTGACGCTAGCGAGAGTGGACTGGGAGCTGTGCTATCTCAAAAGCAGGAAGATTGTTCTGAAGAGGTAATCGCCCATGCTTCGAGGGGTCTCAAGGGAGCAGAGTTAAGATATTCGGTACTTGAGAAGGAGGCATTGGCATGTTTTTGGGCTGTGGAACGTTTCAGAAATTTTGTGTGGGGAGTAGAGTTTGTGTTGCGAACGGATCATAAACCCTTAAAAGCCATTTTTGAGAATAAGGGCCTTGACAAAGTATCTCGGAGAGTGGCAGGGTGGGTTACCAGGATGCAGACACATTGTTTTAGAATGGAGGTCATTCCCGGGAAGGAAAATGTTTTAGCCGACAGTCTATCAAGGATAAGGGTGGCAGCACCTGAGAGTATTTGAAGTGAAGAAATGGAATTAGTGTTTGTCAACACTGATGGCATTGTATCCAAGCAGGAGTGGTTGGACGAAATGGAAAGAGATAACATCATAAGGAGGGTAATCACATATGTAGAATCTACAGTATGGCCAAATAAGGTAGAATTGGTGGAAGAAATGAAACCGTTTTGGGAGGTGAAAGATGAGTTGTCCGTAAATGACAATATTTTGTTCAGATGGGGTAGAGCAGTGGTCCCGATAGGTCTAAGGAAGAAAGTGGTAGATTTAGCACATAGCGGTCATATTGAGGTTACCAAGACCAAAGGAGTATTAAGAGAAGATTATTGGTGGCCGGGTTTTGATAAGGAGGTGGAAGATCGTTTGGCGAATTGTCAGTTTTGTGTTAAGAGTGGAAAGGGAATAGCGGCCAGGAAGCAACCTTTAGTGGATGTCGGTCTACCGTCCAGAATATGGAGTGATATAGCCATGGACATACTGGGTCCGGTGGAACTGGGTTATGCCAGGGGAAAGTATATTGTTTTGGTGGTGGATTTGTTTTCCAGATGGGTGGATTGTAAGGTCGTGAGGGAGATCACGAGTGAAAGTATGATAAAGGTTCTGCAGGAAATCTTTGCAAGCGAAGGTTTACCTGAGACCGTATTGACCGACAATGGTCCCCAGTTTATTGGGGAAAAATTTGCTAACTATTTGAGGAAGTGTGGGGTTGGTCACAAAAGAACTTCATTGTACCATCCCGAGTCAAATGGTGTGGTTGAGAGAATGAATAGGTGTGTGATGGAAAGTGTACGTATGGGAGAGGAGTGTGGTTTAGACAAGCTAGCTCTAATACAAAATAGAATGTGGGCCCTGAGGATGGCGCCGCATTCTACGACCGGTCTGTGCCCATTTGAGCTCATGAGGGGAAGGAAGCCATATTCCATGGCTTGTCCGCCATGGCTAGGAAGATGTAGGGAGACCGATCTTGTTGTGGATGAAGTGAGAAGATCGTTAGTGGAAAAAAAATCAAATTGGGTCAAGCGTGAAAACTTGAAGAGAGGACAGAAGGAGTTGCGTGTGGAATGTGGTGACTGGATTAGGATACAGAGAGCAGTGATAAGGAGGAAGGGGGAGTCTCTTTATTCGGATCCTGTCAGAGTGGTGGCAGTCATGAAAGGGGCTGTGCGAGTTGCTGGAGGGCAAGTATGGAATAAAAATAGGGTTGCCTCTGTGAGGAGAGGAAATATGTGAAAGCATAAGCGGGGATGTGCCCAGGAGAAGGAGGAAGGAAATGGCAACTGAGCCGCTCATGGCGTTTTGTTCTAGATCGTTTTTATTGTGAATTAGTGGTGTGACTTGTTTGAGTTAAATCTATTGTATGAAATGAGAATTAGTTAGTGTAACATGCTGGAAACAAAAAGGGGTTCAGATATATATAAAAAAAAAATAAAAAAAATTATGAAGGGAGATGTGTTGTAGTGGATCTTCTGTGGAGAGGAGATCTCTCCAGTGAGGAGAGAATACATTATGATGTAATGGAATGTTGATGCAGGTTTCTTGCTTGGTTCTAAATTGGACAGTTGGAGGAGAGAGCTGAAGGGAAGGGAGCCCATGAGATGTGGGGTCTTCTTTTCTGACTTATTAACCTAATAAATCTACATGTATGACTTACCTGCTTCCGCATCATCTTCATAACAATTAGTAAACCGTTTATGTGTTTATTCTCCTTCCTACCTAACTAACCAATCTGTGCTGTTGGAATAACAATGAATCATGCCATACAAGCATATGTGGTACAAAACAACATAAAACTTCAGAAAACATGAAACAACGCATGATAGATCCTCCAAACAATAACAAAATCACCTTAAAATGGAACAGTTTAACAGAACATATTTTTTTACAATGATAAATTGGGGCATTCGTCCCCAACACACATTTCTGAAAATTTCACACGAGTTAGATCTATAAAAGTATCCATAGGCATGCAAAACACAATTCCAAATATTATATTGTTTACACTGTCATGCCAGCCCTTCTTTAAGTTTGTTTTTGACTCCCTCTTATTATTTCATGGAGTCCTTATCAGGAAGAAACATAGGACCCAAAAAGAGAGATTTCAGCAGGGAATCTATAGAATTGAAATCAACCAAAACACTAATTAGTAAATGGTGTCTGCAAGAATATATGTAGGCAGATGTGGCTAATGTAGACAAGCAAGAGGCATACCTGGTTCGGTTATATGTACAGTATAAATGCCTTTACTTATTTCAACAAAAACATTGTTATTAAGATATCTTTCCCCTACATGGAAATGATTAGTTGAAACCACTCATTAAGACCACTAATGGGTGAACATCTTACCAACAAGGTGTTGCTGCTTCTGACAAAAAAGCCATGGTACATGGGCAGCGGCCGTCTTGTATACAGTATTTATAGGTTTATCTAACCTAGAAAACTAGACCACATAGATAAACAACCATAACAAAAGGTAAAAATGCACCAAACATTAGTCTGGAAAAATAATACAAGAAAATGAGTCTTATCGACACACAAGAAGTACATATCCCCAATGAAAAAAAATCCTCTTATTCAATCATCATGCCACTCAAGAGAATGTACATTTGGAAAGTTGTCTGATGCAGGGGGTAAAGAGGCAGCTAGGGCAGCATAGATAATTGAACAATGCCATTGACGACCACAAGCACAAGAAGGCAGGCAGGCAGCACTGAGACAGCAAGACACATCAGGACATAGACAGGCCGGACAACAGGCTGACTGATGCATGTGTCTGATGCTCAGCATAAAGGGTCAGCCAGGGCAGCAGCGGAAAACCATATGAACAGTATAGTTTCTGTGTAGCTTAGGCAATACCGATTATATCCACCAGTTACATACAAAAGCCACAATCGTACATATAGCAGCCAATGTTGGCACATAGGATCTATCAAACGACTACCCTATTTCAAAACAACAATGTCTGAGAGTAAGCATTGACATGAATGTGACTCACCAACTCTGCAGAACACTGTGAAGACATTAACATATTCCTCTACTGAATATCAATGTTCAGACCTCAGAGACCTGAGGCAAAGAGAGGGCCTACTTCCATCGCTAGATAGCAACCAACATTATGTCCCAATACTACTGGATCTGTTGGATGCCTACAGCACTCTGAACCACACTATTATCTTTGAGCACATGCCTCAATGTTTGGGTGTGAAATGGATTACTCTATTTCTGAATCACCAAACTTCTCATGTCAAATTAGATCACTTCAAAGGAGACCAACATACCTCGTCTCTTATGGAGTCCCCAAACGTCTTGTCCTCTCTGTCAGGCTGCTTATGCTTACATGAAGACATTTGCATCTCCCATCACGAGGGTTCCACACATTCTGGCAGCACCAAACTTGCTTTTACACTTGGACAATTTAAAAATAAAAACCTCCATAAGAAAGACTCCTTGACCAGGATCCACAATGTTATGTTTAGCAATAACCTGTTTCTAAATAGTTGGAAACATACATCCTTATTATTGAAACACAAGTCCCAAACTACTTTCCATCTAAAGAGTCAGACATCATACACTGGTATATAAACAAACAAACAGGGCATTTTATTTTGAGGGTAACCTCAGTTGCACAGGATAAGCCCCAAACTTGCAATGGGCATTTCCAACTTAATTTCATCAAGAATTCCTTTCCTTCCTAGAGCAGTAGGGCTGACTTAGCCCTTTATCCTTCCTAGGTGAAAAAATGAGTATCATCAAATTAGGCAATAGTAACACCTGTCTTACTTAAGTAAATCTTCTTCAGTTGTATGAAAGGTTTCATGAAATCTCAAGAGTCAGGCAGGGAAAAAGAAAGTTGCAGAAATATAATGCCTCCAGTCACCAGCGATTACACAGGAAGACACACACCCGCCCATCATCAGGCACACTCAGATCAGCTCCAAAGGACACTCAGAATTATCCATGCATCCAATTACCCAAACATCTCCCTGAGCTGTCATTCATCCCCACTCACCAATATTGTACTATCATGAAATGAGGACTAGTGGGACAAACGCACATCATAACACTAGCACTCCACATTCAATGGCTGGTATAACACACCTTTCACAAAAACACACAAGCGACACAACCGACCAGAAGCACACCAACATTCTTGAAGAAAAGGTGAGATAAACAATAACAGAGAGCATCAAACAGTGCACAAGCAAGGGAGAGCAAGCAAAACAACACACGCGTACCTGCCGGGTGGGCAGCCAAAAATGGAGGCAACCAATGTCCCACAGAAGCAGTACTTCTCCCTAGTAACCAACTAAACCAGCCATAGAGGGTAAGTAGAATCAGGCCCAGCATGAGACAAGTACAGACAGCAAGTTAGTCTCAGTTAGGAAACAAAATGCACACTAGAGTACCAAGATGAACACCCCAACTAACATTCAAATCTGGTCCTGCCACACCTAAACCAGGCCTGGCACAGTTGCCACCATAAATCCCACAATGCTGGGATAAAGAACTATACAGACTCCCTGCTCAAGGGAGGCCAAAGAAACCAAGTCAGAGTCATAAGCAGCGATGCAGGCCTTCCACTAACATTCAACTGCACAAAGCATGCCATTTCCAACCATCAATGTCCAGCCCTATCACACATGGACCAGGCCTGCCACATGTGCCCATCCATAGTCCCACACTGCTGTGACAACCCAAGCATTGGTACCAGGGCCCTGTCCTAACTATATGACATTGAAACAAATCAGGAAATCGCTTATAGACATCAGAAAACGAATCCAAGCATAACCACCAGTAAAAACTACCAGCATGTGCACAGCATCAAACATAAAAGGATTGTGCAAGTCCCAATGCCAAGGAATGAACAGAGAACACACCCCTACCCAATGGGTGGTCTCCTTATCCACATACACAGGTGTCTACTGTGCAGCGTGAACCATAACTGGACGTCAAAGGCTCAGACAGCCAAAGAAGGTGCAGCAAACCTTCGACACATATGAGAACAGAAGTTGAAGATAATTCAGACATGCACCAAGCATCATGAACAATCAATTGTGGCCATGCACCACAATTCCACCTAACATAAGGCATCATAACCCATACATCCACTCAACCAGCACATAGAGCCACTAAACATGATCACACCTTTCATTTTATTTTAGTAGACGGACAATGTTAAATTACAACATAAATTGCTCACTGGGCTGAAACACAGACCAATAAAACTCGAGTTCAATAAAGACCCTAAAGGTACAAGAGGAATGCATTGCATTCAATCCAACTTCCTAATTAACTATCCTGAACCAGGAAGAATATGGAAGAGGACATTTGTGCAGAATACATTGTCATCTCTGGTACTTAAAGCACATAGAATACTGGTGATAAAAGGGCCACAACAGATACCCCACTCTCCTATAATTGTCCCATATTTAAAGGCACATAAAAGAGACACAATCGCAGAGATACCTTTAATAATTGAGTGACATGAATGTGGGAAAATATGTAAACAAAGACAAACAGAGCATGGGTAGGGATCTGCAAACTGTGGCTCTCCAAATATTTTGAACTACATATCCCATGATCCCTCAACTTTGAACATGCTGGCTAGGGCTGATGCGAGTTGTTGTCCCAAACCACAGGAGTTCAACTGCTGAAGATCTGAATACCACATTAGAAATCAATGGAGCCAAAGTGAGCGATGGGCAAAGGTTCTATGTGAAGAATGGCATAGGAACACATATGCAAAGGTCTGTGAGCCCCTCTACCAACACCAAATAACCTGCTGTTCTTTGGGTGGGCACCCACTCTTGAGACAGAGGAGAAAACCCCATTTGCATATCGGTCTGGTCCCACCCGCCTGTGTGGTCCAGCACTGAAATGCTAGCAATTGCTCCTCTAAACAAGAGTACAAAAGCAACACCAGACACGTGTTTCGGATTTGGTGGGCCTCATCGGTGATGTGGAACTGCGCCTCACTAAGCACAGTTATCAAGGAGTCCACGCCTGGATTAACCTGGGTAACTTTGGATGAAACCCTAAGTCCCTAGACATATAAACATATACACATAGGTCTGGCAGCATGGGAACTGATTGATCACGTCAGTGAACATGAAAAGCAAGCAGTGTACAAAGGGTTGTAGATGATCCAACACTTAGCGGTACCATTCTATGAGAAACGAGATCACTGTTGTGTGACTATATAGCCAAATGCTTTGATGGTTCCTCCTTTTTTACATGCCCAGATAGGTAGATCGAGGGAATAAGCATACTCCAAAACGGTGGATGTGTATGAGAGGGCTGTAGGACATGAATGTCTATAAAACTGATTTTTCCCCCTGAAAATGGCAAGAAAATGCAGTGTCTTGCAGAATAAAAGGGTTGAAAATTAGTACTGCTTGCGGTGTCTGGCTCGGTGCACCCAGGACAGACACACAGTTGCTGGGGGGACCCAGCAAGACAGGTTATGCAGCGGACACGTGGTCTGCAAATAACAGGGGTGACACCCTGTTACGATCGTGATCACCCGGTCAGACCGTCACTGGCTCCGTGGGCACAAGGGCCAGGGAAAACACACAGGCTGTGTTCACACAGCATCAGTCGGCAGGGGAGACAGAGTTGCCATGCAGGAGATCTGCCACCAGGGACACAGGGAGAGGGTTGCCTCACAGGGACCATGCTGTTATAAAGGGTTCTGTGGTGCAGGTCTCCTGCCAGGAAGGCCACGTTGGCACAGTGCAGAATAACACACACAGCAGAACAGTGTGTGGTGGAATCGACTGACGAGCGCGAAACTGCTCATCCCTTTTATTGCATTAATCACATGGTGCACAGCCACTTTACATCACACTAGCCCTTAGCAGGGAGTAATTTCTTAAAGGGGGAGCACACCACACTTCTCCAAATATCACGACATTAAACCAACAAATGGTCACGAATAGCGATATGAGGTTCACTTTAAAATCATAGGATGAAACAATAACCACATACATTGAGATTAGCAGTTACAAACACAAGAACATATAACAACCACTCTGTACATATTATGAGGGTGACAGTCCGAGTTGGTGGACTGCTGGTGGCATGTTTGCAATTCCTCCTCATTCCGAGAGACACTTTATTACACTGGGGAGAATGGAATTTCAACCACTGAATGACACCATTGTCAGCTATTGGCACCATAGTGAGCATGTAACAGTCTGCAGGAACACAGCTTCCCATAAATATCCTTACTGGCACCACTTTAAGCATATAAATGACATGCAGGCTCACAGAATCATGATACATGTTTACTGTGTCCCTTTTAAGCATTTGCGGGGCTGTAGGAAACCCATTCAAACATACACTTGTATCAGTGCAAACAGTTGATAGCACACTGGGGGCCACATCGGCTCAGTCCTTTCATGGTGGGGCAGGAAGCACCAAAACACTGGTGGCAGAGTGTCTGGGCCTCACCACTTATTTTGCTTCCCAGGCAGGAGGCCTTTCATTACTCCTCCATTTCATCAGCTCTGATCCCAGGACACACAGGCCCTCATTCCGAGTTTGCACCATGGCTGCCTCCAAAATCGGTCTGACTCCGGTCTGGTGAAGAGAGTAACTACCGGTCCAGTCCGAGGTCGGCGGGACCGGTAATTCCCCATTCACCAGAGCCATTCCCCATTCCCATTTGAGCCCCCATAGGGCTCAATGGGAAGGGGGAAGGCGGCAATAACGGTACTGCAAATTGCAGACCGTTATTGACCCCGGTATCCCTTTGCGGGTCCCGTCCATACGCCTGGACCACGGTGTCATTACCGGTGCCCGTTATCCCTTTGCGCCCTGGTCGTAATGATCCCCACACTCTTTTTTTCACAATGAAAGGTAGCATATTATAATTACCAGAGGAGGCAAAGCAATGACAATCCGTCACCCCCGGAAGCACGAACCGACAAGTGCACAGTAGGAATATGAAGGCTGTTACCCTACCCATTCTCTCAACATGCTTGGAGGTTATAATGAGCGAACTCAACTACTCAGATAGCGCAGATACGCTTATAACGAAAAATCTTTAAAATGTTGGATCAAGTTGCACCACTGAAAATTAGAACGGTCAGAGACACTTCAAACCATCACAGATGGTTTACTCCCGCATTGACAGAACTGAAAATAGCTTAAAGACAATCTGAACATATTTGGCAAAAAGAAGACACCACCCCAGAAAATCTAGAAATCTGGAAAACCAAGGCCAAAGATTATAAGATGAAAATAGTAGAAGCAAAACAGAACTTCTACAATAATCAAATTGCACAAGCTGGAAACCAAACCAAAGAGCTCTTTGGACTCTTGAGGTCTTTTGGAAAAGCCTGCTAGCATAAGTACGGTCATTAAACCCACCAATGACGACTGTAAAAAAGTGCAAAAAGCATTCATTGATAAACTAAAAAAGGTTCAAAAGAAAATTCTCCAAGAATTAGTAAAAAATAACTCGCACTGTCATTCAAAACAATTTCAGCCATATTAACACCAAGAAGAGACAGTCTAAAATTAAGACTGCCTCTATACCTCCAGTCGATGGAAAACAACCTTTTCAATTACCTCAGGCTGAATTTAGCTTTAAAGAACACACTAGCACAGAAATTTGTAACATCATGCGGGCCATGCACCCCACAAATTGCCCAGGCAAACTTCTACCGTCAGAAATCATGCTTGAATATAAGGACCTTTTCGCCCCCTTTCTCTGTCAGTTTGTAAACTACTTGTTCCGTATTAGTCATATCCCCTCTTCTATAAAACATGTAGCTGTCACTCCACTGCTAAAAAAGGTTGGCTTGGACCCCAATGACACTGCTAACCTTAGGCCGATTACCAATACTCTATTCTTCTTAAAACTAGAGGATAAGGTAGCAACGCTACAATTACAGACACGTGTTGGAAAATTGTGTTTTTCATGAAAAATAGTCAGGGTTTCGTAGTTTCCATGGCACCAAGAGTGCCTTATTGGATCTGCAGACATACATGGTATCCGTTTTGGAATCGAGCAAGTCGGGGCTGCTGAGGTTATTAGACCTATCAGCAGCTTTCGACTTGCTGGATCACAGGTTCCTATTGCATTGGATGTCTACTGTGGGAGGTCTCTCAGAAGAGGCAACGACCTGGCTTAAGTAATTTCTCGAGGGACATAGTTCCCGTGTGCATTGGGGCGAGAGTGCCTCTGATGCCGAGATTATCATCTGTGGAGTTCCTCAGGGGGCTTGCCTTTCCCCTCTGCTTATTAACATTTATATTATCCCACTTTGCAGGGATCTTGATAACTCAGATCTCTTCTTCTGCAACTATGCAGATGACCTTCAGTTGGCACTGGAGGTCAGTGGAGACCATAATAAAGACCAACAAACTCTGGATCAGGCTTACCAAATGGTGAAAAGCTGGATGACAATTCACTGGCTCTGCCTTAACGCCACAAAGACAGAGCTAATGCTGTATGGCCCTAAACAGGTTAGAGAGAAACTGGACCCCCTGTACAGCAGTTTCCTGGTTGATGGAAATCAGATACCAGTAGTACATAAGGTCAAAACCTTGGGCACTTATTTGGAGGCCAATGTAGAGAACAGCACCCATGTAAACACAATCATAAAAAGTACTAATTATCACCTGAAAGTACTCTGTCAAGTGGCCCCTCTACTTTCAGAAGAAAACTGTACAAAAGTGGTCCGGGGTATAATATTACCAAGAGTGGACTATTGGAATGCCCTCTTGGGAGGAGCCAAGAAGATGGATCTTCAGAGATTTCAGAAGATTCAAAACTCTGCAGTACGCATTGTTTTCCAGATGAAGCGCTTTGAGTCCACATCAGCAGCCAGGAGGACTCTCCACTGGTTGCCAGTCTCGGCCAGAATTCAATTCAAACTTCTGACCATTTGTCACAAATGTGTCTACGGGGACACACCTATATATCTCAAAAACAAACTGAGATTATATATTCCTAGAAGACCATTTAGATCAGCCAAAGACTGTCTCCTGCAAGTTAATTGTTTTTAAAAGAGCTGGTGGAAACGGTTGTGGTTTTCCTGTGCGGGCCGCACAGGCTTGGAATGCTCTACCGGCTCCTTTACGTAGCACAGCAAATCTCCTAGCCTTTCGGAAACAGTTAAAGACATTCCTGTTTATTCAGATTTGACCTGCCATCTGGCTTAGATAGTGTCTTTCCTTTTTCTTCTATGGCGCCTGGATGCCTTCGGGCTTTGGTGCTTTATAAATAAAATAACATAGCATAACCCAGAGCTGACATTAGATCGTTCCTAACAGCAGCACAAAAGTCACCCGTTTCTTTGTGCTAGATAAAAAAGCAGAATATCATGATGGAAGGGGAGCAAGCTCTTCCTCCGTGAAAGAGAGAAACTGCAGCCTGAGTAGCTTCCTGTTTCGGCTGGCTGCTTGCATTCACGGCCATCGATAGAGGGGCCATTTGTCAGGAAATTCATGAAAAAGATAAACAAATCTACCAAATCGGGTTTGTCCATTTTTGAACTTCAAATATTCATGGCCACAGAGTACATTCTCTTGGCCCGGGATCACTCTGGGGCTGCTGGCATGGACATTTTAATCCTCCTCCCATTTATTTTCCATTTCGAGCTCCGATCATGGAGCATTCTCTGTTTATCTGACTGGCCCGGGATTTTTACAGAGCTAAATAACACAATGGTGCGGGCACGCCAGAGCAGGCCATTCCATACCTCTCCGGGCAGGAGCTGATCTACTTTCCACCGGCATCTCCCCTGTCCTTCAGCACTAGTGTGGTCAGACTCGCACATCACCTTCCTACCTCATGGCTCTGACCAGGAACACACTGAATGTAGCCCTTCCAAAGCACTGGCATGGCAGAGAGCAGACAAGCACTGTCTCCAGTGCCCAGTGCAGAGCTCAGGCAGTCACGCAACCTCCTTTTCATCTTATTCTAGACACTCGGAACACAGAGCGGGGGATGAATCACTGCCTGCGGCCCAGAAACAAACAGGACTCCTCCAGTGCCAGTGTCGCTCATGGAGCGGCACATTCATCCAACTCCGATCACGGACCCAGCCGCCTTCTTTCACTCTCCCATACGGGGGTCCACACTGACTTCGGTGCTTCCGCCACTTCAGCTCTCTTCTTATTTTGTCCAACACTGATCACAGAGCAGACCTCTTGTGGGACATCGCAGGCAGTGGTGTAGTTACAGCAGCACACAGGCTTCCAGACCCTCATCACTAATGTGGTGTCTGGCTCGGGGGCACCTGGGCCAGACACACAGTTGCTTGGGGAACCCAGCAAGATAGTTTATGTGGCGGACTTGCAGTCTTCAGATAACAGAGGGGACACCCTGTTACAATCGAGATCACCCGGTCATAAAGTCCCTGGCTCTATGAGCACATGGGCTGAGGGAAACACACAGGCTGTGGTCACACAGCATCATTCGGTAGGGGAGACAGAGTTGCCACGCATGGGCTCTGCCATCAGGGACATGGGGACAAGGTTGCAGCACAGGGACCCTGCTGTTATAAAGGGCTCTGTGGGACAGGCCCTCTGCCTGGAAGGACGCACTTGGCAGCGCGGAATAACTCACACAGCAGGCAGGAGTCTGGTGGAGTCGACTGATGAGCGTGAAACCGCATGTCCCTTTTATTGCATTTATCACATGGTGCACAGACACGTGACACCACACGAGCCCTCAGCAGGTACTCAGCATTTCTTAAAGGGCTGAGCCCACCACACTGCTGAATTCCATGAAGGCACTAGTAGTTCTGATCTGCTACCCCGCTTTACAATAGATATTATTATTTGAGGTTCTCAAAATGCTGGCCGTAGTATAGGTCATGTCACAGTGGTAAAAAGAGAGTACCAGTAGCTGGGAGTTAGATAATACACTAGTTCCCAGGTGTTATGTGGCACAGCAAGAGCTCTCTGAGCCAGGTAGGCCTGCCTCTAAACTTGTGATAGCAGCTTGCAATGGGGGGACATGCAGTCAGATGACATCTTGGTGCTCTAAGTCAAGATATTTTACTGTCGACTATCATTAGCGGGAAGGCTGCACTTTTAACTCAGAGTCTTTCAGCTGCATGGGGGACCTGCAGGCAGAATCACAGGCACAGTCCCTTGAACCAATGCATATGTGAGAGCACAGTCTCTCTTTCTCTCTCGAAATGGAAAGTGTAGGGCTAGAACCCAGTGTCTCCTTCAGCATTTGTTCATGCAAAGGGTGAGACCTCATCCAGACTCAGGAGTCATGCTCTGGTCCAGTTGCAAATTTTAGTGTCTGCAAGAAGTAGCTGGGTTCAGGAATCCTGTATACTTGAAATGCTTTCAAGCATTCAATGCATTTATGTTATTGTCACATCTATGTATCCTATGAACAGGATCAATGTGTGAAAAACAAGGTACACAATCCCAAGAGGGCATTTTTGGATAACATCTATATGCTTAAAGATGATGATAATGCTATAAGGCAATTGATACTTTTTCACATTTTTGATTGGTGTATGTATGGTGAAAGCTAATAATCAAGACTGACTAAATGAATAATTATACAACACCCATCAATACATTAACTGTGAAAATGAATATCTCAAAAGAAACGTGGATAAAGTTGTAAAATGTAATATAATATCCCCTTATATGCCAGCTTCCCTTACAGTATATTTTAAACCAAAAACTGTTGCACAGCATGCATATGATTTCGAGTACAACTTAAAAGCTTAATTTATATAAAAACGCATTAGACAGACTGTGTCCAAAAATGTGGTTTGCAGAGATTGCCAGATCATCTCAGATGTATCTTCCAACATGACCCCAAGATTACGGCAACAACTAATCAGTCTGCTTAAAAAAAAATGTTGACAAAATCGAATCAGTACTTGGTAAAAATGATCTCATTTTTGTAACAACACAATCAAATGTATTGACAAAAATCCTATTACATTAGCAATTTAATTTTGGCTCATTCCCAGATTTTTGCGATTTTCAATCAAAATCCCACTTTTCAAATCATAAAAGAAAATCACATTATCCTACTTGCTACAGTCGGTGCTAAATAATTGTATTTTAACGATGACTCATTACTGTGCACGAGTATGCTCTGAATCTGTCTACTACTAATTTGCTCCAAGTCAAAATATTGTAACTTGTCCAAAGAGGAATAGTCGAGGTGCCCAGAGTTTGGGTTGTGCAGAAGTTCTTCAACTGGAGATATTGTGGTCTGTTCCCTAGTGTATGCAGTGAAGGGTTCTTCAAGCAATGCATGAGGTAGTTTTCCTATCCTCATGTGACAGCTCTCATCAAGATAATTTAGCATCACCCGTCAGTGACACACTCATGCCAGGTTGTCATGACATGCACTGTTTATGATTTACTGGTGCAGCTGAGAAAGGGAAAATATGCTAAAATGCTGTGCAGTTGCAGGGACATCTTTTACTTGGATGTGCTCTATACACTGGAGTGTAAACTTAAGAAAACATTAAATGGTTATTTTTGAATTAAGTGTTCAAATTTACATCACAAAATATATGTATTCACTCATTTTAGCGTGGCGGTCACTGCCCTATAGTTAAGGTGATAGCCTTTAATCATAGGAAATACGAAAGTTCTATTGCTAATAACATTGGAATTGCATGATGTATTTGGATGACATTTTCCAAACAAAAAGTTTCTCACAGGTTCCACCAGAATGGACATTTTGGTAAAGATTTGTAAAAAAGCAAAAAAAAAGGTTTTTGGCCTACTTCCATTCCTTTTACCATCGAGAAAAAGTCCAAATTTGGTAAAGCCGAAACGCAAAAATGGCTGGGTAGATTTGGACCAAATAAGAAACAACTTGGGCACAAAGCGTTGACTTCATTTCCAGGATGGATATGTTTGCAGTAAATCCATTCTGTAGTTTTTAAAATATCTGATGGGGTTTGGGGTGCCCAAACTCCCCAACAAAAAGGCTTTTCAGAAATGAAAACCCACCATTGTTTATGTTGCTCGATGCAAGCGAGTACTGTGGTAATACCGGGGGGAATACAAAAACAAAAAGTGCTCAAAGAGCAATTTGGAGGAGAAAAAAGAATGCGATTGCATCAGGCTAGAGATGGGGAAGGGGAAGAGGATACCATGTGAAATTGGAGAACTGGCGTGGTCTGGGAAGCCAGTTGCAGTTCGGACATCTTTGGATTGTTGGGGGAATACCAGGGGAATCTCGCAAGAGTCCCGTGACTACATCAGAAGATGCACTTGGAAAAGAAAATGCACCACATAAATCATTGAGTGAAAGGGCTAGAGATGGGTAAAAGAAGATGAGGAGTTGGGTGAACCATGGAAAGAGGAGGGGGCACTTGGCGGGTGCCTTAGAGGACTGAGAACAGTTTTGGAATTATTGGGGTATATTGGGGGAATATCATGGGCATTGGGAGTACATTACCACTGCATGTGTAGTTCATAGTCAGGGGAATATCAGTGGAATACTGCAGGAATGAGGAGAGAGTGGAGAAACAAAGGAAATTGTACACCTACAGTGATCACATCAACTAGACATGGGTAATTTGGTCTTTGTGTCACTGGCCATGGTCAAATGTCATGGCTAGTGGTCCCAAAAGAAACTCATTGATGCACCATGTACAGTGGCCATGACTGAAGCACTAAAATGTCGAATCCCATCACTGCAAACCCAAAAATGTCATTTTTTTCTCCAGAATTTGCGGTAAAAATGTGCAATGATCACATAGATCCGGCTAGTGGGCTCCAAAGAAACCTATTGGTGCTACATGTACAGTGGCCACAGCCGTAGGTTGTGACAACTGGCCCTGGCTGATGGCCAGGGCTAGTGGACCCCAAAGAAACATGTATTAAGAGAAAGTTAAAGTGATCAGATTTAACGTTAAAAAACATAGGAACAAAAACATTGAAATTCAGTGAAAACACTTTGTTAAGAGAGAGCTAAGTTGATTAGATTTAACGCAACAAAAACCCTGAAATTCAGCACTCACATTTGAAACAAGTCCGCCTTAACTTTTCTTCGCGTTGCGCAGTGTATGACGCCAATGCGGACATCACTGATGACATCACTTATAACTTCATACATGACATCACTGATGGTGTGATTAATGACACAAACACATCATTGATGAGATCAATAATTACATCATATAACTTATTATATACTTTAGAATGTTTGATGCTCACTTTTGATACATATTTAATTTGTTACAATAATAACATGATATGAACAATACAGTCATACACAAGTATCATAGCATTACATGTGGGTGGAGCATTCATTGTACCTACCAACATATACAATTTGTAACATTAAACAAATGGTTTAAATTTCATACGTTGGTAAGCATTACTACAATACTTCATTGCAGGGAAAGTTCCTGATCTAGCTAAATCTAGTTCAGGTATTTCAAAGATAATATAAGTAGATGTAGTAGTAAAAACAAATAGAAGAATAGATAGATGTAGTTATAAAAACATGCAATGTTCACGCTTAAAGGTACAATTCTTCTTAACGTAACAATATTACATAAACACATTTCTTTCTAGATGACAAGTTTTATGAAAAATAATCTCATATGAAAGAAAAGTACATGTCTGTGCACATTGTGATAGTACGGAATCAACACATTTGAAGTTTGGATCATATACACAATCAGTTATGTTTACTACATGAGTACATTTATATAAAAGAGATTAAAATTAGAAAATAAATATTTCATTATACACATATACATTATATTGATAACATATTCGTTTGAAAATAACCTATGATTTGTTGTATTCAAATATAGTAGATTTCCTTTCAAAGTACATACATGTGTATATACTATTCTTTTTTGTAATAATGCATGTATGTACTTACAATTGTATACCACATGTTACATGTAAAGAAACAAGGGCACACTACAATGTAGTGTAGAAGTATGAACTATTTACATACATAATGGGCCTCATTACGAGTTTGACAGTGTGAGACAAATTCAGAGAAATTGCCATATATCACTGCATTCCGGCACCAACCAACTATGAGGTTGGCGGAAAGTCAGAGAATTCATCTTCAGCTATGAGCTGCAGGTAAATCCACAGACTTTATGCCCATTTTCGGTTGAATAGCCAAAACGGAATTTCCACTGCGGTAATTCCAGCCAACATGCCCCATTGAGTTCAATCGACTCTGCCACAGCCACTTGTAATCTGGCGGTCATTTTGCAGGACCGAGTGGTGGTAACGGAAATACAGTTTGCCAGTATACTGGCAGATTCCCCACCAGGATACTGGCACACTTGTAATGACCCCAACAGAATGTAACAAAGCAGAGTTGACATATTTCAAAATGTAATTAAAAAAACAGTGGTGTCATATATGATGAAAATAGTGATGTCAGCAGTAATGTCATCAGCAATGTCATATGTGATGTCACCATTGTAGTCATATGCTGCACAACAGGGGCGTGCAGTTATGGTGGACTTGTTTCAAATGTGAGGGCTGAATTTCAAGGGTTTTATCACGTTCAATCTGATCACCTTAACTCTCTCTTAACAAAGATTTTTTCACTGAATGATAGAAATATTTGAGTGTGGGGCTGCTGGCACTGTGGGGACTCCAACCTTTCACACAGGTCATGGAGCAAGAAGAGATTCCTTGCTCCTCTCCACATGCAAGAAGATTAGCAACGGACGAGGAGCAGTGAATCTCTGTTCTGCTCATGCTTTTTTACCTTTCTAGGGCCTTCTTACTTTGTTAGTGGCCTCAAGAAACTAGATGAGGCAATGAGGGAGCAATAACAATGCACTCCTTTCTAGGCGCTGGTACCTTCACAATGTTACTGCATCGGGGAGGGGTCCTTGCTCCCTACACCGCGCAGCCCCAAAAGCTTGAATGATGTACAGATGCAAATTAGGAGCAGGACTTCTCTCACACCTTGGTACTGAAGAAATGACATTTTGGTGGTGATATCAGGCATAGAATGTGAATGCCCAGGGGGTCCAAATCAATTACTAGCATATGACATGAATACTTTGGGATTATATGGCAATATATGGTATACCTGGGCATTTAAATGCAATTTGTGGCATATGTTGTGACTATCTATGCACATGATGGCAATACTTGGAAAATGGTGTGAGCACCGCGACATGCAATGCCAAAAGCTGTCAAAAGGTGCATGTAGCTGTGCATATGATAGCAAAAAGATCTATAATGATGACAATATCTGCTAAGCAATGCTCATACCTGAACATACAGCATATGTTGTCATTATCCAAACAAGTTATGGCAAGAACTGTAATTGTATGTGTTTACCTGACCTACAATCTTTGTTCATATTTAACAATGCGATTAGCTTGGTATATGATTGCAAAACATGCATCTGGTGTGAGTACCTGATGAACAATTATGCACCTGCTGTTTGCTGTGAGTACTGGGCATTTGGATGGCCAAACCTGGCATACAATTCGAGTATTTGGACATATTATGGCAACATCTCGTATGTGATAACAATACCTAGCACATGATTTGATTATAAGGACATATGGCAGTACATGGCACACTGTGTGAGTACTTGGGCATATGAAGGCAATTCACGCATTATGATGCGATTGGTTGAGCATAACATTTCAAGTGTATTTGCACAGCACATCATCTCCTCTGTGAGGGACGCGGGGCGGGGGTCTATTGGTAGGATAGAGCAATAACAAATGTTGATTGTTACAGAGGTGAAGGGCACTGATTCTATTGACCTTGCAGGAAAAAAAGGGATGAGTGGAACTGTTGTGATTCGAACCTGTTACCATGTAGAGACATTAGATCCCTATTGAGAATGCATTATCGCTCATACAGAGAGTTCATCATATTAACTGGAACTATGATAGCACTACCAAAATCAGTATCCTACTATAATATTGCACCTGCGTAGCGCTGCTATTCCTCATCACCTTATCTCAAAGTTCTATTTCTCGTGGGCTCTTCTCCCGCATGTCTTTCCCTTCACGATGCACTGACGAAATAATTGCTTTTCACTGCCCCAGTAGATTGCGCAAATACTGCATGTCCCCCACCGGAGCACCCGCACCAGCATGGCCTCATGAAGCAGCTGTTCCCTGGCGATGCAGTCACCTTCCCCTATCAGGAGCTCTGACCATATGTTAACCTTTCTCTTGTCCACTTGAACAGAAGAGTGCACTCACTCTCTACTGCAGCATAACCGAGACCTTGGGTCAGGCTTAGCCTAAGCAGGATGGGGTGGGACGTGCATGCAACCTGTAAATGCTGTTAATCACTGTACATAATGCCTAAACATGCCTGTATTTTCCCAGTACAATGTCCTAATATGTCGCCCCCTCACCGACTCTTCTCCCCATAATGCTTTATACCTGTACCACTCTATGGGCCTCATTACTCGGACGGCGGTAATGGTTAACGGTCACATGGACTCCAAAAATGGGGACTAACTCAGCCACCAACACTTGGAATCTGCCGAACCAAGTGGTTCTAACGGTCATTCTGTTGGGCAGTATTCTGACAGATTTACCACCAGAATACCACCAAACTTGTAATGGGGGCCTATTCCTTATCTCTAATAAATACAACATATGAATGCAAATGAAAGAAGATTCATGCATGTTCGTTGCTCCGTTGATCATGTACAAGCTACAAAAATATCAAGAAATTTCAAAGAGAGAATTCCAATTGCTCCTAACACGGGATGTGTGTGCAGTCGACCAACACCCAAATAATCTTCTTAGAACATGTGCTGAACTAGGTGGAAGGACGCTGATATGGATCATGCCAGAAAGAAAAGGGGGCTCAAGCACATAGTGCTTTTTTCAGTGGTTGCATGGGGTCTTGCAGACGTTAGCATGGGATTTCAATACAAATGTAAAATGGGAGAGGTTTGTTCCAAAAACGAGGGTCACAAAAAAATCGATTTGCATTTCTGAAGCACAGTTTTTTTGCCAATACATACAGATCTCTGGGTAAGTTTATCAAAGCAAGGTCGAGTTGCAAATGGCTGCGCGTTCCATTATATTCATAAAGGGTTGTTTTTTCAGGAGCACTTGCAAATGTGACTATTTCTTTGGGGATGGAAAAGGTGGGTGTTGGTCTATACGAAAAGCCTTTTTAAAAAGGCAGCAAATGGAGCATTTTAAAAACGATTTGCGAGTTATTGAATTGCTGTATGGGTTATTGCACACTTGACTGAAATGTTATAATCGACCGCTTCACCAAACACCTCTCATTCATCTTGTATTCTCTAATATTGGAAGACACCGTTTTCAAATTGATGGAAAGGATATATCCGTGTGCCATTGACATTTTCACTTACTGGAAATGCTTCTAAAATAAAAGATATGTTTCTTTTAGTTTGGATAACAATGGGATGGGAATCAGTGGGCAGTGTTGCTGTTTCCTGTTATTACCCAAAACAGACATTAAGAACATGGATACGTAATGGAAAAGATCTCCAGGATGAAAGGAGGTTACCCATCAACCTTGCAGGTCCCAGTTACACTTGTTGTGCCCAAACACACAACTTCAACTAAACCAGGGACATTGCTAAAAGTTAGTTCACAAATTGTGGCTTTAAACATGGTTTGGACTACAACTCCCTTCAGCGCTAGCCAGCATAGTCAGAGGGGAAGGTTTGTGGGAGCTGTAGTGCAAAACACATGTGCCACAGGTTCTGCATTTAAAGTGGTCGGGAATGGGCGGAGACTAGCAGCAGCAATGGCACAATTATTTAGATAGCACAACGTTTGATCAGTACACATTTTCCAAAACCGGAATACAAAGTAAAGTAGCTGCAAAACATACACCACATGATAATGATAATGATAATGATAATGATGTGTTATTTATATAACACCTTAATCCAAAGCGCTTTACAAAGCACATATTTACATACAACGGCCCTCATTACGAGGTTGGCGGAATGGGTTTACCGGCACCGGTAATGGTGCCGGTAAACCCATTCTGCCTTATTACGAGGTCTCCTCGCGGGACCCGCAAAGGGCGCCTGGTAAAACCAGGCGTCCTTACCGTATCCCGCGAGGAGACCAGGGAGCTAACAACGGGCCTGTTATAAACGGGTCCATTGTTAGCTCCTTCCCCATTCCCATTGAGCCCTATGGGGGCTTGAATGGGAATGGGGATGTACCGGGTCCGGGTTCCTCGGACGAGGAATTACCGGGTCCGCCAAGGTTGGGATGGCCTGGTAAATCATTGTTTATGTTGCTCGATGAAAGCGAGTACTGTGGTAATACCGGGGGGAACACAAAAACAAAAAGTGCTCAAAGAGCAATTTGGAGGAGAAAAAAGAATGCGATTGCATCAGGCTAGAGATGGGGAAGGGGAAGAGGATACCATGTGAAATTGGAGAACTGGCGTGGTCTGGGAAGCCAGTTGCAGTTCGGACATCTTTGGATTGTTGGGGGAATACCAGGGGAATCTCGCAAGAGTCCCGTGACTACATCAAAAGATGCACTTGGAAAAGAAAATGCACCACATAAATCATTGAGTGAAAGGGCTAGAGATGGGTAAAAGAAGATGAGGAGTTGGGTGAACCATGGAAAGAGGAGGGGGCACTTGGCGGGTGCCTTAGAGGACTGAGAACAGTTTTGGAATTATTGGGGTATATTGGGGGAATATCGTGGGCATTGGGAGTACATTACCACTGCATGTGTAGTTCATAGTCAGGGGAATATCAGTGGAATACTGCAGGAATGAGGAGAGAGTGGAGAAACAAAGGAAATTGTACACCTACAGTGATCACATCAACTAGACAGGGGTAATTTGGTCTTTGTGTCACTGGCCATGGTCAAAGGTCATGGCTAGTGGTCCCAAAAGAAACTCATTGATGCAACATGTACAGTGGCCATGACTGAAGGACTAAAATGTCGAATCCCATCACTGCAAACCCAAAAATGTCATTTTTTTCTCCAGAATTTGCGGTAAAAATGTGCAATGATCACATAGATCCGGCTAGTGGGCTGCAAAGAAACCTATTGGTGCTACATTTACAGTGGCCACAGCCGAAGGTTGTGACAACTGGCCCTGGCTGATGGCCAGGGCTAGTGGACCCCAAAGAAACATGTATTAAGAGAAAGTTAAAGGGATCAGATTTAACGTTAAAAAAACATAGGAACAAAAACATTGAAATTCAGTGAAAACACTTTGTTAAGAGAGAGTTAAGTTGATTAGATTTAACGCAACAAAAACCCTGAAATTCAGCACTCACATTTGAAACAAGTCCACCTTAACGTTTCTTCGCGTTGCGCAGTGTATGACGCCAATGCGGACATCACTGATGACATCACTTATAACTTCATACATGACATCACTGATGGTGTGATTAATGACACAAACACATCATTGATGAGATCAATAATTACATCATATATTACATTACTAATTATATACTTTAGAATGTTTGATGCTCACTTTTGATACATATTTAATTTGTTACAATAATAACATGATATGAACAATACAGTCATACACAAGTATCATAGCATTACATGTGGGTGGAGCATTCATTGTACCTACCAACATAAACATTAAACAAATGG
Organism: Ambystoma mexicanum; assembly: GCF_040938575.1. NCBI lineage: Eukaryota > Metazoa > Chordata > Amphibia > Caudata > Ambystomatidae > Ambystoma > Ambystoma mexicanum. The sequence goes on along the minus strand of NC_090939.1, from coordinate 291,725,498 downwards.
TTTAAATTTCATACGTTGGTAAGCATTACTACAATACTTCATTGCAGGGAAAGTTCCTGATCTAGCTAAATCTAGTTCAGGTATTTCAAAGATAATATAAGTAGATCTAGTAGTAAAAACAAATAGAAGAATAGATAGATGTAGTTATAAAAACATGCAATGTTCACGCTTAAAGGTACAATTCTTCTTAACGTAACAATATTACATAAACACATTTCTTTCTAGATGACAAGTTTTATGAAAAATAATCTCATATGAAAGAAAAGTACATGTCTGTGCACATTGTGATAGTACGGAATCAACACATTTGAAGTTTGGATCATATACACAATCAGTTATGTTTACTACATGAGTACATTTATATAAAAGAGATTAAAATTAGAAAATAAATATTTCATTATACACATATACATTATATTGATAACATATTCGTTTGAAAATAACCTATGATTTGTTGTATTCAAATATAGTAGATTTCCTTTCAAAGTACATACATGTGTATATACTATTCTTTTTTGTAATAATGCATGTATGTACTTACAATTGTATACCACATGTTACATGTAAAGAAACAAGGGCACACTACAATGTAGTGTAGAAGTATGAACTATTTACATACATAATGGGCCTCATTACGAGTTTGACAGTGTGAGACAAATTCAGAGAAATTGCCATATATCACTGCATTCCGGCACCAACCAACTATGAGGTTGGCGGAAAGTCAGAGAATTCATCTTCAGCTATGAGCTGCAGGTAAATCCACAGACTTTATGCCCATTTTCGGTTGAATAGCCAAAACGGAATTTCCACTGCGGTAATTCCAGCAAACATGCCCCATTGAGTTCAATCGACTCTGCCACTGCCACTTGTAACCTGGCGGTCATTTTGCAGGACCGAGTGGTGGTAACGGAAATACAGTTTGCCAGTATACTGGCAGATTTCCCACCAGGATACTGGCACACTTGTAATGATCCCAACATAATGTAACAAAGCAGAGTTGACATATTTCAAAATGTAATTAAAAAACAGTGGTGTCATATATGATGAAAATAGTGATGTCAGCAGTAATGTCATCAGCAATGTCATATGTGACGTCATAATTGTAGTCATATGCTGCACAACAGGGGCGTGCAGTTATGGTGGACTTGTTTCAGATGTGAGGGCTGAATTGCAAGGGTTTTATCACGTTCAATCTGATCACCTTAACTCTCTCTTAACAAAGATTTTTTCACTGAATGATAGAAATATTTGAGTGTGGGGCTGCTGGCACTGTGGGGACTCCAACCTTTCACACAGGTCATGGAGCAAGAAGAGATTCCTTGCTCCTCTCCACATGCAAGAAGATTAGCAACGGACGAGGAGCAGTGAATCTCTGTTCTGCTCATGCTTTTTTACCTTTCTAGGGCCTTCTTGCTTTGTTAGTGGCCTCAAGAAACTAGATGAGGCAATGAGGGAGCAATCACAATGCACTCCTTTCTAGGCGCTGGTACTTTCACAATGTTACTGCATCGGGGAGGGGTCCTTGCTCCCTACACCGCGCAGCCCCAAAAGCTTGAATGATGTACAGATGCAAATTAGGAGCAGGACTTCTCTCACACCTTGGTACTGAAGAAATGACATTTTGGTGGTGATATCAGGCATAGAATGTGAATGCCCAGGGGGTCCAAATCAATTACTAGCATATGACATGAATACTTTGGGATTATATGGCAATATATGGTACACCTGGGCATTTAAATGCAATTTGTGGCATATGTTGTGACTATCTATGCACATGATGGCAATACTTGGAAAATGGTGTGAGCACCGCGACATGCAATGCCAAAAGCTGTCAAAAGGTGTATGTAGCTGTGCATATGATAGCAAAAAGATCTATAATGATGACAATATCTGCTAAGCAATGCTCATACCTGAACATACAGCATATGTTGTCATTATCCAAACAAGTTATGGCAAGAACTGTAATTGTATGTGTTTACCTGACCTACAATCTTTGTTCATATTTAACAATGCGATTAGCTTGGCATATGATTGCAAAACATGCATCTGGTGTGAGTACCTGATGTACAATTATGCACCTGCTGTTTGCTGTGAGTACTGGGCATTTGGATGGCCAAACCTGGCATACAATTTGAGTATTTGGACATATTATGGCAACATCTCGTATGTGATAACAATACCTAGCACATGATTTGATTATAAGGACATATGGCAGTACATGGCACACTGTGTGAGTACCTGGGCATATGAAGGCAATTCACGCATTATGATGCGATTGGTTGAGCATAACATTGCAAGTGTATTTGCACAGCACATCATCTCCTCTGCGAGGGACGCGGGGCGGGGGTCTATTGGAAGGATAGAGCAATAACAAATGTTGATTGTTACAGAGGTGAAGGACATTGATTCTATTGACCTTGCAGGAAAAAAAGGGATGAGTGGAACTGTTGTGATTCGAACCTGTTACCATGTAGAGACATTAGATCCCTATCGAGAATGCATTATCGCTCTTACAGAGAGTTCATCATATTAACTGGAACTATGATAGCACTACCAAAATCTGTATCCTACTATAATATTGCACCTGCGTAGCGCTGCTATTCCTCATCACCTTATCTCGAAGTTCTATTTCTCGTGGGCTCTTCTCCCGCATGTCTTTCCCTTCACGATGCACTGACGAAATAATTGCTTTTCACTGCCCCAGTAGATTGCGCAAATACTGCATGTCCCCCACCGGAGCATCCGCACCAGCATGGCCTCATGAAGCAGCTGTTCCCTGGCGATGCAGTCACCTTCCCCTATCAGGAGCTCTGACCATATGTTAACCTTTCTCTTGTCCACTTGAACAGAAGAGTGCACTCACTCTCTACTGCAGCATAACCGAGACCTTGGGTCAGGCTTAGCCTAAGCAGGATGGGGTGGGACGTGCATGCAACCTGTAAATGCTGTTAATCACTGTACATAATGCCTAAACATGCCTGTATTTTCCCAGTACAATGTCCTAATATGTCGCCCCCTCACCGACTCTTCTCCCCATAATGCTTTATACCTGTACCACTCTATGGGCCTCATTACTCGGACGGCGGTAATGGTTAACGGTCACATGGACTCCAAAAATGGGGACTAACTCAGCCACCAACACTTGGAATCTGCCGAACCATTCTGTTGGGCAGTATTCTGACAGATTTACCACCAGAATACCACCAAACGTGTAATGGGGGCCTATTCCTTATCTCTAATAAATACAACATATGAATGCAAATGAAAGAAGATACATGCATGTTTGTTTCTCCGTTGATCATGTACAAGCTACAAAAAGATCAAGAAATTTCAAAGAGAGAATTCCAATTGCTCCTAACACGGGATGTGTGTGCAGTCGACCAACACCCAAATAATCTTCTTAGAACATGTGCTGAACTAGGGGGAAGGACGCTGATATGGATCATGCCAGAAAGAAAAGGGGGCTCAAGCACATAGTGCTTTTTTCAGTGGTTGCATGGGGTCTTCCAGACGTTAGCATGGGATTTCAATACAAATGTAAAATGGGAGAGGTTTGTTCCAAAAACGAGGGTCACAAAAAAATCGATTTGCATTTCTGAAGCACAGTTTTTTTGCCAATACATACAGATCTCTGGGTAAGTTTATCAAAGCAAGGTCGAGTTGCAAATGGCTGCGCGTTCCATTATATTCATAAAGGGTTGTTTTTTCAGGAGCACTTGCAAATGTGACTATTTCTTTGGGGATGGAAAAGGTGGGTGTTGGTCTATACGAAAAGCCTTTTTAAAAAGGCAGCAAATGGAGCATTTTAAAAACGATTTGCGAGTTATTGAATTGCTGTATGGGTTATTGCACACTTGACTGAAATGTTATAATCGACCGCTTCACCAAACACCTCTCATTCATCTTGTATTCTCTAATATTGGAAGACACCGTTTTCAAATTGATGGAAAGGATATATCCGTGTGCCATTGACATTTTCACTTACTGGAAATGCTTCTAAAATAAAAGATATGTTTCTTTTAGTTTGGATAACAATGGGATGGGAATCAGTGGGCAGTGTTGCTGTTTCCTGTTATTACCCAAAACAGACATTAAGAACATGGATACGTAATGGAAAAGATCTCCAGGATGAAAGGAGGTTACCCATCAACCTTGCAGGTCCCAGTTACACTTGTTGTGCCCAAACACACAACTTCAACTAAACCAGGGACATTGCTAAAAGTTAGTTCACAAATTGTGGCTTTAAACATGGTTTGGACTACATCTCCCTTCAGCGCTAGCCAGCATAGTCAGAGGGGAAGGTTTGTGGGAGCTGTAGTGCAAAACACATGTGCCACAGGTTCTGCATTTAAAGTGGTCGGGAATGGGCGGAGACTAGCAGCAGCAATGGCACAATTATTTAGATAGCACAACGTTTGATCAGTACACATTTTCCAAAACCGGAATACAAAGTAAAGTAGCTGCAAAACATAATGATAATGATAATGATGTGTTATTTATATAGCACCTTAATCCAAAGCGCTTTACAGAGCACATATTTACATACAACGGCCCTCATTACGAGGTTGGCGGAATGGGTTTACCGGCACCGCTAATGGTGCCGGTAAACCCATTCTGCCTTATTACGAGGACTCCTCGCGGGACCCGCAAAGGGCGCCTGGTAAAACCAGGCGTCCTTACCGTATCCCGCGAGGAGACCAGGGAGCTAACAACGGGCCTGTTATAAACGGGTCCATTGTTAGCTCCTTCCCCATTCCCATTGAGCCCTATGGGGGCTTGAATGGGAATGGGGATGTACCGGGTCCGGGTTCCTCGGACGAGGAATTACCGGGTCCGCCAAGGTTGGGATGGCCTGGTAAATCCTCATTTGAGGAACCCGGGCCTGGTGTGCGGTAAGGAGGCAACCTTGCCGCTAAATGCGGCATGGTTACCTACAACCTCGTAATGAGGGCCAATATCACCCAACCGAAATTGGTACACGTGTACCACGGATTACATGTAACCACAGGAAATGTCACATGACACCCAAAATGGAGATGGAAATTGGTGGCAATATTACATCGTTATCCCTCTAGATAGCTCCTCTACACGACAGAGAAACAAATCATGGGCCCAGGAGAAGGTTGCATTGGGGATGGACATTCTGCCCTTGAATAATACTGTTTTGGTGTACCACAGAACTTCCTGATGCAAAGGTATGGGTTTAGCAGTGCAATGATCCTGCAGTTGTTGAACACCACTGCACCATTCCCCACACTATCCAAAGGTATTTAGAAAGAGGTGAGAGCACCAGGAACATTTTGCTAATGCACTGAACTCATCCTTAAGTATCCGTTTTGATCAAAGCCGCCGTTTGCCAGAATCCTTAGGGCAGAGCTCTTGCCCCCCAAAAGATAAATGAGTATGGGTGTGTTGGATTACTACACTATTGGCACTTTACACATATGTTCTCATTTTAGGAGGATTCCTATGCTCTGTGCAATCCTGTAGTGATGAGAGATATAGTCCACGCATTGTAGATTAATGTCATAAGGTCTTTATTATCACCATGGGTGCCGACACATATTTCGACCGCTCAAGGGTCTTTATCAACGCAAGGATAATATGTTCCTTTGTATTGGGTTGCTGTGGTGTGTAGCCAATGATGCATATATGCACTGAATAGTGCTTCTTTGCGGCTTGGTGCCCAAGTGTCCTCAATCAGTTGCTAACTTGCTAACTCCCAAGTTAGCAACACACCCATACTATCTGAAGGTAAGTCTAATACAATACTGACAGAAGATAAACTACTTGTAACATTGTACATAATGTCATACAGATCCTTCCAGAGAACCTCTGTAACTGTTGTAGGAATGTCCCTCCCTATCAGCATTCCTCCCTCCATTACTTGCCATTACTTGCCACTCTAGCACTCACTTTCAAGAATGAGATACATGAGTATATCATAGATTGTTATCCTATTCCGCTCATAAGTGGTGATAAGAAACAAGACTGGTCCAGAAAAATGCTTGACTCTGCTACCCGGTAGCCTTGATCTACAGCACTTACGAATTGAATAACTGTTCCTTCCATTGCACTGTCACAATGAAATATGTACATTGGGGCTCTTTACAGGTTTGCTGGTATCCTGCTGGTAATTCCGGTGGGATACCGGCAAACTGCCCCTACCGTTTCTGACCCCTGATATCCTGGTATTATTCCAGGCAGTGGAAACACCAGTAAATCCTCATTCCATGGAGTCACATAGAACTCCATGGAGGGGATAGCTGCAATTATCGACACCAGCAACACTGCTGCTGGTAATTGCGGCATTTATTTACCCATGTTTTGCCAGTACGAATTAAATGATGCTGGTGCCGGAATACCCAGCAATGATACCAGCATTTTTTCTCTAGCGGGAAACTCGTAATGAGGCTCATTGTGTCCAAACCAAGCGTGTGCAGCACTCCGTGTACTTTTACATGGAGCTCTTTTATTCTTTTTATTGGTGTTTTATGTTAACTTGTGTAATGTCCTGATGATGGCCCTAGAAACCAACTACGTGAGCATGTGGGTTCAAGTGTATCATTAGTAGAGGGCCAAAACATGTGTCGACCTAAACAAAACCCGCCATTGCTGGCGTTTTGATGTTTTCCCACAAATAAAAACACACAGAATAGGACTGAAGGTATCTGTACCTGTAATAACACATTTATGTTAAGTTATAAAAGAAGCCTTAGTACAACAAGGCTGTAGTATAGACTGTTAGTGCATTCTGTGTTGTGTACTGTACATATATTTTCTTCCTGTAAAAGTCACCACATACTAACCCCCAGTCACTGGTTTCTTTTCAGTCTTTGAACAACCTTTCTGCGTTATTTTATAAAATAAAAACTATTTATTGTATGATGATCTCTTCTCTCTTCAGCTGTGTGCTTACAATGTGGTAAGCAGTAGTGCAAGTGAACAGTGTGGACACATGAGTGTGTTGAATAGTAAGGGAGGGATAACCAATTTCCTATAGATAGATAGGCTTTTCTGCTTCTTCCCCAATTGAAACTGGTCCCGCAACAACAAAAAATAGGGGGAATTAGCCAGGAAGATAGACTATCTTGTGTAATGTTGTATCTTACTGCTTTACATTTTATTTTCATGTGCATTTTTTGCTTCAGATTGTCATGGTAGTGCAATGTGTTTATAAAGCCATCTTTGAGATTAGTGTGCGTTACTATCTCAGGTCTCATTGTGATTTATCATTCTTTCGGCACTCCAGCTTTTCCATTTTCCATGTATTATATCGAGTCCTACTTTCTGTCCTGATAAGTAACAAATACCTTGTTATATCTATGGGAAGAGAACACCTATACACGCCACTAGCGGGCAGGGCATATGTGACTCACGGTGGTGCTTCACCGGTGTAGTAGCTAGTTATCTCTCGAGCCATCATGGCTAATATCTTTTAAGACACATCATAATTTTGCAGCACCTGGAAAGTGGGATTATTCACATGTAAAAATAAATGTGTGAGGAGATTTATGTGTTGAAATCAGCGAAGCAACAAATGGGCACCGGATTGCTTTGGCCACTGAGAAATGGAGAGCAGTCTAGCTCTTGACAGATTAGGCATGTCACATGAATGGCTATGCAGCACATCATTATTAATGAAACATGTGTGCATACATGGTTGACTGCTATGTTCTCACACAAAGCGGACATTCACCACATATGCGTTCAACACAGTACACTAACATTGTATGCTGTAAAACATGCACACATGATTTATGAGCACTGCATGCCCAGCATGATACCTGCCTGGTTACATGCTACCCATGTTTGTCACCCGCTACACCGGCATATGGGAGCTTCAATGTGGTTGACGGGCATCTACTGGGAATAATGTTCGAACAGCCTCTTCCGAACACTTGATTGGACACAAATACATACCATCTAGGTGGCTGAGAATATTGCCCAGAGGCCATTACTCATGACATTGTACAATTGTTGCTAAACTTTGCCTGAACAAATATACAACATGCCCTAAGAAACACAGGCAGAATCTTTGAGTGATATTTTAGATTTATGAAATCTCACTTGAGGTGTTTGAGGTTGTCTAGTGGTCATTTTATAGACAGGACACATATATAGTCAAGTGATTATGGTGTTTATGTGTCATGCACAATGTGCACAATATGGCTCTCCATGCAGGCATGCTCCTGGGACAGTGATGTGACACGTGATGCGTATGTAGATGTGCAGTCAGAGATGGGAACCTTCAAGGTAGTAAGCCAACCTTTATAAAGAAATATGGGAGAGGTTAATGGACTTATAAGCGGACTGTTTGGATCAAAATGTGATGTAAAGTTTTATGTTGACAATGTCAATACTGTACTTTAAGTTTGCCAATCTTGTGTGGCAGAGTTTTGAGTGTTTAAGTTCTGTTTACATACTGAGACTAATTATTTGTTTACTGATCATTTTCGTTCAATAAAAATGTGAATACAAAAAAAAAAGAAATAACGGAAACCTCTTTAATGGGTTTCAAGTGTTTTGTCTCTGCACTTTCTGCTGTGGCTCTCTTCACCGTGGTGCTTTCACCCCTGCTGTTTTTGGTGATTTTTATTTATTTATTTATTTGGGGTCCCCTCCCAAACCCAAATGTAACCCACCCCTCAACTCCAAGACCCCTATGCAAACACACAACACACACACATTACACAGCCTGCGGTAGCGGCCATGTAGTTATGGTTAAGTTGCTCACTCTCTGAATATTTTCGCTAGGTTTGGTGAGGTTTCGTCAAGGGGGGGCAAAGTTATGCGGGGGTGTCACATTTTCTTTTTTCCATTGACTGAATGGAGAAAAACTTTGCTCATGCCTACAGCCCAAATCGCTGGACAGATTTTCACCAAATGTGTGACAGGAGTGGCGGCTTGGTCCCGAAAGCAAACCTTTGTAAATTTGGTGGAAATCCATCCAGTATTATTTTTAAAACAGGAAAAATGTAGGTAAAAAGAAATTAGTGATATCTGGGTTTGGTCCATGGACCCATTTCCCTGTTCGGTCCACGGACAGGCATCCGATTGGCTTAGAGTGTTCTGTGATGTCTGCGAACATGGACACGTCCACTGATTGGATGTTGAAAAACATGAAGTGCGTCAGATTTTTGGAAACGCCTGCCATGTTGGATTCGCGGAATTCAGCCGATGTCCGCGGACATCGCGGTAAGAACATATAAAAAACCACAACATTACACTTGTCAAACTTATCAAACAATCTCTGGGGAGATAAGGGGTGATGTGATGGGATGGGATATGGCCATGTTAAGCCAATAAACTGTTGTTTTCACAAACAGTCCTGTGAAGTTCGAGGACACTACAGATGTTCAGGAGCAGTTCTTTGATGGCCTATAACTCTGGCACCTCTCAATGAAACTGCATGAAATTATGGGATACTATTGTAGACTTGGTACCGTAAGACTGGTGGGATTCTGTAAAGTGGGGGCAAAATTAGAGGGGGGTCCCACAATAACATAAAGGCTTATAAAACTGGTGCCATTTGACGAATATGCACACGAGTTTGCAAGACGATGATTATAATTCTAGATATACATGTTCTTGCAAAGTTTGGTGGGATTCTGTCAAGAGGGGGCAAAATTAGAGGGGTTTCCCAAAATATTGTAAAGGCTTATAAATGTGGTGCCATTTTACGAATCTGCACAAATGTTTTCAAAACGATTTTAAATATAAATGTAAATGTTTTTGTAAAGTTTGGTGGGATTTTCTCAAGAGGGGGCTAAATTAGAGGGGTCTCAATATTTTTAGATGGGTTATTTATTTATTACACATTCAGCAATAAACTTTGTGTATGCAACAATACAACAACATAAATATAACAATTTCCATATAACCTACAATAGTGTTTATCGCATGGTATGTTCAACTATGCTTCCATTGATTGTAAAGCAATAGTCACATAAAATGCTAATCTTATGTATTGCCTCGCTATTGCGCTGTTTGGATATGCTGTCAGATACACTGTCTTTGTTTCTTTATCTATGATATATTCCAAAAATTCAGTTTGATTTTTCAATGCAAATAGATTGGTCAGGTATTGTTCTTTGCTAATCTCCAATATATTTCTTTTAATACAGCTTTTAATCATATAGATTACACCATCTTGGCTCAGCATTTAATATCCATCTTCCCATTTCATACATGTACAAAGCAGCTTTCCTAGAGTACCAATTTTAAATAATTGTTGAGTCTGCAAAAGGCAGCTATAAATTCCCCAATTATGAACTTTCAGCATTTTGTCGCAGAATCACATAATTTTCTTGGTTATGTCATATGTTTTGGGTTATAACTTTGTTACCATTTGAAGAATGTGGACAAAGGTTTTCCGAAAGATTATAGACCCAACCTTGAATGATTGCGTAAAGTCTGAATGGATTTTGTCAAGTTGGGGGCTAAGTTATATGACGATTGTATGTACATACATTTTCAAAATTTTGAAAAAAATCATGAGCGGATTTTAAGCAAACTCGTGTAAGGAGCATTGGAAAAGACCTGGAAGCATGGTTTTGCAAACGTGCCTGTTTTTTATTTTTTGACACATGTCTTACTGTCCATCTGTGGATTAGAATGCAGCACTTGCTCTTGGATCATACACATGTGTAAGGGGATATGCTAACCTTTCAATCACACCAATCTCTCCCAAAATCCAGCAATATGGGGTCCAAGCAGTTGTATGAATATCACACTCAATTGAGTTTTAAAGCATTTGACAGGTATGTGGAGACAACTAACAAATGAATGCTAAACTAAACACGTGTGATTTAAATGTGGTGTCTGAAACTGCTGTACACCAGCCATGCGTTTTCAACTACACATGTGGTTAAGCACAGCAAAAACATACTACTTCATAGGTATTACTTTAAGCTTATCAAATATCGAGCAATATATGCATTTGCAAAGCAATGTGTCAGAAATGACATCTACAGATGGCGTGTTAAAATAATTCAAAAAATGAACAATTCAAATTAAGTACACCAATGCATAACTCTTGAATATAATTGATATCATGTTTAATGAAAGGCAATTTCCAAAATGTAAGTAAACCAGCAAAAGGGGTGCAGGGGGGAGGAGTTGGTCAATGATATTGAGTGGACAGTCATAGTGTGAATACTGCCCAGTTCTCGGTTTAAGAAAATTATGATGGCAATGATACATTTCAATTAGTTAATTAAAGTGTAAGTGGGTTTCATTGAGACACAGTATGATTAAGTTATCTTTTCTTCATAATGTATAATCACCTTGCCCTGTGAATATTCTTTCCTTCTTGGATATGAAACAATAGATATGTTATTAAACTTCAATGAGATGGGCATATGAAAGGAAGCAATTATGGCCACGGTGCACAGTCAAGAAGATGGTCCCTCTAATATTAGCTTTATTCAATAATAGCATGTCTGCCAACTTTTATTTTTTCAACCTGAGCACTGTTTATCTTGATTTTGAGAATGACATTAGTTGGTCAGGGTCCTTACCACGATGGTCCTGTATGTTCTGGACTATGTGATGAACTCACAGTGACTACTTGTGCACTTGGGAATGGTGGGGGGTCTCTCGGGAGCAGGAATGGCCCCTCAGTAGGTGAAGGGCTACCTGGAGATGGGTGTGATGTCAGCCAAGTTAAAGGTAGGGCCCAGACTTCAGGATAAGGCATTAGCTAGATATACGAGGGAGAGGAGACCCTTTTCCACCAACCCCATCACCAGCCACCTGAAGGGGCCAAATCCCCACCACTCCATTGCACACACAGCACTTGCTTGAGGGTGACAGGTGTGCAAGTGGAAGTCCCTCTTGGGGATTGTGGCAGTTCCCACATGAGCAATGTTATTTTTACTGCATGGACTCGCAGCCTCAACTTGAACCAGGGATTGCACAGTCTGGGAGATAACCCACGTCCTCCCTTCTGCCTGACTTAAAAATGGGTGGGCTTTTAAGTTTCTCGGCTGCAACCAGGCATGCACCAATTATTGGTAATTGCCAGGGGAAACATATTGAACATATACATACGACATCCCATGAAAGAGAATGGGAAACAGCTGAAAGGAATACCTAGGAAGGGGAGATAAAACTCCAGCATAGCCGGAGGAGGAAGTTGGGGAATAACCAATCAGATGCTTTGTGGACTAATTAGACTAATCAAGGCTAAAACTCACTGCTCTGCAGTAGTATAGCAGAATTACAGACCGTGCAGCAGAAAGAGGATAGAAGAATTGAAAGAGGGCGAGACAGACCATGGGAGAGACCTTACTAAAGAAAAACAGCTGTAGATTGCTGGAAGGACTGGATTGGGAGAACATGCTGAGGGCTGTTTCTCCTATACTGGGACATACAAGAGTGACAGGGTGGTAAAGAAGGCACCCTGAACCAACCCGTAGAAAATAGAAGATAATCGGAACATCAACAATACCTTCATCTTGGCGGGGTGCTTTGATAATATTAATTTATAAGCACTCCCGGCCCATCTCATTAATTGATCCTTAATTGATGCCTCAAGTAAAATATTTCATCGTTTGATCCTGAAAGAGCTACAAGCTTGTGCGGAAGAAAACAGGTGTATGGATAATTGCAAATCAGGATTCAAAGGGGGCTTTGCCACCTCTCTAAATTGTTTTTGACTGCAGCAGAAAGAGGATGGAAGAATTGAAAGAGGGCGAGACAGACCATGGGAGAGACCTTACTAAAGAAAAACAGCTGTAGATTGCTGGAAGGACTGGATTGGGAGAACATGCTGAGGGCTGTTTCTCCTTAATTGATCCTTAAATTGTTTTTGACTGCAACCTCTTGCAGAACAGACCAGTAGTAATAAGAGGTCAAGTTATGCACGTTTATCAAATAGTTCACCTGCTTTTCACTGTGTAGAAATGAATAAACTGTGGAGCAAACTTCATATTTTGGGTTGTTCTCCGGCTCTTTTGAACATTTTGATTGCTTTACACGCTGAATCAAATATTAGAGTCGGTTAGATCAAGAGGGGACTTACTCAAGATGGATGAGAACACACCGTTGTTTGCGCCAGGGGTGTGTTCTGGCACAGTTTCTCTTTAATGTCTACCTCAGTGTTAAGGGCCAAGCTTGGGAGGGTATTCAGCCCTTCCCCCCGCACTTGGGTAACTTACAACTATTATATCTGTTTTACGGTGATTAAATAATTGTCTGCAACCAGAAATCACTGGGCCTCCAGAGAAGCCTGTGTGCTCTTAATAAATGTCTTATGAATTTGAACCTTAATGTAAATGTAGTAAAAACTAAAATTGTAATGCTTAAACAACCAAGATATACCAATTGAAAACCTAGATTTGCCTGGTTTCTAAATGGTAAGAAAGTGGAGAAGGCCGACCATTTGAAATTCTTGGGAGTGGTTTTGTATGAAAAACAAGTTAAGCAGCCTGCAATAGCTAATTATAGATCCGTTGCTAGAGTGGCCGCTGCACAATTACACCTTTTAGATAAGTGATTTGGAGAATTTTCAATGTCACCAATTGTACGCCATTTCCACCAGAAGGTTGTACCAAAAATTAATTGTAGTGCTGAAATTGTGAGTTGCGCACCAAAATGTTATGTTAGGATTACTTATATAGCGCACGGTCGCCCAAAGACATCATGGCGCTGGAGTGGAAGAGACCAGACCCGAAATACAGAGAAAGCCATCATCAACCAATAGGTTAGAACAGATGGGTTTTAAGAGCCTTCCTACAGGCCAAATGGTTGGATGTTTTTACAGAGTCGCAGGGAGCTTGTTCCATAGCTGCATTGCTGAGATAAAGAAAGCACGTCCCCTGATCCAGGAACGGTGAAAAGGTGGCACGCAAAGCAGGTCAGCAGACTCAGACCCCAGGGAGTGCTTCGGCAGATAGCATACAAATTTGGCACAAAGATACTCTGCCCCTGATCGTAAAGAGCACGATGCACAATGTAAAGCGCCTTAACTTCGATGCGTTGAATGACTGGCAACCAATGCAAACAGTGCAAAATCAGAGAAATATGGGCACCACTGGCACTGCAGAATTCTGAAGGTGTTGTAAGCAGAGGACCAGGCCCTTAGGCTGTGCAAGATAAAGAGAATTGCAATAGTTCAGCCGGCTGGATACGATCACAGCCACAATCGGAGGACACAGGGAAGGTGGTATCATGGAGTAATTTTTTCAGGATGTTTAGATGAAAAAACCTGGTATGACAGATAGATGACATCTGAGCATCCATAGACAGGGTAGCAGTCATGATTACTGAATGGTCTAAGCTTGAAGCCATAATTTGGAGAAAAACACTTACCTTGTCCCAGTGAGTGCCCAGAGGTATAATTAGGCATGAGTGTGGATTAATCTCACCTGGAAACTTCTGCAGCTGTATAGCAAAGCGCACCTCCGTGGAGCTTCTTTGTTCAGCTATATTTCATGTACTGCAGGTTAGGCGTGATAAATGTGACTCCATATTGCTGGCAAATAGCTTGAATATCCAGGAACTGCTGACACGGCCCACAGTGGTTAAGGAAAATGGAAGCAGATTGCATAGCTAATCGAGATTGGAGTAGGAGCTGCCATTTATTGTATCATGCCAGATTGGGAAACAAGGTTCACAATATGATTTCCTTATATTTGCTGAAATATCCTTCTTTGAGTTTTAGGAATGATATGTTGAGGCTGTTTAAGTTTAATTTGTTCTTAATGCGTGAGGTTTCTAGTGCCAGAAATGCTGTCCCGAGCGACTATACAGCACCTGTTGGTACGATGTGAGATTTTAACATCATTGCGTGTCAGGTTTTTGTGGAAGTTTGTTCATTGCGAAGAATCACTACTTACAGAGGATTTTTGATTCACAATTTTAAATGGGTTAGAAATTTCATTCAGTATTGTTGGCATTGCATTTTAAAAAAAGATTTTAACCATACTATACGTTTTACAGTAGGACTAATACATATGTATATATTGAAATTAAAATGTTCTATTTAAATTGTACTATATTAAAGCGGAATTGTAATAATGTGATTTAACAAATTTTGAAATAATGTGTTGATGAATTTTGTATTCAAAGTGTGAAACGTTTACTGTAAACTGTTGCACACAATAAAGAAAGTAGAGACGCTCGGATTGCCAACCCCTTAGTAGACTCCATGGAGCTCATGTCCATCTCACCAACTCATAACCGCAACTGCTGTTGTGGTCTAGAGTGCAGGTACATGCGGCGACCAGACAAAGGGGTCTCCCTGGGGTCAAAGATGAGAAGCAGAGGATCTGGATCTATATACCAAAGAACCAAGAAAGACATGTGAGTCCCCCTCAAAACCCTGAGACTGTGAGGGACTGCAAAGGGAGAACATGCCACCAGAGGGTTTCCTGCGACTACACACCCAGAGGCTTTTTGTTGAATCCCAGAATCGTTTTGCTGTAGCCAGAGACTTTGCTCAGCACAGACATTTTACTGCCCACGTTTTCCACGACGTGAACAGACACCCTGATGCTTGGTTACAGAGTTGTCACACAGGGGAGGCCATTTCCTAGACCCCCTGGGGTTAACTGCCAGAACACATCTTAGGGAACGGTGACAGGGCATTTGGTTTACTTTAGCCCAACATTATAATTCCCTTAAGAAACCTTTAGGTTCTGGTGTTGATGCCACTTGACTGTGTGCCACTTTGTGACCACTACTCATCTTGATGAAGTTACTAACGATTTGTTGACCTTTATAATTGTCTTCAATGTGTCTATTGATCGCTTGTCACGTATGGTGTCAGAGAGGGATCAACAACTTGACTCATACCTTTTCACTCATGTCCAGAGAAAGGCTTTTGGAGTTATGAATAATTGTCTGACACCAGTCAATTTCCAGGATAAAACCCTCCTTTAGAACCTCCTCATGCATAAGGGCATGGTAATAGGGGGCCAGTGATCCCTCTAAGATGCAAGAATGGGCAGATAGATTTCCTTTCTCTGTGCACATTGTCAGTCTGTAAATCATGTTATATCGTCTATAAATAGAGCTGGGCTGAGCCACAGCGTTTTTTTTCTTTTAGAAATGGAAGGAGGCAGCCTCAAATCTGCATACCTGAGACAATGAGGACACCTACACTCTTTTTACTAGACATAACTTTCCATAATGATGCTGGGTCCAAGGCACAAACAGACCAACTGCAATGGAGCTCTTGGGGAATAGTATTCCTTGTAAATGGGGCCCATGGGTTAAGGACACACCATCATTCATTTTCTCCTGCCTTCAACACTGCTCTGCCTGCAGCCTGCTTTCCGATGTCCTGCAGCCTCCATCCTGCCTGAATTCAACTACCTGGAGCTAGCGCCGCATTGGGGTAAGCCCACGACATCTCTTTGTGTAATATGCACATTGCGCTAACTTTTATCACCATTTGCACTAAAATTGTTTGTCTGTTGCTCACAGCTGGGTGTTTGCAACAACATAATTTCTACCTTTTGATATTACCCACTATCTGGGTTTTCTCTCTTCATCGTGCATTTAGTGCTCATTGCCTCAGTGTGTTCGGGCCTTGCAAGATGGCTGCATTCATTCCTACTAAATAATCTGCCTTGGCCAGCCACAACTATCCTTCAGGCTACCCTCAGCCGCCTCCTCCTCCTCACTCATAGCTAACTTTCTGTTCGCTATTCAGTCATGGTGTGCTCAAATGACCTTTTTCTCAATGCCAGCAAAACTGAGATTGTTCTCATTGGGACACCTGCTCCTGCATTCCCCCTCTCACTCTGGCCACCCTCCCCTGGCCCTGCACCTACCTCCACCAGTGAGGCCAAAAACCTTGGTGTCATCTTTGACTCCACTCTCTCCTTCTCCTCTCACATTTCTGACATCTCAAAAAAGTCTATCAACTATAAATCTTAAGAGGCACTCTACCTTTTCTCACTTCCCCACAGCGGCTCACTGTCTCCAGAGCCCTCATTCTCTCCAGGCGGGACTACTGCAACAGCCTCTTCCTCAACCTCCCTGCTTCCACCCTGTGCCCTCTGCAACTCATCCAGAACAGAACTGCAAGACTTATCCTTGGCCTCAAGCCCAGGGACCGCATCTCTCTGGTGCTGAAATCCCTTCATGGGTTCCCATGGCTGCAAGGATCAAATGCAAGACCCTCTGCATTGTCCACAAGGCATTCTGGGGCCTGGGACCTTCCTACCCTCATCTCTACCTTCCTAAATACTGTCCCTCTCAAGCCCTTCACTCATCTACCTCCAACCTTCTGCGAGTGAGCAGGTTCTCCAAGCAGAGATTTGGAGGTAGATCCCTTTCCTCAGCAGGTGCCTCCCTCTGGAACAGCCTCCTGCCCCCCTCCGTCTTGAGCCTGATATTCATAAGATCCGGAAACTCCTCAAGACCTTCCTCTTCTCCTCTTTCTTCTCTCTCACCCTACCCTGCTAACCTGGTTCTCTGCTCTTCCTTCTCTCCATCCTTTCCACACAGTTTACTGACTGGCTGCCTGGTGTTCCTTAGAGTCTCACATTTCAAAGGCATCCCTTCCAGACCCTCTGCACCTTCCTCAGGGCTCTCCACCCCCACTGCACTTGCAATAAAACCTTGACAGGTTTATCCTCATTGGGTCTCATCAGCGAGCTGTAGATTGGGTTTCTATGCAGAACAGGCTTGGGACCAACACTGAGCATAGCTATTCAACTTGGGGTGACATAGGAAAAATTGCTGGTTGGGGTCTAGATGGTAATGGACATTCATTCCCTGGCCTCTGTGTTTATATGTAGACAATGGAATAGCCATTTTGACATCAGATTGTATATTTCATAGCATCCACAAGCGAACTGGTCCTTTTGAAATTTTAAACACATTATGCCAGTTTTGACCATTAACTTCTGTGGCCTCTTTGCTGGAAGGGAAGCCTAGAACATGGTATTTTCACCTCACCACTTCTTAATTTGTTTATAGAGAACAGTTTAAGGCCACTGGTTGTAAGGTTTTACTCATAAACAGTTCTTCCATATTTGATTTTTTTTTTCTGATGGCCTCTTTGCTGAGTGTAACGATGTGGATCACTTTAACAGCAGTCAGAGTTACTTTGACTTTTTAGCATGATTTGCTTACTTGACTGTCATTTGTATGCCCTTCTGGCTGGGAATAAACACATAAATAGGACTTTTACTTTTTTCGTGTATTAGATATTCATTATCCTGACTGCTTCTCTTGTAGTGAAGACACAAACATTCATTTTTCACAAGAAAATGGCCCACTTATGTGATAGAGATTACTTTAAGACTGCTGGTGATGGTAGTTTAATTTCTCAATTTCTCCATATGTGTTTATTCACTGATGGGGTATCTTTGCTGGGTGATTTTTTCCCAAAATTACCTATACCTAAGATCATTTTAAGACCAGTTAAAATTATTTTTGATGTTTTAACACTTTTGCCTATTAACCTCACCATTCACTTTCGTTGCCTGTTTGCTAGACATAAAGACATAAAACATTATTGTGATCTAGAAACATGTAACTAAATATCAGAAATTATTTTAAGGTAAATGTGGATCCTTGTTTCGACTTGAAAGATGCTTTGTACCCATAGAACATCTTTTTTTTTTTTTTTGGTTGGGCGTGAAGGTACTCAAAATGGTAGTTTCATATAAAATATTCTTGATTGCATAGTAGCGATCACTTTAAGAGCAGTAGCTAAGTTAGGTTTGATATTTTTTACATTTTCCCCCAATTCATTATTCACTTCCAATGCCTCTTTGATGGGAATGAAGACACAATAAAATGGTACTTTCCACCAAAACCTTTGTATTTTACCCGAGGGAGGTTTAAAACCAGTAGTGTTTTTTGTTATGCCTGTTTAACACGTTTTGCATAATTGACCATTCACTAATATAGCCATCATGGGACTGGCATACACTTCATTGACTGCTGTTACATTTAACAAAAAAGTCTTTTATTGCTACTGCTTAATCTAATAGTAAATACCAGTTAATGATAATTGTACTGATATTTTTTATCTCTGAACATTATTGTGATATTCATCTGTAACACGTTATAAAGATTGCATACTGCACCAGTCACCTTGACATGAGTGTGCTATTCACAGAACAGTTTTTTAATACATATATGTTACAGGGACGTTATGGTTAAGTTGCACTAACAGAAACCTATGAAATTCACTGAAAAAACGTTCTTAAAGGGACATTATGTTTACAAGTAAAACTTAGAAAACCCTTCATTTGTGCCAGTTATGGTACGCTAAGCAACCATAACTCGTGCCACCTTCGTGCACTGCTAAGACTAACAACCAGGACATCAAAGATGACATCACAAATGTTGCTTTCTGCCTGACAGGTGTTCACGGATGGCCATCCGGGCCATGGATGGCCGCGAATGTCCTCATGTAGCCGTATCCATGCGGCATGACTGGGAGCCCGTGAACAATGTCTGTGGCCATCGACAGTTTAAAAGTGCTTTTCCAGCCAATCTATGGTGTTTCAAGCAGAAACTGTACCCTTCCACAGCTCCCAGACCTATTCTTGGATGATCTGTCAACATTTTATAACTTTTGAAGGCCGCAGACAGTACGACTGTCTTCAGACAGTTCCTCTAAAGGGACCCACCTATTACTTTTCCTCATTCTCAATCTGGCTAACCAGGAGAGAGCACCTGCTTCACTGCTGTGCAGATTTGTTTTGCAGAAGTTGTTGTTGGAGACCATGGCATCTCTTATGGCTATTGCTTCTTCCCAGCCACCCCACCACCACCATCATCTGGAGGACCTGGGGAGGAGAACAGGCACGGTGATACAGAAGAGGAGGATCAAGAAGAAGAAGAGGATGAAGTTGAGGAAGTCCCTGTCACCAGTACTCAGAGTGAGTCCTGTGTGTGTCAATTTTAAATGTCCCAAAAGCTCATGCAAGCAAGGTTCGAAGCACTGAGTGTTGTACTCAGTCGCGGTAAACCTGGCTTGTATTCTTACGGGACTACTTCCATGTAGCACCACTCCCAATCGACCCACCCCACTGCTCTGAGAAAGGCGATACCTTTCTCAGGTAAGAGAAGGTTGACTTCCTCATCTTCATCTTCTCCTGTCACCAAAAAGGATACTCCTTCAGAGCAGAGGATTCCAGCTGCAGCTTCACAGACCATAGATAACGCTCTTGACCCTTACTTGTCGAGGGTCACAGTACTATGTATGTACTGTGAGGCACCGATCTGTAGGTGGGAGCAGTTTCAGCGGGGTTTTGAGGCTGCGGTCAAGGAGCATGAGAAACACTGCCACCTACCTGATAAAAACGGTTCCTTTAGGGGCGCCTTTCACATATAAAAAATAGAAGTGAGAAAAAACATCACAGGTCTCTGTGCAATCTGCATAGTCAGTAGGCAGCACAGTAGTCCGCCCACGGACTTCTTAAAAAATATAGGGGTGGACAATTGAAATAATTCTAATGGTTTAATTGTTCAAAAAGGATGGCTCTTAAAATAACCTTTTTTTGTGTTTTTGGCTTTTATATGTTTTTAATTTTATTTTTACTTAACTAAGAAAACATTTTACTGAATGTTATTATTTCTTCTTACTTTCACAAACAATGGTTCAACGCATTTTGCATGTTTTCCACAAAAATTCGATTACCCACATCAATTAGATAGACTCCATCTTTCTCAAAAAATGTTGGCCCTATCAAATGTAATGTTCTCATTTCAAATCAAATCAATGATGACATGCCAACATCTCGTACAAAAGCACACACAGCTTTATTAATGTTTCACCTTGCTTTTTCCATTTGTGGCCCAAATGAACTCAAGCGCATCCACATCTTTATCTGGGTAATGCGTGAAAAAATAATTTTTGAATTAGGGAACATTTCCTTCAACTTTCCCAATGTCTCCTTCATTGCAAACTGCAGTGAAATTCCAGTCATGTTCCCCAAACTGTTCCCTCCACAATGAATAATAATAATGTCCAGATGTTTCAATTCAACCATATTTGCAAAGAATGGGTGCAAGTCCACCACTTCATGGTTCGCACTCCTTGGCAGAACACTTCCAATTTAGGTAATCCAAGATTTTTGGCTATTCCACAATGATCAGCATACATCTTCAACCAATGGGCCCAAGACTTCGCCAAAATCTAAAAACGCTGCCTGCTGAAAGACATTGCCATGGCCATTTTCAATCCTCTCACAACTCCTACTAACAAAACTACTGCTACCCTCTTTTTCTATCAGCACACCCAGGAAACCTGATTGACAATTAAACAATTAGAATAATTTGAATTGTCCACCCCTGGAATATTTTAGAAGTCTGCAGACTACTGCACTGTCCGCTGGCTATGCAGGCTGCACAGAGGCCTGACATTTTATTTCTAATCCTCCAATGTCCGTGGACACCATGCCTGTCCGGAGTCTCCACAATCCCCTTTCCATGCCAGCAACCTTAAAAGACCTGGATGTGGCATGTGCTGTACGCAGACTGCTGTGGTGCCCACAGACTCTGGGGCCACTGAAAGGGATGGGGGGGGTTGAACACAATGAAAGTGATTTAATCTTTAGTGGTGGCTCTGAATATAACCTTTTTTTGTTTTACTTTTTGGGATTTGTTAACAGACACCTTTTCCCCCTTGTTTTTGTTTTATGTACAGTAGTGCTGTCCGCTCTACATCTTCCTTCACAATTTTATTACAGGAAGTTTTTCAATGCATTTCTAACATGGTAAAGGAAATTTGTATTTCCGACATCTGTGAAATGAACACCATCAGAACGTATATTGTCATTCTCAAAAGATGATATTCCTGAAGCATATACAAAAGCAGCTACTGCTTTATTGACAAGCAGCCTTGATTCTTCAATTTGTCGACTGAACAAGTTTGTTGGACATCTCCATGTTTGCCTCTTCATTTATTTCAGAAACAATAATCTCGGCAGCAGAAGACAGTTTCATTAGGCTTTTAAAGAAATCCTTCAGGGCAACCTGCAAATACACTAAAGCCACACACCCCAAACTGTCCCCTCCACAATGCACAATGTCTGGACATTTAAAGTGAACCAAACTCACAGAAAGAAAACAAGATTGCCCAGTTTAATCCATAAACTGCATGCCACAAAACTTCCCTTTCTGCCAATCCAATATTTCTACGGATGCCATGATTTCAGCATACACCTTCAATGACTTATTGAAGAGTCACCCAGAATCCACACAGTCTGCCTTCTCAAACACATAGCCATAGTCATTATCAATGCTCTCATAACTCCTGCAAACAAAACTCCTGTAACCCTCTGTTCCTGTACACCACACCAGCAAACCTGATTGGCTAATCTCCACAGTCCCACTTCCATGACAGGCCTCCACAAAACCTGGATGTGGCACATGCCATCTAGGGACTATCACAAAGTCTGTGGACCCCGTAGCACAGGGTCAGTGATTCTACCATATCCACTTCCAAATTCTCAACACTCCCACATTGGCTGCTTTCAAAGAGTCAAACATCCATTCACCATTCACATCCAAAACCTCTACACCTAATCCTGTCACCTGACTTCAACACTTCAGATGTACACTTGAACTCTCAGATGACATATCTCCTGTTAATGAAAGGCATCTGCATCCAAATCTACTGTACAATGTCCAAGATTCTTATTTCCCAGATTTAAGAAGATCTGCATCTAACAAAACATAGTACAGGTATGCTAATATGTAAAAGAATATGTTTTCTTCAACTCTTTCACAAATATATACCCTTGAAATTCGCAAGTTATGGTAAGCTAAGCAACCATAACTAGCGCTGCTGTGCACTGCTAAAACTAACACCCAGGACATCAAAGATGACATCACAAATGTCATTGACACACATCAAGTGTCCTGGGATGTTCGTAAATAAACAAAATGGGGGTGTTCTGAGGACGCTATGACTGTCCGTATTGTTCGTATTGTTTGTAGACAAGTTGAAACTGTTCTAAGAACAACCACCTGTCCGTAACTGTTCGTTTCACTTGTGTCACACTTTTAATTAGTTTCAGGACCCAAACACTGTCCGTAGACTATCTACGCACATGCGCACATGCGCACCACACCCATAAGTCCTACATACACCGCACCTGTCCGTAGCTGTCCGTATCACACTTTGAATTACTTTGAGGACCCGAACACTGTCCGTAGAACACCAACGCGCATGCACAAAACAGTTCCCATGCATTTGGTGTCCTGCAGACACCCGTTCCCTTCGCGGACATGTTCGCAACGCCATCATGTGACCGCGTCCACAGTAAGCGTGTGTTCTGATTGCGGACACTGTTCATGGCCCCGAACAATTTAAAAGTACCTTTTCTGGCAATCCACAGTATTTTATATTAATAAATCACCATAGCACATTTCCCAGACAATGAACCTGACGTTCTACATACTTTTTGGGACTTTTTGAGCCTTTTTTTGGTGTTCAATCTGTCCGCGGACAGCGCGGGTGTCCGCAAAGAACGCACCAGCACCCCTATAAAAGGCCACACCCCAGAGCTCATTCTCATGGTGTTTCTGGCTACCTGGCAAAACACTGTACTTTGGCTGCCAATCTTCCTGATTTTTCAGAAACCTGATGGCAACCATGGATCCTCTGCTTCCACCTGGTGCTACATCTGCCTCAGCACCACCCCCAACCCTTCCACCACCACCACCACCTAAAGGGCCTGAAGAGGGGAACAGGAGTGAGGATGTAGAGGAGGATGAAGAGGATGAATGGTTATTTACCATTCATGGTAACGTACCCAAGGTGTGTTGGGATGAAGTCACCGGCAAAGAGTGCAAAATGGTGCTCAGTCGCGGGAGGCTTGGTTCGTACAGCTTTGGTACGACAACTATGAAGCGACACCTAAGGTCATTCCACGGTGGGGCCATTCGCAAGGTTGTACCTTGCGAGGAGCATAGTACGTTGATTTCCTCTACTACATCCTCAGTTTCCGATCCTGTCACCACAATGAACACTCCTGTCGGAGAGCGTATTCCTCCAGCTGCCTCACAGGCCATTCGCTTTCGAGGGTCACAGTTGTGTGTATGTACTGTGACACAGTACTCTGCAGGGGGGAGAGACTTTGTAGTGCTTTCAAGACTACGGTCTCAGAGCACGAGACTTGCCCACTACCTAAGTAAGGCCCACCCTACATCTTCCTCTCTCCACCCGCCCTTTCTTATCCCTGTGGTTGGTATTCCCCCTTACCCTCCTTTCCCTTACTCTCCTAGTGTGTCGTGTGTATAAAAATCCCCAAAAAATATAAAACAACAGAAATCCCCCCAAAAAAAGGCTCTTTTCAGAGCCGCCTTTCACAGTTTAAAAATAGAAGTGTCAAATAAATGGAGCAGGACCCTGTGTATTTTTTAGAAGTCCGTGCACAGTTCGCGGACATCTAAAATTTTGGAGTGCTGCCCTATCATGACCATTGTACTTTTCTCTGGGAGGAAGTGGTGGCTCTGAAAACAGCCTTTTGGTGATGTTTGTTTGTGTTTAAAAAACTTGAAATGGTCAACACCTACTGCAAAATGGATGGCTGTAATTCCAAAAAAGGTTGCAATGCATTTTGTACATTTCTCAGAAAAATCTGATTGCCAGCATGAGTGAGATGGACTCCATCTCTGCGAAAAATGTATGTGCTACGAAACATAATATTTTCATTGTGAAAAGAGGACATGCCATCATCTCTTAGAAAGGCACAAACAGCCTTATTGACATTGCGCCTCGCTTTCTCCATTTGTGGACAAAATGAAGAAGAATGCAGTCACATTTGTCTCTGTGCAATCCGAGAAAGAATTAGTTGAGAATTTGGAAACATGTCCATGACCTTCCCAAGTCCTTCTTTCATTGCAAATTGCAATGAAATTCCAGACACATGTCCTAAACTATTCCCTCCACAATGAATTATCATTATGTCTGGATGATGCTCTGTCTCTCTCCAAAGTAGCACAGAGAGGTACCAAGTCCAGCCACTTCATTCCACGCACTCCATGCCAGTGTACTTCCACATGTGTGAATCCAAGATCTACAGCTACTCCACAGCTTTCTGCATGCACCTTCAACCAATGTATCCGCAAATCTCCCAAAATCCAGGCAATATGGTTTCTGAAACACACAGCCATAGCTATCTGTTCTTCTCTCAGGAAAAAGACTTTCTGACAAACTCTCTCCTGACACAACACACCCACTAAACTTTACTGACCAATCCCTTGCTCTACTCATTCTTATTTGCATACCCCTCACCCCAAAATCCCTGTATGTAACATTCGATGTCCGTGGCATACCGCCATGTCCGCAGACATATCGTAACATGGACAGCCCTTCTACTATTTCCACTTCACTCTCTGTCCCATTCCCTGATTGGATACAGCTAAGCAGTCACACAACCATCCACCAATCAGATCCAAAACCTCTACATCTAACTCCATCATCATAGATCAGCAATTCAAATGTACTGTTAATCACTCTGAGTACAAGTGTCATATCATTGGAAAGCACCTACTACAAGAACTACTGTACAAGTCTCCAAGGTTTCTACTTGCAGCTGCATGCATATTCATATGCATGAACACAAACTACAGGTATGCATATTTTCAGTATAGTACATGTACAATTCTTATAAATGCATGTAAACAGATTAACTGCCTTTTAACTTGTATAACCTATAAAATGAACTTACTGTCATTTTTCCCATCTGCTATAATCAACTGTCACTTCCAAACCAATCTGCTATTTAATTTATTTTTACACACATTTGCAAAGCATGCTGAACTAACATATTTAAAGTAAAATATAAAGACTGCACATAGTCAAAAAAAATTGCATGCACACACTATGGCCCTCATTACAAGTCAGGCGGTAGAACATGGTGCTATTAGCACCATGGTCCATGTCGGATTCCGCCATGGTGGATGGCAGAATTACCGCCCCATTCCAAGGTGAGTGGGGCGGTAATTCCCCATTCACCATTTGCCCTTCCCCATTCCCATTTTTGCCCCATAGGGCATAATGGGGATGGGGAAGGCGCTAATTACGGCACCGTAAATTACGGTGCCGTAATTAGCACCAAGGTCGCTTAGCGCCTTGAACTTTAACGCCTGCAAAAAGCAGGCGTTAAAGTGTGAATCAGGTGCTAAGGGTTAACGGCGCCGACGGCACCGTTAAACCCTTAACGCCTGACTTGTAATGAGGGCCTATGTCTAAATTAACATCAGTGCTATAAACACACAAAATTACTAACTTCTTTTGTTTACAATTGCAGTGAAGACCACTCTTCTGAAAAGCAGCAGAGAATCTGAAGTACAAACCACAACTCAGAAGAAACCTGCTCATTCCACACAAAAAAGTAAGTTAAATACCACCATAATATTTTTACTGTTACTCAAACACACTGTGGGGTTCATTTATGGTATTTCTGCGCCAAAAAACAGAGAGTGTGCACCATTCTGACCACAAATCCCCATTTTTTAAACAGAGATTTGCAGGCAGAATGGCACAGAAATCCCCATTTATCGGCACACAAATGACATAACTCAGCCCCTAGAATGTTAATATTGTAGAACAAAGAACTATTTTAATTCTATACCTTTAGATTTACTATTTGTGCTTCTCCTCACCACTAGCTTACTTTCTACTGTCATCTGAACCCCAGTATAGTAACACACAAATTCAGGAATAGCCATCCCAACTAATTGTAGTTGCCCAATGCACAATCACACACCATCACATACATCCTTACCATCATACTCAGACACTCATGCACCCAGCACACATACATTGCAGAACAGCCAAACCCATACCTTCTTTATTTTTTTCAACAGATCCCAAAGAATGCCTACCAAAAAGCAAGTCCTTAGAAAGCAATGCAGAAGTAGAGCAAAAGAAAATAGAAGTATCCAAAATAAACATCCATCTCTAGCAGAATTTGTACAAAAAGTTCAAACAAAACAGCTAATACAGTCATTTAGCGAAACAAAACAAGCTTCAAGTACAGAAACATTGCCTCCTCTATCAAAATGTAAAACGAAACAGAAAACAATTAATAGTAATTCATCTACCACTACTGATAAATCTGCTCCTATAAATCTTGATATAGTGCCAAGTAAGCATACCAAAAAAGTATTTTAGCAAAAATGTTCCACCACAGAGTCCTTCAAAATCTTATAAAAACAGGAGAGAAATCATGCACAACCCTTAAAACCTACTGTAGAAAATGAATCTTAGAAGCTTTGATAGACAGTGCAATCCTTCTCAAAAGAAAGTTATTTATTTTAGTGTTAAACAAAATGAAACCACTAACAAAACTAATGACTAAATTACAAAAAAGACTTCTCAATAAACGAAATGTCAACACAAATAACTTCTTAAATATCTGTGGACGTGAATGGAGTCACAACACAAGCACAGAACCTTATTTTAATGAAGAAGCATACAAACAAAAGCAAACAAATACAATTGCCATACATTGCAGTGGACGAGGTTATGAAAAAGTTAATGATACCATAATGGAACAAGAAATACTGCTTACAAAAATATTCCCAGAAAACTCAGAATTACCTCTCTATTCGACTGAACCAGAACGTCCAGTATACAAATGACCATGCACTTCAATGTGTAACATTCCCAAAAAATCTTTCAAGTCTTTACGCCAATTCCTCAATCAGTATGTGAAAGGCAAAGACAAAATCAAAATGAAACTACTGCAAAATATGGATACCTGTCCAGTGCGCAAATACACAGGACTACAAGGACATTCATTAGCCTGCATTTCAGGACCTATTTGCAAAACCACTTTCCATAATATCAAAATGATATCAACACACCATTCAACTATAAGAAATCGAGTCTATAAACTGTACTATGCTAAGGGTCCTGCTTTATCACTAGCCAATTTAAATAACATTCTTCTACATGGTACAGCCAAAGACCTACTCAAAGAAATCGAATATATCCAGAAAAAATATTTTGGAAGTGAAAGCCACTTACAAAATGCAATAGCTTTACAACAGAAGAGCACACAATTCTATGCATGGCAACCTCCTACTACACACATACAAAAAAGAAATACTGAAATTTAAAAGTACATCTGCTGAAGTAGCAAACCATGCGTGTGTGTTGCCGCAGAGCTTTTTTATAAAAGTAACACAAAAACTGTAGACCTAACATACAAAATAGAAGACAATGGTTTGAATTAGCTCTCTACCTTATAGCAGAAAACAAATACGAAATAACTGACCCCTTAATACTTTGCAGTTACTGTACTATAAAACTTGACAAAAACCAAACTCCTTCACGTGCTATCACAAATAATTTGTAATTATTCCCACTACCAAAACCCCTACAACAACTCAATTTATATGAGAGCATCATAATTCAAACAGTGCACCCCTTTCAAGCAATAATACACCTTCAATCAAAAACAGCAAAATTACCTCCCTCTGAATTGGTGAAAGGCATTTGTGGCAAAGTGGTGTATTTATCATTAGATCTAAAACAAAATTTGCACACTCTGAGAGTGCAACGTCCAATAGAGCAATCTTTAATTATCTTAGTAAATGGTGTACCTACAAAAGACAAAAAAAATTGGCAACAACTGGTAGACTTACATAAAGTTAGACAAGCCTTGCAATATCTAAAAAACAATAATGAATACTACAAAGAAATGAATATTGAAGAAAACTTGAAGGAAACCTCTGAAATAATTCAAGAGTCACCAGAAACTGTTCAATTTGAGCTTCTAGATCCCGCTACAGTATCCAAGATTTTAGACCATTATACAATACATTCATTGCACTCTAATGACACCATAGAAGATGCACTAGAAACGTACCAAATGCGACAAACGAAAGGATCACCAATCAGCATATGGGAAAAAAGTATAGAAGCACTTGCTTTTCCTCTACTCTTTCCTACTGGCAAAGGAGGAAGGTACGATGATAGACTTATTCAAATAACAACATCAGAATACCGCTTGTTACGGATGTATTCTGTAGATCCCAGATTTAGACAAAATGGGGAATACATATTTCACCTACTCTTTGAAAGTGAACTAGTAACTCTATGTTATGGAGTTGCACACACATTAAAATCATGAACCCACTTTCAAAATATGTCAGCTACGCAATTATTACAAAAAGTTCAAGAAAAAGATGAGGTTTTACAATCAAGTATTACAAATCTATTAGCAAACATGTGTGGTACTAAAGATTACTGGTTCCGACATCATGGAGATGTACGTTGTATGATAAGAAACCTTGGCCCACCCACTTGCTTTGTTACATTAAGTTGTGCAGAATATGCATGGGAACATTTACATGATTTCCTACGCATAGCAAACAAAAACAAAACAAACATAGATATACTAACACCAGGAGAACTTTGTTCTCTAGATCCTGTTAATGTTTCAAGATATTTTCACCAGCGCTTCATTGCTTTGCTACATTTGTAATAAAACTGTTCCTCCCCTCAGAGAAGTGCAACACTTCTTTTGGAGAAAAGAATACCAAGCCAGAGGAGCACCACATATCCACATGCTTTTATGGATTGAAGATGCTCCTAAATTTGGTCAAGACAATGATGCCACTGTGTTACAGTTTATCGAAAAATATGTCACTTGTGAAATTCCATCGGAAGCAACAAATAGTGATCTTCATGCACACATTTTAAAATTTCAAATTCACACATGTAGCAAATATTGTTGTCGCAAATACAAAAACAAAGGGAAATACTACACCAAATGCCGCTTTGGTTTCCCTAGACTGGTTACAAAAACAGGTCAAGTGAACAACTTCATGTCTTCAGTTAGACATAGTGTTAAAGGTAAATCACCTAAAAATACATATTCCATAAAAAGAACCTAAGAAGCAAAATATATCAATGATTACAATGCAATCATTGCCCTCTTATGGAATGCAAACATAAATGTGCAGTACATTGCAGACAATTTCACTGCAGTTGCACAATATGTTACAGTATACTTAACCAAAGCAGAAAAAACAGAGCTTCACAACCTCTGGAATGACCTGTCATCAGACAAAACACTGTCTCAGAAATTGTACAGGTTGGGCATAAAAATGCTCTCCCATAGAGAATGTGGCTGCTATGAAGCAGCAGATCGTTTAACCGGTACTGCTTTGTATGGAAAATCTGAAAATATAGTATGGCTAAGTCTTGGTCCTGCTAAATCTACAAAAAGAGTTCTCAAATCATACGACGCCAAAGAAACAATAGCCAAAAATGATCCCAACAGCAAAGACATTTTGAAAAACAATTAAACAATTTGCTGGACACATACTACCCAAACAGAAGTACCACTTTGGAAAACATGTGTCTATACCACAAAGCCCAAAACTTCACATACAAAAATAATATAAAACCCAATGAAAAAAAAGGTAGATATAGAGTGACAAATTGTGAAGGCAGCTTAGTAAAACTCACCAAACCATTTTTAATTAATCATATCAAATTGTCATTAAAGACTCCTCAACGTAAAGAACTATATTACATGTCCCTGCTACAACTCTTTAAACCATGGAGAAAAGAAGAAGAAATACTAGATAACTATGACTCCTACGAAGACGCTTTCAAAGCAAATGAAAGCACTATAACCGATGTAAACTTTACACAATACAAAACAATGTTGCACAATGAACAGCAACACGAAGAAGAACTCCAGGCCCAACTAGATAAGGGCATTCCTGACAGTAGTGAAACTTCTGTAACAGGAAGCCAAAAACCGCTGGGACAGCCACTAATAGCAAATGAGGCAGAATTAGCTATGACAGAAGTAGAAAACACCATTGTCAGTATGAAGATAAAGACGACTTAGCTATACTACAATCAAAACTAAAATGAGCAGCGTAGCATTTTTCAAGAAGTAACAAAAGAAATTGCACATGGTGTGCAACACAAAAATAAAGAATGCACCTGCCAAAATTACAAACCTATACTACTGTATATCAGTGGTGAAGCTGGTTCAGGCAAAATATTCTTAATCAAAATCATCAGCAAGTTCCTTCAACAATTGACAAACAACAAACTGTCAGCTGTTGTCACTGCCCCCACAGGTTAAGCTGCCTACAACATAGGCGGTGTCACTTTACACCGATTACTACAACTGCCAGTAAAACACCAAAACAAATTAGACTATTACAAACTTTCTGCAGAAGCTGCAATGGATCTAATAGATGAAGTGAGCATGGTCTTCAACCTAATATTGGCTTTGATTCACCTCAGATTACAAGAAGTACTCAAAACAAACTACGAAGAGCTCTTTGGAGGAAAACACATTATTGTTTTCGGAGATCTTCTTCAATTGACACCAGTGAAAGGTGAACCTATTTTTAAAACCTTAGGACTCAAACTCTGCCGTAAAACTGTTGGCAGCATAGGAAATGTCAACCTTTGGCAACATTTCCAATACAGAGAATTAACAGAAAACATGCGTCAATCTGCAGATCTCACTTATACCAACAAAGTATTAGAGTTGGTATACTATCTCAAGAAGCACAAGCAATATTGAAAACCCGGCACATTCATGCACTTTATGGCGATAATGCATATGGTAGTGATGTTATGGAACAATTAGCGCACAAAAATGTCAATTGTATGGCCTTAATGCCAACTCTTGCAAGCTGGTTCAAATTCATTGAAACAATGTTAAACAAAGAAATGTAACCAATAATGAAAATTAGCGCCACAGACAAACTAGACGTATATGGTATGACACTACCAATGTGTGAGCAAGCCACAACAAGAATAAACAGTTTAGAAAATTCAATCTCCAACACAGCTGGGTTGGAAAAAAATATTAGAATTATCCTTAAATTGTAGAGTAATGCTTAAACGTAACCTTCACGTGGATCAAGGACTAGTTACTGGAGCACTGGGTACAGTTGTTGGCTTTCAAACATACCCACGTTACAACAACATTCCGTTTTTCAATATTCTCTTTGACAAACTTTCAGAAGTGAAAAGGATAGGACGTTCAACAGCTCGATTCCTTCTCTTCAAAGACATGTATGTACGCACAGAACAATTTTCTCCAATTCTTGCATACGCAGTCACCATTCATAAATCACAAGGTCTTACCCTAGACAAAGCATTGATAGATATTGGTAACACAGTCTTTCATGAAGGCATGAGCTACATAGCACTATCACGCTTACGTACACTTGACGGTCAATTTCTAATCAACTTTGATGCAAGTAAAGTAAACGCTGATATTCCTTGCATTTTAGAATACAAAAGACTATGTTCACTATACACCCCCATCTAAAAACATATCCTGTTCCACAAAAAGAAAACGTTGTAAAAAAAAAAAACTAATTCAAACAGAAATGCAACAGGATGTCACTGCAAATCCTCCAAAGAGAGTAAAAGAAGCTAATACTTCATCAATTACCACAACCAAAGAAGAACCTATTACTCAAAGTAACTTGGGTACTTCTTCAAAGAAACAACAAACATTCCGAAAAAATGACTTGGACACAGACCTATCTGGT
Organism: Ambystoma mexicanum; assembly: GCF_040938575.1. Lineage (NCBI taxonomy): Eukaryota > Metazoa > Chordata > Amphibia > Caudata > Ambystomatidae > Ambystoma > Ambystoma mexicanum. The sequence goes on along the minus strand of NC_090939.1, from coordinate 291,693,017 downwards.
CCATTAAAATGTTCAAACATAACTGGTGTAAGTTGCTATGCAAATGTAGCAATGAATATTCTATTTCAATTGCCACCAATTGTTGACTCATTTACTTACACAGTACAGACCAATTGTGTTTGCAAATGTTAGAAATTCATAGAAATGCAACAAACAATCCTGACAACACGTATAGTGTTCATGGAATAAGATAACAATTGGACTACTGTGCTGGAATTGTGAAATTCACTATAAACTCACAGGAAGATCCACAATAATTTCTAATGTACTTACTACAAGTACTGGAAAACACAAACATACCTATAAATGAAATCTTCCAGATTTCATACATGTGGAAACATACATGCACTCTCTGCAACAATGTGACACAGGAACAAATCCCTAATGAGCGCTTTGTGTATGTATCCATACCTAATTGTGAATCCGTTCCATTTCATCAACTTGTACAAAATGCAAACCATGGTAGATTATGCAAACAAAGGGGGGTCTGGGAATCTCTCTACCAGCACGAACACAGCCCAATGACCTGTTCTTGGGTGAATAACCCCTGGGAGAGACTCTACCAAGTCTTTAGCTCACTGTCCTTTTCACAGAGAAGAAATTTCCCCGCATATCAGCCTTTGTCCTGCCCAGGGGCAGTCCAGCGCCGAAATGCTAGACAATTCTCCTCTGAACAAGAGGAGTGCTGGTAGAGAGATTCCCAGAACCCCCTTTGTTTGCATATATTAACTATTCCCAGACCCCCCTTTGTTTGCATACATTAACTTTGGGTTTCACCCTAAGTTAACAGGGCAATCCAGACATGGACCCCTTGCTCACTGTTCTTAGAGAGGCAACCGTTTCACCTCACTGATGATGCCCAACAAGGCTGAAACACGTGTATGGGGTTACTGATGGTACTCTTGTTCAGAGAAGAATTGCGTAGCATTTCGGCGCTGGACTGCCCCTGGGCAGGACAAAGGCTGATATGCGGGGAAATTTCTTCTCTGTGAAAAGGACAGTGAGCTAAAGACTTGGTAGAGTCTCTCCCAGGGGTTATTCACCCAAGAACAGGTCATTGGGCTGTGTTCGTGCTGGTAGAGAGATTCCCAGACCCCCCTTTGTTTGCATACATTAACTTTGGGTTTCACCCTAAGTTAACAGGGTAATCCAGACGTGGACCCCTTGCTCACTGTTCTTAGAGAGGCAACAGTTTCACCTCACTGATGATGCCCAAGAAGGCTGAAACACGTGTATGGGGTTACTGATGGTACTCTTGTTCAGAGGAGAATTGCCTAGCATTTCGGCGCTGGACTGCCCCTGGACAGGACAAAGGCTGATATGCGGGGAAATTTCTTCTCTGTGAAAAGGACAGTGAGCTAAAGACTTGGTAGAGTCTCTCCCAGGGGTTATTCACCCAAGAACAGGTCATTGGGCTGTGTTCGTGCTGGTAGAGAGATTCCCAGACCCCCCTTTGTTTGCATACATTAACTTTGGGTTTCACCCTAAGTTAACAGGGCAATCCAGACGTGGACCCCTTGCTCACTGTTCTTAGAGAGGCAACAGTTTCACCTCACTGATGATGCCCAACAAGGCTGAAACACGTGTATGGGGTTACTGATGGTACTCTTGTTCAGAGGAAAATTGCCTAGCATTTCGGATCTGGACTGCCCCTGGGCAGGACAAAAGCTGATATGCGGGGGAAATTTCTTCTCTGTGAAAAGGACAGTGAGCTAAAGACTTGGTAGAGTCTCTCCCAGGGGTTATTCACCCAAGAACAGGTCAATGGGCTGTGTTCGTGCTGGTAGAGAGATTCCCAGACCCCCCTTTGTTTGCATGGTAGATTATGTACTACCTGCAATATGGATAATCGCTCCACCTTACTAATACAAACACATAGTAAATACGTAATACTAATGCTTCTATGTTACAATACTGATGGTACCAAAAACAACTGCAAGCTGACTGGATTCACACATGGTCAAGTATCACTTGGTAAGAAAACTTTCACAACAATAGGTATAATCTACCACACAGGAGCCACAACCAATGCAGGTCACTACACTACATATATATAAAAAAAATGTGGATGGTTCGAATTTAATGATAGTACCATTACTCTAAAGCAGAGATTACCAGCAAATCTTACAAACGCTTATTTAATCTTCTTAAAACCAAAATTTAATAACGAATCTGTAATTAAACACTAACAAAACTTCAGTTAAAAAACTATAAACTGTTATCATATGCCAACAGCTATCTAACGGCCCAAGATTCTATAACAACTAAACAGATAAATGAATACCACTAAATGATATAAAAAAATAAACAGTTAGAATACGCCAACTGGTATCTAACTGCCCCAAGATTTTGCGATAACCAAACATATAAATCAATATCACTACATTATAACAAAAAATAGACAGAATACGCCAACTGGTATCTAACTGCCACAAGATTTTGCAATAACCAAACAGATAAATCAATACCACTACATTATAACAAAAAATAGACAGTTAGAATATGCCAACAGGTATCTAACTGCTCCAAAAATCTGCAACAAGCCAACAGATAGAACATTAGCCAGAAACAACAAGTGAACACTGAAAACGAACAAACAAATAGACTGTAGCAAAAAGGTTTTTTTTTAATCCGACATGAATTTTTAATCCCACAGACCCAATGATTTTAGCAACAAACACATAAACTGAGCAAATTGCACAGTACACTGGCTTGTAATCTACTAAATATGAGGGTCAAAATAAATTACAAAAATGTATATTATTCAATGTTATAAGTCGTTACAAACTACCAATACTAACATGAACTTTTCTTTTATCACAGAAATTGACAAGGAATATATGTACTCCAGTTACCAAACCAAACAGTAAGTGTATTATAAGTTCAACCACCGCAGCATATCACACCCATAGTGGCTTATAACTTCGGTGCTTATAAATTTGGTCTTGGCCATGCACCCAAGACTCTAGGCCCTAGCCACAACCACCTCAGCATATCACACCCATAGTGACTTATAACTTCGGTGCTTATAAATTTGATCTTGGCCATGCACCCAAGACTCTAGGCACTGGCCACAACCACTACAGCATGTCACAAACATAGTGGCTTATAACTTCGGTGCTTATAAATTGGGCTTTGACCATGCACCCAAGACTGTAGGCCCTGGCCACAACCACCACAGCATATCACACTCATAGTGGCTTATAACTTCGGTGCTTATAATTTAGGTCTTGGGTGCATGGCCTTTGCCCATGCACCCAAGACTCTAGGCCCTGACCACAACCACCGCAGCATATCACACCCATAGTAACTTATAACTTCAGTGCTTATAAATTTGGTCTTGACCGTGCACCCTAGACTTTAAGTCCTGGCCACAATCACTACAGCATATCACTGCCATAATGGCTTATAAATTCAGTGCTTATAAATTTGGTCTTGGGTGCAGAATAATACTCTAGGCCCTGGCCGCAACCACTGCAGCATATCACACCCATAGATCACACCCATAGAATCAAACATTTTAACTATGCCATATGGGCACTTTTTATGTCTGCGAACAATATGAATGTTCTTAGAACAGTTTTAACTTGCCTACGAACAGTACGGAAAGGTATAGTGTCCTCAGGACACCGCAATTTCATTTATCTACGAACATTTCAGGACACCGTGTGTGTTCTTAGAACAGTTTCAACTTGCCTATGAACAATACGGACAAGCGTAGCGTCCTCAGGACACCGCAATTTCATTTATCTACGAACATCCCAGGACACTTGATGTGTTCTTAGAACAGTTTCAACTTCCCTACAAACAATACGGATAGGATTAGCGTCCTCAAGACACCCCCATTTTGTTTATTTACGAACATTTTAGGACACCACGTGTGTTCTTAGAACAGTTTCAACTTGTCTACGAACAATACGGACAGGCGTATTGTCCTCAGGACACCCCAATTTTGTTTATTTACGAACATCCTAGAACACTTGATGTATTCTTAGAACAGTTTCGACTTGCATGCAAACTATACTGACAGGTACCGTGTCCTTAGGACACCCCATTTTCATTAACTACAGACATTAAGGACAGCGCTGCTGTCCGTGGTCAGAACGACCACAACAGGGGTGCCTGCCACCTAAATAAATACAACATTTGACCCATCTCTTACTCCCCCACCCTCCCCAAACAGTCTTACAAGCCAACACACTTGACTAAATAGTATTTTTCCACAACGTTTCACCGCGCTGTCCGCGGATGTCCGTGGATACAAGATGGTGGGTGTGCCCAGAGAATCTGACGCACCACACGCTCTGAACCACCCAATCAGCGAGCATGTCGAATGTCCGCGGACATGACGCGGATCGCCCAGCCAATCAGGACCCTGTCCGTGGACGGAACAGGTAAGTGTGTCCGCGGACCGAACATAGATATCACACATTTTTTGTGACCTACTTTTTGGTCATTTAAAAAAAAAACTACTGGACGGATTTTCACCAAATTTGCAAAAGCACACTTTCGGGACCAAGCCACTGCCCCTGGTCCAAATTTGGTGAAAATCCGTCCAGCGGTGTGGGCTGTAGGCTTGAGCAAAGTTTTTTCCCCACTCAGTCTATGGGAAAAAAATACATTTTGGGACCCCCCCTTATAACTTTGCCCCCCCCCCGGACCAAACTTTGCAAAGTTTGGTGAGGATCCATCCAAGGGGAGTGGAGTTATAAGCCGCCCAAAAAGTGCTCTTCCTATGGAAACAGCAACTTAACCATACCTAACTACACAGCCACTACTGTAGAGAGAGAGTGTTCCTTCTACTTACCCTGTAATAATCTTCTCTATGAGCATATTCTCTTTTGTAATCACTCTAGCAAATGCCATGCATTGCAGCATTCATTACCTGCTCACATGAAGTAGCAAACAATTAGAATCCTCTGCACTTCGAAATCTTTCTTTTTACAAGCATTGTGATGAAAGTTACAAAATGCATTTCAGCACGGTGACACTATTTCATAAAATAAATGAAAAACAGATAACATAGCTCTTTAGACAAGTTTTAAGCACCACTTACAGGCCGATTCATGGAATAATTAGCGCGGCGCAAGTGGGCAAAAACGTGCGAATCGCAGTGGAATAGCGAAAATCGCAGTGCAAGTGCGAAAATCGCACGAAAAGCAGCGCACGTCGATTCATGGAAGTCCGTGCGCGAGAAAACCAGCGGATGTGCGATAAAAAGTGCGCCGCGCACGTTGGCGCACAGGCCATCTAACAGCGTGCAGCAGGTCACAGCGAAAATCGCACAGGCCACAGCGAAATTCGCACATAGCGCGGCGCACGCAACAAAAGTAGGCGGAACACGGGCGTAACACTCGGAATGGGGAACAACTTGCAAAAACGTGGGCGTCACGGGGGAAGTACAGGGCACAAGTGCGCGGAACGCCCACACGCTCGCCTACAACACGTATTCATGGAATAGAATAGGGCAAAAAAGCGCACGCTCAAACCAGCGCACAGGCACAAACACGACCGCCACAAGAAAGCAGGCGGTAGCGTCCCTGCGGCTGTAAGAAATGTGCGCCAAAAGGTGCGCCAACAAATAGCACCCATATACTGCCATGATGAATGTCCTATACTGTGGCCCTCCAGGACAAATGACGTGCAAAGGGGTACCCACAAACACGGACACGCTGACAAAAAATACGTGTGCGTGTATACCGGGGTGCGCGGGAAGTCTCACACGCGATTTGGCCGGGTACGTGGATTTCAGGGGTGCGCGGGAAGTTCCACACGCGATTCCATCAGGGTAGGTTTATTTCAGGGGTGCGCGGGAAGTTCCACACGCGATTCCATCAGGGTACGTGTATTTCAGGGGTGCGCGGGAAGTCCCACACGCGATTACAGCAGGGATAGCCTGGGCGTGTGTATTTCAGGGGTGCGCGGGAAGTTCCACACGCGAATAGCCTGTGCGCGTGTATTTCAGGGGTGCGCGGGAAGTCCCACACGCGATTACAGCAGGGTACGTGTATTTCAGGGGTGCGCGGGAAGTTCCACACGCGAATAGCCTGGGCGCGTGTGTTTCAGGGGTGCGCGGGAAGTTCCACACGCGAATAGCCTGGGCGCGTGTATTTCAGGGGTGCGCGGGAAGTTCCACACGCAAATAGCCTGGGCGCGTGTATTTCAGGGATGTGCGGGAAGTTCCACACGCGAATAGCCTGGGCGCGTGTATTTCAGGGGTGCGCGGGAAGTCCCACACGCGATTACAGCAGGGTACGTGTATTTCAGGGGTGCGCGGGAAGTTCCACACGCGAATAGCCTGGGCGCGTGTATTTCAGGGATGCGCGGGAAGTCCCACACGCGATTACAGCAGGGTACGTGTATTTCAGGGGTGCGCGGGAAGTTCCACACGCGAATAGCCTGGGCGCGTGTATTTCAGGGGTGCGCGGGAAGTTCCACACGCGAATAGCCTGGGCGCGTGTATTTCAGGGGTGCGCGGGAAGTTCCACATGCGAATAGCCTGGGCGCGTGTATTTCAGGGGTGCACGGGAAGTTCCACACGCGAATAGCCTGGGCGCGTGTATTTCAGGGGTGCGCGGGAAGTTTAACACGCAATTTCAGCAGGGTACGTGTATTTCAGGGGTGCGCGGGAATTTCCACACGAGAATAGCCTGGGCGCGTGTATTTCAGGGGTGCGCGGGAATTATCACACACGATTTGGCTTGGTACGTGTATTACAGGGGTGCGTGGGAAGTTACACACGCGATTAGGCTGGGTGGGTCCTCACAGGTGTTCCCTGTACACCCTCGACGGCCCCTGCAGGCAGCCCACAAAACAGGGGACTACCCTGCAAACCTGCTCATGTCTCCCACCACCCCCACCCCCCACCATCCAGGGGCACCCTCCACCAGGCCCCCACTCATGTCTCCCACCACCCCCACCCCCCAGCAGTGCAGGGGCAGCCTCCACCAGGCCCCCACTCATGTCCCCTATCACCCCCACCCCCCCGCCACCAGGGGCACCCTCCACCAGGCCCCCACTCATGTCTCCCACCACCCCCACCCCCCCAGTCACCAGGGGCACCCTCCACCAGGCCCCCACTCATGTCTCCCACCACCCCCACCCCCCACCATCCAGGGGCACCCTCCACCAGGCCCCCACTCATGTCTCCCACCACCCCCACCCCCCCAGTCACCAGGGGCACCCTCCACCAGGCCCCCACTCATGTCTCCCACCACCCCCACCCCCCAGCAGTGCAGGGGCAGCCTCCACCAGGCCCCCACTCATGTCTCCCACCACCCCCATGCCCCAGCAGTGCAGGGGCAGCCTCCACCAGGCCCCCACCCATGTCTCCCACCACCCCCACCCCCCAGCATCCAGGGGCACCCTCCACCAGGCCCCCACTCATGTCTCCCACCACCCCCACCCCCCAGCAGTGCAGGGGCAGCCTCCACCACGCCCCCACTCATGTCCCCTATCACCCCCACCCCCCCGCCACCAGGGGCACCCTCCACCAGGCCCCCATCCATGTCTCCCACCACCCCCACCCCCCAGCAGTGCAGGGGCACCCTCCACCAGGCCCCCACTCATGTCCCCTATCACCCCCACCCCCCCGCCACCAGGGGCACCCTGCACCAGGCCCCCACTCATGTCTCCCACCACCCCCACCCCCCAGCATCCAGGGGCACCCTCCACCAGGCCCCCACCCATGTCTCCCACCACCCCCACCCCCCAGCCACCAGGGGCACCCTCCACCAGGCCCCCATCCATGTCTCCCACCACCCCCACCCCCCAGCAGTGCAGGGGCAGCCTCCACCAGGTCCCCACTCATGTCCCCTATCACCCCCACCCCCCCCGCCACCAGGGGCACCCTTCACAAGGCCCCCATCCATGTCTCCCACCACCCCCACCCCCCAGCCACCAGGGGCACCCTCCACCAGGCCCCCATCCATGTCTCCCACCACCCCCACCCCCCAGCAGTGCAGGGGCACCCTCCACCAGGCCCCCACCCATGTCCCCTATCACCCCCACCCCCCCGCCACCAGGGGCACCCTCCACCAGGCCCCCACTCATGTCTCCCACCACCCCCACCCCCCCAGTCACCAGGGGCACCCTCCACCAGGCCCCCACTCATGTCTCCCACCACCCCCACCCCCCAGCAGTGCAGGGGCAGCCTCCACCAGGCCCCCACTCATGTCTCCCACCACCCCCATGCCCCAGCAGTGCAGGGGCAGCCTCCACCAGGCCCCCACCCATGTCTCCCACCACCCCCACCCCCCAGCATCCAGGGGCACCCTCCACCAGGCCCCCACTCATGTCTCCCACCACCCCCACCCCCCAGCAGTGCAGGGGCAGCCTCCACCACGCCCCCACTCATGTCCCCTATCACCCCCACCCCCCCGCCACCAGGGGCACCCTCCACCAGGCCCCCATCCATGTCTCCCACCACCCCCACCCCCCAGCAGTGCAGGGGCACCCTCCACCAGGCCCCCACTCATGTCCCCTATCACCCCCACCCCCCCGCCACCAGGGGCACCCTGCACCAGGCCCCCACTCATGTCTCCCACCACCCCCACCCCCCAGCATCCAGGGGCACCCTCCACCAGGCCCCCACCCATGTCTCCCACCACCCCCACCCCCCAGCCACCAGGGGCACCCTCCACCAGGCCCCCATCCATGTCTCCCACCACCCCCACCCCCCAGCAGTGCAGGGGCAGCCTCCACCAGGTCCCCACTCATGTCCCCTATCACCCCCACCCCCCCGCCACCAGGGGCACCCTTCACAAGGCCCCCATCCATGTCTCCCACCACCCCCACCCCCCAGCCACCAGGGGCACCCTCCACCAGGCCCCCATCCATGTCTCCCACCACCCCCACCCCCCAGCAGTGCAGGGGCACCCTCCACCAGGCCCCCACCCATGTCCCCTATCACCCCCACCCCCCCGCCACCAGGGGCACCCTCCACCAGGCCCCCACTCATGTCTCCCACCACCCCCACCCCCCCAGTCACCAGGGGCACCCTCCACCAGGCCCCCACTCATGTCTCCCACCACCCCCACCCCCCACCATCCAGGGGCACCCTCCACCAGGCCCCTACTCATGTCTCCCACCACCCCCACCCCCCCAGTCACCAGGGGCACCCTCCACCAGGCCCCCACTCATGTCTCCCACCACCCCCACCCCCCACCATCCAGGGGCAGCCTCCACCAGGCCCCCACTCATGTCTCCCACCACCCCCATGCCCCAGCAGTGCAGGGGCAGCCTCCACCAGGCCCCCACCCATGTCTCCCACCACCCCCACCCCCCCAGTCACCAGGGGCAGCCTCCACCAGGCCCCCACTCATGTCTCCCACCACCTCCACCCCCCACCATCCAGGGGCAGCCTCCACCAGGCCCCCACTCATGTCTCCCACCAACCCCACCCCCCAGCAGTGCAGGGGCAGCCTCCACCAGGCCCCCACTCATGTCTCCCACCACCCCCACCCCCCAGCAGTGCAGGGGCAGCCCCCACCAGGCCCCCACTCATGTCCCCTATCACCCCCACCCCCCCGCCACCAGGGGCACCCTCCACCAGGCCCCCACTCATGTCTCCCACCACCCCCACCCCCCACCATCCAGGGGCAGCCTCCACCAGGCCCCCACTCATGTCTCCCACCACCCCCACCCCCCTGCCACCATGGGCACCCTCCACCAGGCCCCCACTCATGTCTCCCACCACCCCCACCCCCCAGCAGTGCAGGGGAAGCCTCCACCAGGCCCCCACTCATGTCTCCCACCACCCCCACCCCCCAGCAGTGCAGGGGCAGCCCCCACCAGGCCCCCACTCGTGTCCCCTATCACCCCCACCCCCCCGCCACCAGGGGCACCCTCCACCAGGCCCCCACCCATGTCTCCCACCACCCCCACCCCCAGCAGTGCAGGGGCATCCTCCACCAGGCACGCACACATGTCCCCCCGCCCCCAGGTCCTGACGATACTCAATCATGGCAGTAATGGGCAGCATACCCAGCACAAACACCCAGGCAAGGATTGCATCCACCCACATAGTGAATGCAATTACATGATACAACCCCAATGGCAAGTATGTAAATGAACACATGTCCGTCACACACACATACACAACGGGTGCAAGTGAATGTCAAAACCCATATCATGACATGTATGAAACCAATGAGAAAATACCACAAGTGAAAGTTAAAAAAACATGTATTAAAGATGAAAAATAAGTAAACAAATCAAACATACAACAATGGGGATAACAAAATAAATGGTCCATGTCCGAGAACAAATGTAAAAATAAAAAAAACAAAGTAATCCAAAAACAAATGTTGTCCAAAGCAATGTCATGTGGAAGGAAAATAATGAAAAACCATTTCCTCATGGTGAACACAATAATCAATAAAAAAAATGTTTCTTCAAAAAGCAAACTATATACACGAATATTCCAGGGTCCATGAGCCCAACACCATAAATGAAACCTACTACTACCTAATGAAAATAATATCTACAAAAAAGTGGCCATTGTCCGAGCGGTCCAAAAAAATAAAAATGAATAAAGGAAACATAACACTAACTAACTAAATAACTATATACAAAGGCAGCGGGCAAGTCCTGCGGCTCACTCGGTGATGTTGCTGGCCAGGGCATCATCGAACTCCATGTCGATGTCCTGGAGGCGGGACTCTGTCCTGGCCCCGAGGTCTCGCAGGGATAACCCCATGTTCAGCTCAAACTCCCTGCGAGCTTCCTCGAGGCACTCAGCCCGCCTCAACGCCCGACGCATGGAGAACTCCGCCCTGACCATGGTGAGCCGCTCCTCTTCCGCCCGCTGCCGCTCCGCACCTATCCGCTGGACCAACTGCTCCCACACGGAAGACACCACCATCCCAGGGTTGCCCTGCCCTCCGGCCGATGCCTGCCCCTCTGATCTTGATGGCCCGAGCCATGATGCCTCCCACGTCGAGCCTGCTGCTGCCTCCGACGCCACTGCCTCTGCCAGCACGACGGCATCCAGGCTGATGGAAACCACCGACGCCGTCGTGCACGTGCCCTGCCCAATGATGCTGTCACATCTTCCATCTGCTGGGGTCCAGTTGCTGTGTTGTCCAGCCCTGCTGGACCTCCGACTCCCAACTGTGGCAGGGATGGGATCCCCACCGAGCTGGCTGCATTGGTCGGGGCAGGTCCACAGGGGGCCCTGGTGGCATCTGGGCCGGAAGACGGCAAGGAGAACGACTGGTGTATAGCCTGCACAGAGGAGGAGAGGGCCGCCAGATTGGCCAACACATGCAGCAAACCCCCGAACATGGCCGATCCCAATTGGGCCACGTCGGCACGGTGCACTTCGTGATGACGTGCGTGCTCCTCCCGGGAAGCATGCACGGCATCACGAATCACAGCCGTGCGCATCACGACCCCAATCAGGACCTTCTCCACACGGCCAGGGGTTCCCACGTCCGCAGGTGGAGGGGAGTCAGGTGACATGGACATCCCCTCTACCTGCGGACGGGCCTGGGACGGGGCATCCCTGCTGGTGCATGGTGGTGCACTCACAGGGTCAGGGACAGCGACATGCACAGGCCCCTCCACGGTGACCTGTGCTGCCTCCTGCCCCTGGCCCTGGACTGCACCACTTGCACCAGCAGGGATGCCCCCACCAGGCCCCATGTGTGCCCCAGTGGCGGCCTCCTCCTCCTCTGTGCAAACCACCAACCTGGATGGCTCCTCACCGTCTCCCACCGTAGCAGGCCCCTGTGGGGGCTCACCCACCCCTTCCGCTGCAGCCGTGGGGGCATCCCCGCCGCCTTTCTCCACAGCGCCGTCTCCGCCCTCTTCTTCACTAGCCGCTGCGTAGAGGGAGACAAAGAACACAAGCATCAGGGTACTGTACAATGGTCCCCTAGACAGGAAGCAATAGCAGATGAGCACCACTGTCAAAGTACACTTCCATCATGTCCCTCCACAACACATGGGTCAGTCCAGGCAAAACACACACAGTAACAGGCATGGTGCATGACATGGACATTTCCATGCATGTCCAATGGACTCTTGAAACATTCAATGATATGTAACTCACATGCATCATGGCTCATGCCTATCACATGCACACACTTCACCTCAGTCACATCCATCTGGCCCCAAACACACCAAACACAGCGGATACAAGGGTAATTTGGCTGCTTCACTGAATCTGTGCATTGTCACACACATGTGTCATGCATCCATGGCATGCACAAGTCACAGACACGCAGGTCAGGCACACAGACATGGCTACCATATATGTACCTGGCATCAGCACCCATCCCTCACCCCCACCCATGTCCAGGTACAGAGACTGGCATGCTCTCATGTTCAAAATCTGCATAGGGCTCCCCATGCGGCATTTGAACACATGCAACAACCATGTGGGTCACACATCACTGATTGCACATGCATTACTATGATGTCCCTGCACACATACATGCATACATGGCCTATGGCACACATACAGGCAAGTATCATAGAACCAGCACACCGCAACATGCCCTGTCTCACACAGTAATGCTTGGACACTTACCGCTCAACTCCAGACGGGCCTCCCTCTCAAGGATCTGGGCGTGGAGCGCTGGGCGTACGCGTTCCAGGACCCTCATCTGGATGGAACTCATGCGGCCCCGGCCCCCCTCCACGAGGCGCCGGGCCTTCACAAGGGTCCTGGACCTCAAGTCCTCCCAGCGCTTCTTGATCTTCAGGACGTTGCGGGTTGCCACCCCCTCCGCGTTGATGGCAACCACACAGTCGGCCCAGATCCTCTCCCGTCCTTCCTTGCTCGCGCGGGACGATCCAAAGAGGGCATCATACTGCCCCAGGACATGCTCCACCAGGACACCAACTTCGGTGGCAGTGAAGCTGGTGCCCCTCTGCCCCTCTGGCCTGGGGTTGCCACTGGTGACAGATGTGGAAGTGCCCGACATGGCAACCCCAGAGGCAGGTGTGGGTGGGCAACTGGGTCCTGGGGCTGGGCTGTGGAGCGATGTAATCCCAGTCGGGAGTCTTCAGTTCCAGCAGGGGTGGACACAGCAACTGGACCCCTGCAGATGGCTGATGTGCAGGCACCAAATGGCAGGGCACGGTGGCAGCAGGCAGGCAGGCAGGCAGCAGCAGATGGCACGTGGGAGCCTGCTCGGGGCACTGGGGGGCAGTAACTCGGCCTTCTGGGCAGGAGCGTGGTCTTCCATGTGTTTTCGCGTGGCCAGCTTGATACGGAGTGATTTGGCACGTGAAAATCCTGCACGTCAGCGTGAAATCCGAGGAAAGGCCCTTAGCGCGTAAGCGCGTCAGCACGCATACGCGATTCTATTGGACCAGAGTCCCTCAGCGCGTAAGCGCGTCTGTGACGTGACCCGCACGGGTGTTCCCCACTCAGCACGTGATGACGGAGCACACGTGGAAATACTGCACGTCAGCGTGTAATTGGACAAAAGTGCGCGTACACGCGATTGGCCTATGTACGTGTATTTCATGGGTGCGCGGGCACTTACACACGCAAGTACGTCAGCGCACCTGTATCCCGTGGTGCATGGGAATTTCCACACGCTATTGGACTGGGAACTGGATTCCAGGGGTGCGCGGGTCACACGCTCGCCTAGAACACGCGCAAAGCATAAATTTGCGCACTTTAACAATAACAAGCTCAGACGCCAGGATGAACATACCGTTCCTAGCAGCAGTGGCAGTGGGCTACCAAAGGAGGAGGAGGAGGATAGTCAGGGCCAGAATATTCACACCCAGAACCAGCCTTTTCGGGATGCCTGATGACCAGGTGTATGGGAGGTACAGGTTTCCACCACACATAATACTGGACCTGGTGAGTGAGTGGGAGGATGACCTCACATCACCCACCCTGTGCTCCCAAGCACTCAGCCCCCTGGAGAAGGTCCTCAATGTACTGCACTTCTTAGCCACTGGATCATTTCAGCGGACAAGTGCCATAGTGGGTGGGGTGTCACAGGCCACCCAGTCACGCTGCCTACACCAGGTCTTGAACATCATCACTGCACGCCCATCAGTCCGCAGGCACATATACCTGCCCAGAACACCTGCAGAAAGGCATGCTGCCGCCCTGGATTTTTACGGTGTGGCATGATTCCCCAAAGTGCTAGGTGCCATCGACTGCACCCATGTGGCTCTACGTCCCCCCAGGGCATCTGAGCACATCTATAGGAACCGCAAGCACTGGTATTCCATCAACGTGCAGGTAGCATGTAATGCCAAGGGAATCATCACCTCAGTATATGCCAACTATCCCGGGTCCACCCACGACAGCTTCATTTACCGAATGTCCACCCTAAGCCGGGACCTAGAAGCTGGGCGGCATGGCGATACATGGCTGCTTGGTGAGTATGTATGCCACTGCACATGCATGCATTTTGGATACTGAGCAAGGTCACAACCCCACCAATGATACCAATCACCACCTCCACAGGGGACAGTGCCTACCCTCTCAGCCCCCACATGATGACGCCAATTCGGAACCCCACCATGCCACCCGAGGTAAGATATAACACAGCCCACATTACGACCCGGGGCATAGTGGAGCGCACATTCGAAGTGCTAAAGTCACGCTTTCGCTCCCTTGACCGTTCTGGTGGCCAGCTGTTATACGCTCCCCCAGTAAGGTGCAGGATCATAGTGGCAGCATGTGTCCTGCACAACGTTGCAACACGCCGGGGCCTGGCCGTGGACATGGTGGTGGCCCCACATCCCCAACCACATGCACAGCCGCTGCGCATGGGAGGGGAAAGGGCACGGGGGGAGGCAGCCCGTACACAGCTAGTGGCTAATTACTTCACATAGAAATCACACCCCTGTGGAGTGCACACTGCCCTGGCACATTCCATCTGACAATCAATGATGACTCAACCTGACACTGATCCTGAATGTCTGGAGAATGAACCGTGAATACCATATCAGCCTGAGATTGTTCACCTGGAAGTGTCACAATGTGTGCATCCCTACCCACACAGACACCACCAATGCAGTTTTGTGGAGTTACACATTCAAGCAGCTAAAAAGAATACCCACTTGCAAAATGCAACAAGAGGACAGTGCCATGTCAGCCAACCCAACCCCAGCACCGCCACACGACACACCGTGCCATGTCATGCTATTTGCAGGTAAACAAAGTAATCCCCACAACATGACACTAGTGTCACTATGTACAGTGTCCCTATTAGAAACCTGCAACACCTGAAATGCTCACAGCAATGCCGGACCAACAACATACTTGAGCACGTACTACCATTAACATGACATCACAAATGTTACATATTAGTAGTCTCACCACCTGGAAATGCCTGCACTCCCACCACTACCAACTGTGCAGTGTTGGCGCCATGTAGAGTTGTAGGTGCACTGCTGCCAACATGGACCCCATCTCCAGACTAGAGGTCCTTGTGTAGACATGAGGAAGGGACCTGCAAATTGGGAGGTAGACACAGAAGATGAGTTACACATCAATGCAACATGCAGTGTACAACACAACAGCAATATGCACTAGGAATGTATACACAGTATTGACTACAGACTGCCCACACAGCTCATGGGAGTCCAACGTCACTGTGTAATTCACTGTCACTTGGGCACACCCTTTGCAAGCCCATGGAAACGGGAAGCAGGAGGGGTGTGTGTGACTCAAACCCAAGCATCTGAACCAAATACATTACAAGCCTGCATGTGCCCAGCCACAATGCAGCGTATGCCCACAGGAACCACGGAAGCCAACAAATCGTCCCAAAAAAATAGAGAATAAAATAAATAAAAATAAAAATAAAAATAAGAAACAATCAAAAATGGCCATTGATGGGCCCGGGGGGGTTGGGGAGGCCACCCAGGAGGTCCGAGGACAGGATGCACACCAGAACCCACCTGCGTGGATCCTGGGAAAATAAAACACCTCCATGGGCTCATGGCTCACACGGCTACCCTATTGTGGGAGTATCACTGCTGTCGCTATTATCACCCTGTGCAGCTGCATCCGGAGGTGGTTGCACTATGGGAGGCAGCCCACGCAAGGCCCTAGTCTGCTCCTCCATGGCTGCAAGCATGCGGGTGTGGTAGGTCTGGTTCTGGAGGATGAGTGTGCGGAGGTCCCCATGCAACAACTCACGGGATGCCCGGACCTCCGCCCTCGTTGCCTGCATCTCAGCTGAGAGCGTACGGGTGAGACGCTCCAGCTGCTGTTCTGTCCTTTGGTGTGTTGAAGCCTCAAGCTCAACAAGATTCGTCCTGAGGTGAAGGAGCTCCTGCCTCAGGGCTTCCCTGTGGCCCTGGGACTCAATGGAGATGGCCTCCTGCAGAGTCGCCAGTGCCGCCCGCCTGTCCCTGTTGGACCCCAACATGTCCTCCCTGTGTGACTGGCAGATGGAGTCGGTTGCCTGCTCTAGTCGCTCCATCAGCCTTTCTGGGGGGACAATGGAAGTGTCCACCCTATCCATGGCCTGAGCCATCATCTCGGATGATGCAGCCTGTTGGGTTGCCATACCGTAAATGGATTGCTCCCATGCGGTATTGCCAGGTGGCGTACGGCCACCACGTCGGCGGGCACCACACCTGTCTGGGGCAAGGCGAACTGCGCCTTGCTGTGCCGGCACTGCCTGAGGCTGCAGGACTGCATTCCCCCTCTGATCTGCTGGCCCAGGAACAGGATCAGATGTCGCGGAGTGTGACCCTGCATCCGTAACCACCAAAGGCGTAGCTGCCAACACTGACATCCCCATTGAGGGTTCTGACCCTGGTGCAGGTGGGTGAGACAGAACAGAATCCCTCCCTGGAACACTCACCTGCGACGGCACGTAGGTCTCATCCGAATCAACACCTGAGTACAGCTCGGGGGAGGTGCAGCCAGAGACACCCCTTGAGAGCACGACCTGCAGCACTTGTGGGTTCTCCCCCACCACCACACCACGTCCTTCACTGGTGGTTGGTCGGCCCTCGGACCCCTCCTTGGTCTGCACCATCTCCACAACCCCAGCAGTATCAGGTGCGTCTTCCCCTGCAAAGACATGAAAACAAAGAAATGGAAACAGGCATTAGCACCATGGCACACAATGAGGGCTGAGAAGCAAGATAACCAGTACTTGATTGACACATGTCCCACATGACTAAAACCCTCCCATGCATGCACCCTCACTGCGTATGAAGTGCAGGCAAATGGCACACACTGATGACACCAAGATGGAAGATGAACACATTTTCTGCATGCTGCCTGGCAGTGGCATCACACATTGGCCTGTGATTGCCAGGTGAAACACACATGCCATCACACAGATGGCATGTACCATTGCTATTGAGTGAAGATGGAGAGGAGGGCAGCACCTATTCATTCAGTCCAGTTCCCGCATGTAATTGCTTTTCTAATTCTAACAGGTCAGATTTTTCACCTGGAGCTGCCAGTCTGAAATGGTCCAATTGCACAGGGACATGTGTGTACAAATGATATCCAGGTAACAAAGTCACTCCACTTTACCATAGCCATGTCAGACATGTGACTAGTGGACAGCGACATGGCTAGTAAAAGTGGGGGAATGCAAACAATCTGACTGAATGAACAGTGAAAAATAAGCAACTATGTTGTGGCAAGGTGACACTTCAAGGGCAACTGGCGTGCAGTTGGGCTAGATGTCTGCTGTTGGCAGAAGGGATACTGCTATGGCGAAATGCAGCTGCGCAGGAAGTATTGCATGAAGCACATGGCTGACCCATACGACTCAGGCGCACACATTCTCACCTGGCACACAAACAGAAGCCCTCACACACACACCATGCACATGGATGACACACACATGCATGTGCACTCACCGGACAATGCCTCGTAATCAGCCAGATCTCCCACGCCTTGGATCTGTTCCTCCGTGACGTAGGTCCCAGCGACTGACTCATGTGGAGTGAGTTCCATGTCTACTACTGGAGACCCACCTCCAGTCACTAGAGTTGCGGCATGACTTGAGGCCAGCTTACTCTTTGCCCTGCGCTTTAGGTCATTCCAGCGCTTATAGCAATCATTGGCTGTGCGCCTCACGATTCCAAGGGCACTTACGATGTCCGCAACGGTCTGCCAGTGTGCCTGGCGTTGTGCAGGTGTGGTCTTGGATCCTGCAACAATGACCATCTCGTTGTCATGTCCGGACACATACTCGACAAGTGCATTCAGTTCGTCATCCGTGAAGCTGGGCTTCCTGGACGGGCCGGACTGTGTAGCCGTGTCTGGGGCATCAGCCTGTGCCGGACGAGCACTCTTCCTCTTCCGCTTGGAAGGTGGTGGTGATCCTGAGTGTCCTGCGCCGCTCTGGACACTAGGGGCAGGAGCCCTGGTGGACTCTGTATCAGGAGTGTGGGATTGCACACTCAGCATGGGAGTTGGTGCAGGCATTGGCTCTAGTGTGATGGTGTCAGGGGGAATGTCAGCAGCATGGACTAGGACCGACACTGTCCTGGCTGGGTGTGTGAGGGCTGGGGTGGATGGAGCCGCAGCTGCCCCTGCAGCCTCTCCGCCCTGCCTCCTTGGTGCAGCAGATGACCTTGCTGCCCCAGATCCATGTGGCATGATGGCATCAACGTGCACCAGCGCACGTGTCGTAGCCCTGCTGACCTGGAAGTCAGCCATGGAGTCAGCCAGGTCTGGTGCCACAATGGGCTGGTCCAACAAGGGCTGAGCATGGATGGTGTCAGCCACATCAGCCTCAACGGGAGGGGGGGAGGGGGTCGGGCATTATGGGTGCCCGTGACTGGTCCTCCACACATGGGGGGACAGGCTCACCCTGCAAGTTACGACCACGTCCCCTACCGGATCCACCACGGCCACCACTTGTGGCTCTTCCACCTTTGCCACCCTTACGGAATCCTCGCCTCCCAGCCATGGCACTGATGTTAATGTGCGTATGGGAGTGGATGTAGACTATTGTCCTGGGCAATTGGGGGTCAAAGGGGTTGGGTACCAGATGGTAATTGTACCCTAGTGCTCTAGCAAGGCTGAATGTAACCCCTGGGGAAAGATGACGGGTCACGCAACGCACAGGAGGCCCAAAAAAGGGAGATGATGTGCACGCAACCCCTCCTAGACCACGTGTGCAGAAAGAAAAACCTGCACTACGCTGTGGCACCCAGTAACACAAGAATGAACGTATGCGTGTCACACGCAGCCTAGAATGACCTCTGAAGGGGTAGGCTACACACGGGGCAAGCACAGATGTTAGATACGTGCGTGACTCACCGTCTGCCAGGTAAAAGAGCGTGAAAAATGAGCGTGTTTGGTTGGCAACACCCCCGCCAAAAGAAGATATGTACGCTGTCTGAGGAGACAGGACAACAGTAGAAGGGAACACTGTTTGAGGGAACAGACCCAGGTAAACCAGTACAAGAGAAAAAATAGAAAAAGCTGTCAGAGGTAACAGGGAGTACGAACTTGAAACGCCATGAAGTAAATCGCGTGTGAAACGACAAGAAGTACAGAATTCACCCACTCGCTCTCCACGAAAAGCAGTACAAGGAATTGGTGTTCTACACGTACCTTATATGCAGGCCCACACGTACAGCTTCACTTACGCGGCGTGTACGTGCTAGGCCCATTCTCACCAATTACACGCTTTGTCACTTCTGCGTGTAGGTCCATTTGCACCAATTACACGCTTTGTCACTTCTGCGTGTATGTCCATTTGCACCAATTACACGCTTTGACACTTCTGCGTGTAGGTCCATTTGCACCAATTACACGCTTTGACACTCGGACGTGTCACGCAACTTTTTCCTACGCGTGCACGTGACTTCATAGACGCGCATACGCGTTTACGCGCTAAGGGCCTTTCATCGATTTACACGCAGACGTGTGGGATTTTCACGTGCAAAATCACTCACTACGTATCAAGCTGTCCACGCGTTCACACACGAAAGACCACGCTCCTGCCCAGGAGGCCAAATTACTGCCCCCCAGAGCCCTGAGCACGCTCCCACCTGCCATCTGCTGCTGCCTGACTGCATGCTGCCCACGTGCCCTGCCATTTGCTGCCTGCACATCAGCCAGGGGTGCTGTTGCTGTGACCACCCCTGCTGGAACCAAAGGCTCCCGTCTGCTTTTCCGTCGCCCCACAGCCCAGCCCCAGGACCCAGTTGCCCACCCACTCCTGCCTCTGGGGTTGCCATGTCGGGCACTACAACATCTGGCACCAGTGGCAACCCCCGGCCAAGGAGGCAGAGGGGCACCAGCTTCAGTGCCAGGGAAGTTGGTGTCCTGGTGGAGGATGCCCCTGGTGGCTGGGGGGTGGGGGTGGTGGGAGACATGGGTTGGACATGGGTGGGGGCCTGCTGGCAGGTGCCCCACAGCGCTGGGGGGTGGGGGTGGTGGGAGACATGGATGGGGGCCTGGTGGAGGGTGCCCCTGGTGGCAGGGGGGTGGGGGTGATAGGGGACATGAGTGGGGGCGTGGTGGAGGCTGCCCCTGCACTGCTGGGGGGTGGGGGTGGTGGGAGACATGAGTGGGGGCCTGGTGGAGGGTGCCCCTGGTGGCTGGGGGGTGGGGGTGGTGGGAGACATGGGTGGGGGCCTGGTGGAGGGTGCCCCTGGATGCTGGGGGGGTGGTGGTGGTGGGAGACATGAGTGGGGGCCTGGTGGAGGGTGCCCCTGGTGGCTGGGGGTGATAGGGGACATGAGTGGGGGCCTGGTGGAGGGTGCCCCTGGATGCTGGGGGGTGGTGGTGGTGGGAGACATGAGTGGGGGCCTGGTGGAGGGTGCCCCTGGTGACTGGGGGGGTGGGGGTGGTGGGAGACATGAGTGGGGGCCTGGTGGAGGGTGCCCCTGGTGGCGGGGGGGTGGGGGTGATAGGGGACATGAGTCGGGGCCTGGTGGAGGCTGCCCCTGCACTGCTGGGGGGTGGGGGTGGTGGGAGACATGAGTGGGGGCCTGGTGGAGGGTGCCCCTGGATGGTGGGGGGTGGGGGTGGTGGGAGACATGAGTGGGGGCCTGGTGGAGGCTGCCCCTGGATGGTGGGGGGTGGGGGTGGTGGGAGACATGAGTGGGGGCCTGGTGGAGGGTGCCCCTGATGACTGGGGGTGTGGGGGTGGTGGGAGACATGAGTGGGGGCCTGGTGGAGGGTGCCCCTGGATGGTGGGGGGTGGGGGTGGTGGGAGACATGAGTGGGGGCCTGGTGGAGGGTGCCCCTGGTGACTGGGGGGGTGGGGGTGGTGGGAGACATGAGTGGGGGCCTGGTGGAGGGTGCCCCTGGTGGCGGGGGGGTCGGGGTGATAGGGGACATGGGTGGGGGCCTGGTGGAGGGTGCCCCTGCACTGCTGGGGGGTGGCGGTGGTGGGAGACATGGATGGGGGCCTGGTGGAGGATGCCCCTGGTGGCTGGGGGGTGGGGGTGGTGGGAGACATGGATGGGGGCCTTGTGAAGGGTGCCCCTGGTGGCGGGGGGGTGGGGGTGATAGGGGACATGAGTGGGGACCTGGTGGAGGCTGCCCCTGCACTGCTGGGGGGTGGGGGTGGTGGGAGACATGGATGGGGGCCTGGTGGAGGGTGCCCCTGGTGGCTGGGGGGTGGGGGTGGTGGGAGACATGGGTGGGGGCCTGGTGGAGGGTGCCCCTGGATGCTGGGGGGTGGGGGTGGTGGGAGACATGAGTGGGGGCCTGGTGGAGGGTGCCCCTGGTGGCGGGGGGTGGGGGTGATAGGGGACATGAGTGGGGGCCTGGTGGAGGGTGCCCCTGCACTGCTGGGGGGTGGGGGTGGTGGGAGACATGGATGGGGGCCTGGTGGAGGGTGCCCCTGGTGGCGGGGGGGTGGGGGTGATAGGGGACATGAGTGGGGGCGTGGTGGAGGCTGCCCCTGCACTGCTGGGGGGTGGGGGTGGTGGGAGACATGAGTGGGGGCCTGGTGGAGGGTGCCCCTGGATGCTGGGGGGTGGGGGTGGTGGGAGACATGGGTGGGGGCCTGGTGGAGGGTGCCCCTGGATGCTGGGGGGTGGGGGTGGTGGGAGACATGAGTGGGGGCCTGGTGGAGGGTGCCCCTGGTGGCTGGGGGTTGGGGGTGGTGGGAGACATGGGTGGGGGCCTGGTGGAGGGTGCCCCTGGATGCTGGGGGGTGGGGGTGGTGGGAGACATGAGTGGGGGCCTGGTGGAGGCTGCCCCTGCACTGCTGGGGGGTGGGGGTGTTGGGAGACATGGGTGGGGGCCTGGTGGAGGCTGCCCCTGCACTGCTGGGGGGTGGGGGTGCAGGGGGACATGAGCAGGTGTGCAGGGTAGTCCCTTGTTTTGTGGGCT
Source organism: Ambystoma mexicanum (assembly GCF_040938575.1). NCBI lineage: Eukaryota > Metazoa > Chordata > Amphibia > Caudata > Ambystomatidae > Ambystoma > Ambystoma mexicanum. Next base: position 291,670,753 of record NC_090939.1, on the reverse strand, counting down.
GCCTGCAGTGGCCGTGGAGGGTGTACAGGGAACACCTGTGAGGACCCACCCAGCCTAATTGCGTGTGATAATTCCCGCACACCCCTGTAATACACGTACCTGGCCAAATCGCATGTGAGAATTCCCGCGCACCCCTGTAATACACGTACCCAGCCGAATCGCGTGTAGAACTTCCCGTGTACCCCTGTAATACACGTACCCAGCCAAATCGCGTGTGATAATTCCCACGTACCCCTGTAATACACGTACCCTGGCCAATCGCGTGTAGAACTTCCCACGCACCCCTGTAATACACGTACCAAGCCAAATCGCGTGTGATAATTCCCGCGCACCCCTGTAATACACGTACCTGGCCAAATCGCATGTGAGAATTCCCGCGCACCCCTGTAATACACGTACCCAGCCGAATCGCGTGTAGAACTTCCCGTGTACCCCTGTAATACACGTACCCAGCCAAATCGCGTGTGATAATTCCTGCGTACCCCTGTGATACACGTGCCCTGGCTAATCGCGTGTAAAACTTCACACGTACCCCTGTAATACACGTACCCTGGCTAATCGCGTGTATAACTTCACGCGTACCCCTGATATGCACGTTACCCACTTTGCGTTCCTTGTTTGGCAGCCCTGTAGACTGGTCCAGGGTTAGCGCAGCCCTTTGCGATGATTTAGCGATTTTGATGGCTTTTCCTTGCGCGAGGGCGTTCTTAGGGGCGTTACTGCCGCTGCTGCAGGGTCGCTGCGATACTCTGCGCCACGGCTGGTTTGGGAGCCTAAAATCCATGAATACGCTGTGCGCGGAAATCGGTTTTAGCGCACGTGCCTTGCGCAGACAATCGCACGCGGACACTCTGCGCCAGCCGCTTGCGACACTTTTCTGCGAAATTCTATGAATTACCCTGTTAGTGTCTGCTAGTTTAGTTTGTTGGCAGCACATGCATACATCCCAACAACGCCCCTTCCAATCTATTGGTGCTTATTACGTCTTTATTTTTTCCTTTGTATTCTGTCACTTCCAATTGACTTCGCCCATTATAAAACTCAAACTACAAGTCCCAGAATGCAAAGAAAAACACGACTGAACTTCAAGATTTGAAACTGTGACATGTATGTCAAATACACATATACAATGCTGTGCTTTTCAAAATATTTATTTGGAAGCATTTTGAAGAAAGTAAAAAAATGCATATCTGCATTTATAGCAACACTGTGTCACTTTTTCATAAAAGAAATTTAAAGCAGATAAAATAGATTTGTACACCATTTGTAATTGGCACCGACTGTGCACCAGTTTAATATATTGGCTCTCATTAGGACCCTGGCGGAGAGGGGTTTACGCCAGCGTAATGCATGGCGTACCTCTCCGCCAGACTACGACATTCCGTAGCGCCATGGAGATTTTTACGCCTGCTTTTTGCAGGCGGAAAAATCCATGGCGCTACGGGACTCGTTGTTAATTACGCCACCGTAATTTACGGTGGCGTAATTGACGCCTTCCCCACTCCCATTATACCCTATGGGGCAAAAATGGGAATGGGGAAGGGTAAAAGGGGATTGGGGACTTACCGCCCCACCAACCTCGGAATGGGGCGGTAAGTCTGCCAACCCCCATGGCGGTATTGGCAGCTCTGCGCCATGGTCCATGGTGCAAATTGCACCATGGACCTCCGCCAGGGTCGTAATGAGGGCCATTGACAGTACATTTATACTTTCTTACGTAACCCATTCCAATCTTCAGCTGCTGATGCAGTCCTAATTGTTTCTCTACAATCTGTAACTTGTACTCCAACTTTCATAATGGGAAAAGTGGAACTACAAGTGCTAGAATGCAAACAAAAAATCTAACACTACATAAAAACCTACAGATTATAATGCATCATGTTGGCAAGTATGGAGAAGAGACATTTCTGTCTTTCTTTTCTGATGGATGTGCAGTTGACTTTGTATTACAGAGTATTATGGTTGTATTGTTTGATGCAGAATGAGATGGTTGTTGTTTTTCAGCGGTATTGTTGGGATATCTGTTATAGCTTCTGTTTGTATTAGTTGTCTTTCTAAAGGTTTCATTTTTTGACGTATATCTGGGGGGTGTATAGTGCTCGTAGCATGTTGTATTCCAAGATGCAAGACATGTCCGTGTTGACTTTTCTTGCATCAAAGTTAACTAGGAATAGACCATTGAGTGTACGCAGACGTGAAAGTGCTATGTAACTCATACCTTCTTTAAAGACTGTGATGGCAATGGCAATTAGTGCTTGATATAGTGTTGGACCTTGTGATTTGTGAATAGTGACAGTATATGCAAAAGATAGAGAAAATGTCTCTCTGTGTAACTACATGTCTTTGAAAAGAAGGAAATGTGACTTTGTCCGGCCAATTTCTTTCAACTTCTTCAAGCTTGTCATAGTGGATGTTGACAAACTGAATGTTGTTGTCATGTGAATATATTTGAAAGCCAACAACTGTACAAATTGCTCCATTGACTAAACCTTGTTCTAAGTCAGGTTTACGTTTCAGAATTACTCTGCAGTTTAAATACAAAGACAATGGGCCTCATTACGAATGTGGTGGTAAGGCAACAACGGTGCCGGTAGTGCTACCGGTGCTGTTGTTACCATACCACCACGTTACGGGTTCTGCCAGTGGGTGCCGCTCTGCACGCCTGGTCAGACCAGGCCTGTAGAGCGGCACACACATGCAGAACTCGTGACTGCACCAGCACCGTTATAAACGGTGCCGGTACAACCATGCTCCCCACCCCATTCTGCCCTATGGATCGGGAGCCCGGCCATACCGGCACCCACGAATGGGCAATTACTTGTAATGGGCCGGTAATGGCCCATTTGCAGGTGCCGGTGGCTGTAGCGAGTTTGGCGGTAGCAATACCCTTATTAAGGGCACGGCTACCGCCAAACTCGTAATGAGGCCCAATATTTTATCCAATCCCGCTTTGTTGGAAATACATTTTTCTAAGTTATTTAGTTGTGCTGTTGCTTGTTGACACATAGGAAGTGGCATGCTGTGCACTTCTAGTTTGTCTGTGGAGCTGATATGCAGTATGGGTTGCATTTCTTTGTTCAACATTGTCTCGCTGAATTGACTACAGCTTGCAAGGGTTGGCATTAAGGACATGCATTTTAGAATGTGTTAAGTTAATTGCTCCATGACAACAAGAGCAGATGAGTTTCATCCATATGGCTCATGGATTAGTCTACTATTTAAGATGGATTTTGCATCTTAAGTAAGCAGACCAGTTCTAATGCTTTTTTAAATGTTAGCAGAGGTGAGGTTTGCAGACTGACACATGTTTTGGGTTAGTTCTACATTTAAATTTCGAATGCTGCTGAGGGAATTGCTGAATTGTTTGTGTCTTAATGTTTTGAAAATAGGTTGACCTCTGAGTGGTGCTAACAATAGGAGGTCTCTGGAAATAATAACATGTTTTCCTCCAAACAGTTATTCATAGTTGGTTGTTACAACTTCTTGCATTCTGAGATTAAATAAAGAGAACATGAGGTTTGAAACCTTGATTACTTTATCTACAATTAGGAGCATGTTCATTCATTTTATAATTTTACATATTTTAGTAGCAGCTTCTGCTGATAATTTGTAGTATTCTAATTTGTTTTGGTGTTCTACAGGAGGAGCAGTAGTCGGTGTAAAGTTACACCTCCTATGTTGTAGGCAGCTAGACCTGTGGGGACTGTTACTACAGCCAAGAGGTTGATGTTTGTTAAGTTTTGTAGAAATGTGCTGATCATTTTAATTAAGAATGTTTTACCTGAACCAGCTTGACCACTTACATACAGGAGCAGCGGTTTACAATGTTTACAGCTACAGGTTTTATTTTTATGTTTAAAACCATGTTCAATTTCTTGAGTGACTTCTAGATAAATGGTGAGTTGGTCATCATTTAGCTGTGATTCGAGCACTGACACGTCTTCTTCAGATAGGTTATACTGATATATAGTATTTTCTACCTCGGTCATGTCTATTTCTTCTTCATTTAGAATGAGTGGTTCTTCAAGTTGTTCTTGGTTCATATGGGCATAGGAAAGGAAAGAAACTCTGTGCATAGGGAAATGGAGTACGTGGAAGTCAAAGTGGAGAAATTGGTGAACATTGTGCTGCTTTAAAGGTTGCGTACAACGATATATTTTGGACAAAATGACACAGCACTGGCACACCTGAACGTGTACTACTTCCCCATGTTGGAGCCCGCCATTCCCTCAAAAACCGTTTCATGGGAGACGTTACGGTAATACATCAATCTCTTCCTCCCTTCACAACCAAGTTGTGCAAATCCCCATTTCCCCACAATAAGTATCCACTTCTGCTACTCCTTCCCTTTCCAAATGGGGTGTATGCATGTGTACAAGTAAACAGTAATAATGAGAATGTTGCTGAATGTTTGTGTGGTATTCTTTTTTACCTGAAATGGGGTTCTGACTCAACGGCACACAGTCCTCGTTGCAATGACCGCCAGTAAGAAAAAGGTAGGTGTTCTATGGACACCACAGATGTCCAGCCTATCCACAATGACAAAGGCGGCATCCGTACGCCTCCAGCAGGCTCTGCATGTCCACATGTTGTCCACCACCTATCAATGCATGTGGGAGTGGAGGTTTGTGCGTAGTGCAAGTACACGCATGTGTTTCTGTTCCTCTGTGTCCTAGTAACATTGCCACTGTGCAGCATATGCAAAAGAACATTAATTAGGTTGGGGTGGCCCCCCACGTCTTATACACATAAACATCCCACCTGCTGTACATTATAAATAGGCAGCATCTCCCAAAATGGTTGGCGTATGTGTGGCACACTTTTAGTCAGTTGAGAAGAGGGAACGGTGTGCATAGGACAACCATGCACGCGTGCACAATGCATTCCGCCCAAAACGCAACGACCGGACAGCCTTCCCATAGGAGAACAGTGACAACATCACCATGCGACTGAACCCATGCTGCGCGTGTGCCTTTATTTCGGGGACAGGAGCCGGACCCTCGAACAGCGGCAAAGTGCAGGGTTGAGCCATGTACGGAGTGTTTTTTGGAAAGTACATTGCCGTTGCACATGCATGTATGTTTTGGAACAATGTAGGCCTGCTTTCTGAGTGAAAGTAGTTGACAGCAACCCTACAAAAGGGCACACCACAGAGGTGCTGTGCAATCTGTTTGCAGCTTTTCAGAACAGAGTAGCAGGCCACATACGTGTGCCCTTTAAGTAATGGTACACCAAATCTGCTGTACTACAGTGCCTCTGCAACTAATAGCAACCATGTCAGTCCGGCTCAGTATATACAGTAATGGGGAAAATTATGAACGTGCCTTTCTGTGACCCACATCCACGCTGCGATAGTCCTCATTGTCCGAATCTCATGGGTAGCTAGCGGCAAAGCAGAGTATGTACACGTGTGTTTCCCCAAGGACGGCGAGGGCCGTGCCCCAATGAAGCAGAGACATTCCTTCTTCCCTTTCCAGTTTCTTCCTTGCAGCATGCCATCATTGCGTACTGTTAAAAAGTTCCACACACTTCCACCAATGACATTGAAGAGCTCTCCATGTAACAGTATCCATTCTGTACAACAGCCCTCTGTGCACACACCACAGCCAGAAATGTTGTTGCGCAATCCCTGTGGCTTCACAGTCCCACTTCCATGGCCGCCATCCTGAACATCACCGGATGTGGCTTTCATGCTGCGTTCGAGTGTGGGGGAATAACTTTGAACATTTTTTTTTAGATACTTCTAGAGAAAGACCTTTTTCACTTTTTATTTGATTTTGTGTTTTCTTGTGCGGACATTGTTACAGTAAACTCTTCACTCCATCTTGTAGACGGGCAAACAAAACAGCACTACCAATGGGCGGCAAAAAAATGCCATTTGCTTGGAAAAATTCTGCATTTCCACAACTAATGAGGTAATTGTTGCAGAAGAACAACCCAGCAGCGGACAAAAAAGTATACATGCTTCTGTTGATAGGACACCTTCCTGGCTCTGGCTCGGAACAACTTCTAGGACCAATGTCCCATACTCTTCGTGGTGTTATAGATGAGAAAAGCACCTTGGCAGTGGGAAAAAGCATCTTCACTAGATTTAGCAACCTCTTCAGTCGACGGAACAAGCCTAAACAAGACACGTAACCCATATGCATGCCGCCGTAGTGGATTAAGAAACCATCGGCTCTAGTAAAAGTGGCCAGGTCTTTGCAAAGTGCATGCATATCAGCAAAACTGCACTCGTAGACACCGTTCCACAATGGGACCACTCCTTCCAACATGAAATTATCATCAACGTTTCTTTCCAGGGCATACTTGTGCAGATCTATTACAAAGGCATCACCTATAGGCAACACAATGTGTTTCGCCATCTCAGCCAGACTCACTACGCAGAGTGTAAAGTATAGCAGTTTGACTGCCCCTTCCTGTGAACCACACCCACAGTACCTGATTGGCTAATCCCAAAAGTCCCATGTCCATTGGCCAGCAAGGTAAGAAGCACAGATTGTGGCACGTGCTGTGCCCAAAGTACCGTGAGGACCGTACCCCAGTAAAGCAGGAACAGTCCTTCTTCCCTGTCCACTACCTTTTGTCCAGCACAACCTCATTGGGTATGGGTAAATGGGCACACACTATTCCACCAAAGTCATACAAGACATTACCATCTAACACTGTCAGTTCTGCACAACACTTCATAGGTACGGTTACAAATTCAGCCTACCAGTGTGCTGTCACTAGACAGCACGTCCAGTAGAAGGTTCAGTAAAAGATTGCAAGATTCGTGCATCCACATTCATCCACTTGCGCACCCATCACCACAAAATGGAGGTACGATAAACTTTTTCTGCACTATGTGTATGACTGTGTTACAAGTGCCTTTGCGCACAGTATCTGCCACTGAGGGCCATTACATACTTTAAAGCATACAGTTTTTGTCCCTTCCCCTACCATGAAGTGCCACTTCAGTGATATGTGCTTGCAACGCTCTACTTTAGCCATATAATATAGTGTAATATCGAAACAGGAACTCTCTGCTTTCCTTCCCACAATGCTACAAAATGTTTTGCCCACTAACCCACTTCCTACATAAATCGTACAAAAATGCCACCAATAGCAGCATTGAATGTATGGTACCAAGAAAAAGCAACTTCCCAAAAGATCACTGTCTGCACAGCTGTACTTCTGTCTACGCTGCACTATTGCAACAGGCTCTTTTTAAATTGAGTGCGCGACTTGGGATGATATCTCTCCTGCACTAAAATATCACCAATAGCTCCCAGTGGCTCTGAGTAATAAAGTGAGAAGAATCTGCATTATGCGGAAGGCCTTCTGGGCCCTGAGACCTAAATACCTTCAACTGTACCTCCCTGTATATTTGTGTGCACAAGCTCTTCTCTCATCCGCCTCCAACTCCCTCATGGTCAGGCGCTACTGCAAAAAAACAGTTGGTGGTAGCTGTGCTTTTGCCTCCCTCTGCAACAGCCTCCCTGGCTCCCTGACACTTGAGGGGAACCATTGCCGGTTCCGGAAGCACCTCAAAGCCTTTCTCTTAGCGTTTGCTGTTTCTGCTCCTCTCCCCGGCTAACTGCCTGGCGTAAAATGATTCTACACTACTTACCTGATGACTCTGTGATGTTGGGCCCATGTCACCTCTCCCACCAGGCAAACCCCTGCACTGGCTTTCTAGCAAACTCTGCACTTGAGGAGTGTTTTCTGTATGCCTAACAGTGCATCCACCATCTGTTTTGTGCACTTATCCGTGTACTTGGCACACTTGGCCCTTATTTTTACTTATTGCTATTTGTTCTTCCCATGTACTGTACCTTCCCCTCCCTCCACCTATGCACTTGGGCAATTTGAGTCACACCTGGTCTAGTAGCATTGTTGTCTCTGTCTCCCCTCTGTTTCTCTTCCCTTGCCTCATTGTGCTTTGCGAGATGTGTGTGTAGTCGCATTACTAATGCCATAGCATACAATTGCACATCATATGATATCATACACAGAATGCATACACAACAGTAGGATGCCTGCCACTTACTGTGTACACTGCAAGTTTTTTTGTGTTTTCCGCATTAGCCCACTTACTGCACACTTTCAAAAGATATTGCGCACACGCAGCACAGCTTGCATGTTGCTAACTGCAAATAAATACATACTGTTCATCCATACAACCAGGATGCCTGCCCCTTACCCTACACACTTCCACCATAGCCTTCTGCACTTCTTTGTGCAAAGAGACCTTCTGGCTCAGTGTTTGTGTACACACCAGAACCAACAACCTTTTAGAGCAGTGTCTTTCGCTCCACAATTTCCTTTCCATGGCTCCTATCCAGAAAATGGCTGTATGTGGCATGTGGAAGCGTGAAAGTACAACATAATCCACTGAGTTTTCGTGCTAGGGAGGGAGGGGGGGAAATTGGAGGGGAAATGTAAAACAACATCCCAGAACCGCATTTAAAGTCACACATGCCTCTGTTTATGAAACAACTCCCGACCTCTGGCTGTGGGCAAATTACACCGGCATGGTCCCATGCACCTCTTGGTGGTATGGAGGAGAAAATCACCTTGGCAGTGGGAACAATCTGCATCACTGCTGTCATCAACTTCTTGAGGTGACAGAGCAAACGTGAGCATGACCCCAAATGTAGTGCTCCCTAATGCATGACCACAACATCCACACTGCCGACAGAGGCCACACATGTACAAAGGAGCAGCATGGCACAAAAACCCCTCTCATACACTGACCCAAAATGCCTCCACTCCTTCCAACTGAAAGTTAGTATCAAAGCCTCTTTCCACAGCATACCTGTGCAGATCTAGCACAAGGGTATCACCACGATGAGCACTCTGCGTCTGTCCATCTCTGTCTACCTCACTGCATCGAGGCTTGGGGAAATATATCACCGCCCCTTCCTGTGAACCCCACCCTCGACAACTGATTGGATATTCCCCACAGTTCCATTTGCAAATGCACAGTGCTGAGAAAGGCAGATTGTAGCACATGCGCCTTCCCAACTACAGCGAGGGCCACACCCAGTAAAGCACCGGCACTCCTTATTCTGTTTCCACTATTGTATATGCAACACTCCCGCATTAGGTAGTATTCAATAGTCACACACACATGTAGCATTCACATCCAAGACCTCCGCACCGAACACTATAATTTCTGCATTGCACTGCAGACGTACCTTTACACACTCACAGTACAGGTCTTGCGTCATGTGAAAACACCTCCAGGTAACAGCTCTCCAAACCGATGCACGCTTTCAGCATCCACATACACCCAGAGCGGCACCCAGCACCACGAACTGCAGGTAGCCATAGTTGTTTTACTTCCCAGCACTGCACCAACTCCAATGATAAAATACTGCTATGTACATTAATTAGTAATCTGCGCAATGCACACTACTCAAGCACACACACTATGCAGTTGAACCCTATCCACTGGTACACACACAGTTCCTCACCACAGCACTCAGTGGACACACTGCAGACCTGTTCACTCCATAAGCTCCTGCCATAAACTGGAAAATGTACCATGTGCGAACAATGAACACACCCATGCAATCAACAATGCATACACAACTCACAAACCATACACAAAAAGCAACAATCTGAGGAGTAGTTACGGCCTTTTGCCATCCACCAAACACTGTAGGCCTTGGCCACACCCAGCACAACATAACAGTCATGAAGGTGAACAAGTGGCCAGGTACATGCAGGACACCCCTAGCCACTTCTAAGAATCCAATACTTCACCACTGCACTCACAGGAAACACTAGAGAAGTTGTCACTCCCTCAGGTCCAGGCATGTACTACACAGTGTAAGAATTACAAACAATCCCCACAACCATGAAAGCAACAATGTACACCATATATATTGTAGTGAGATTCCAATATAACATTCAAAACAAATAGCCCCTCCTCTCATCACTCAATTTGTATTATTAGAATCCTAAATATTTCTTAAACATTTGCAGATGTTAAAAATATCACTACTAACCATATGTCAGTCGGTTCATAACAACCACTGAAGAAAGCTTATGGTTGCACAATTTTCCAACAGTCCCCATTAGGGAGACAGTGATCAACTATTTGGAGCAGAGCAGAGTCATTGGCCTATGTGTTTCTTAATAATGTACGCAATGTGCCTAATTGCTCCACAAATCAATCGTACTAGCTCATTGACATCCCAAAATGTTTCGGTCCCATTGAATTCTGGACTTTCAACAGGGGAAGTGTAGTCAGTAAGGTTTTGGGCACAGGTTTGACTCAAGTGATCTGTGGCTATAAAATTAAATTGAAAATATATGTTATGGCAAATCAGCAGCTGTAAGCATTTTCTGTAGGGACAGAGATGTCAGGAAATAAATGAACCTGGTGGAATCACACTATTTGTTTTGATCTACATTCAAGGTAGAACTTTATAAAAGGTAGCCAGCTCAGGAGAATGTAAATTATAAATATATGAATCAGGATTCAATTCCACTGTTTCAAGATGGGATAATCTTAAGCAAGGAAATTCAATAGTGGCTTAACCTCTTTGTGCAGGGAGGACAGTCCTATTTGGGGTATACATAGTGCAGGTAAAAATGTATACAAAATAATAAGTTCTTGGGGAAGATGCCTGAATAAGCCTGAAATTGAATGCCTATTTCTTCTCATTTGTACTCTCAATCCGCAAAACACAGATTCCTAATATCATTGCTTTTATTAATCTTTTCATCCATGGAGCCTTAAATACAGACAAGAAATAAAGAGAAGATTTTTTTTTTCAAACCAAAATTCTCCTGTGCATAAAGTGACACATAATGATGTAGGACCAGGACATAGGGCCTCATTACGAGGTAGGCAGTAGCCATGGTGCTACTAGCACCATGGCTACCTCCTTACTGCATTCCAGTCTGGGTTGTCGAAATAGGGACTTACCAGGTCATTCCAACATTGGAGGACTCAGTAAGTCCCCATTCCCGGAACCATTCCCCATTTCCATTTGAGCCCCCATAGGGTTCAATGGGAATGGGGATGGAGCTAATATTGGGCCCGTTATTAGCTCCCTGGTCCCTCAGCGGCTCCCGCTAAGGGCGCCTGCTAAAACCAGGCGCCCATAGCGGGACCCGCTAAGGGACCTCGGAATAGGGCGGTAAGGGTTTACCGGCACCGATCTTCTTAAGGGTGCCCGTTAACCCTTACCGCCCACCTCGTAATGAGGCCCATACACTCTGGATAGTGTCCCAGCCCAAGTGAGAGACATGAATGACACCAGCAACAATGTTTTCTGGTAAAGTCTTAGGGTTCTGGGTTACTAAACTATGATCCACGATGAACTAGAATAAGACAATCATTTAACATTCCAAGCAATGCTTTTCCAACTTTGATCATTAAAATCTCAACAAAGCCAATCCTGACACATGCTCAGTGCTCATGCCTGTTCTCCCGAGGAACATTGCGTTATGATCTATTATTCTCCATGCCAGTGAAGAACTCCAGTGATGAAGGGAACCGCTTTATTCACTTTGTTACTGCTCAGTTTATGGATCAGCAAGTGTAGGCGACTGACAGACCCACTGGCACATGAGGATCTCTGCAGAACTACTCAATCCAACGGTCACTCTTAGATGGCAGCAAGCCCTGTCTGTGGTCAAGCCTGACGTCAAGTTTAACAAAAGGTGTATTCAGAATTAACAGATTTAGACAGCCTATGCCTTAGGTATTTCGTTATTTTTTCCTGCTTCTTAAAAGTATATGTTTCACATATCTGAAATCCAAATCGTCTTTATGAAATCACCCATAAATGGTAGAGCCAGCCCTTTCTGATTCGTTGAATCAATTTGTTTTTACCATCCAGTGCTCTGCAGCAGGTGCTTAACCTGCTAAGCTATGTAACCATGCGAAATAATTCTAAAAATCTACGGCGTATGATGCCATCCAACATACAACCAATGCTCATTTGTATGGTATTGTTTTAACACTATACTTTCTAATTCTAAGAACCCATATATATATATCTTAGCCATGCAGGTATATATGTTTGACTGAAGGCCTCGTAATATCCTTCGGGCACAACTGTCATAATAGGGGTTGCAGCCCTGGCATAGAAGGTTGAGGCAGGCCTCATTCTATTCTCTGAGACAACCAGCATGACAGGGGGACTTTGCTGCATATATTTTTTTAGCGTACCCCCCATTTCTAGTGGTACCAGCAGCATGATAATAGTCGGTATTACAGTGGCAATCCTAACATATTGTGGAAACAGGTCTCATGATTTGGATTGGATACCAGCGGGTTGAAAATGTATTTTACAGTCCAAATGTTGACATATATTGCTGAGAAAGGGCCCCATGATTTTCTGGAGGGACAGTGAGCATGAAGATACGTTTGAAATAGCACCTCTATATTCTTTTTTGTAATTGTAATTGGTTATTTATAACGCGCTTAATACCCAGAGGTTTCTAAGCACGAACCGGGGATCGAACCTGTGTTGCTCAGGTCTTGCTTCCAAGGCGAGCGCGTTGTCCCCAAGCTATCCTTCCTTGACTGACATCCTGGCATCTATTGTGGTTATCTAATGTATTCCCCCACATAACCAATTGTGATCTCTACAGCGTTTTATCCACTATTCTGAAATGTGTGCTGTAAATTGTGACCATTCAACTGTTTTTAAACATTTCATCAAGAGGGTCTCCGACGCCTTCAGATTCGGTCTGGGCTTGCTTGGGGCACTATAGCATATCTGGGGGAATCATTTATTTGCCACCACTTTCAAAATCTCTCAGTCACCATTTCTGCCCATTAAAGACAAAGTTGATGATTAATATGGCTGTTCCTTGCCATGACTGAAGGGATTAAGCAACTTGAAGTGTCTTTGACTATTGAACATATTCTAATAGTTATGCATAGAACAAAGTTAAAATACTCAAACATAGCTTTCAATCCAAGTTTATAGTTCTTGACTCTGTAGGAATGCTTTCCTGGTCTGTGATTATTGAACATACTCTAGAAGGGAGGCCGAGGCATTTTATGATGTTATTCAAGTTTTGATGGTGAATTAACACGAAGCACTCCTCAGAAAATGCCCCATTTATGCATATTTCGAAATGTGCTTCAGCTCCTTCTTGACGAGTGGGAGACAGGCACAAGCGGTAAAGCATCCGCGGCTTGTGCATTGGACCTGCTCTGTTTCTATAATGAGTGCTTTTTAAACATGTTTAATCACTCACTTGTAAAGGGAACTCATGGCACAGTGGACCCCAGTGGTACAGGACACTTCACATCCAGGTCAGTGATCTGAATTAGGCTCAAGAGGCACAGTCATGAATAATGAACATGGCCAACCTCTCCACTTATAACATTATTCCTGTTCTGAGGCTGTTGTGAATTAAGTACAATTTCAATTGGGATGATGTCCAAATCATTAAAACACACTAAAACATAACTCATTAGACATTACACACACACATGTTTATGCTTGTATTTTCTGAACCCTCATTGACCACAGGGCTTGGTGGCACCGGAAAACAAGTGGGATTATGAACCCAAACAAGGGCGAGTGGAGAAAAAGCCATGCTGTTAATGGTTGATAAAAGTAAACTGAGATGTACCGAACGGTGAGAGACAAATTATTCCTTGCGGAGCATTGCCAAGAGGGATAGAAAGTTGCGCGTATGCCTCGTGATCATATCTTGTAAGAAAGATGAACTGACACCATGAAGTGCTATGTGTTTAATACACAAGTGCGTTCATCTAACACATTGATGTACATGGAGCAACTGCAGTTGGCAGATAGAGGAAGACATGTGTTCTAATTAATGAGCACCAGACATTAGCCAGGCTGAACCATTGTGGACGGCCCAGGTAAAGAGAATGTCAGTAGTCCTACCGTGATGCAGTTCTAGGGCTGTTTCGGAGAGGAAGTATTTTCCTTAATAACTTGAGGTTATAGAAACCGGAACATGGTTACTGACTTAACTTGTGGTAAAAGACCTATTTGGATTCCACAGTTTTGGCCCAAGGTGCAGGTAAGGAGTAAAATCCCACAACGGTAAGCAAGAAGCTGGAGTTCCAGACATCTTTGCTTCCACCAACCAACAACACCTCCATCTTTTCAGAGCTAATTGAAGTAGCAATGTATGCGAATAGATTGAAAAAATTGTTATTGTAACATCCAATATTTGGTGCCTTTATTTCCAAGGTAGGTTCAATTACACAGGTCCCGAGAAGCTCCTTTCGCCCTCATCGTCCCTTGATCAGTACCCCAATCACCTTCACCTTTGTCCATATTGCAATTCTGTATGTTTACTTTTGTGATCATGTGGTTTCCCAGCAACCACTAGCAGCTGCTGGGACTGAGGTTGACATCAGAGAGAACACTTACATTGAGCATAATAACACAGCCCCCAGCTTCCTATACAAACATTGTAGGTCTATTTACGAAACACTATTTTGCTGCTCTTGTTCCAGACTCTACCACTACTACATGTGGCCCCACATATTTGCAAGAGGCTTTGAAATCCTTGCATTGTCTCCTCACAAACACCTTTTGACCTACCCCACTTTCTCAGTGCTTGGCACATTTGACCTTGTCATATCATTCCTTCATGTTTCCTAATTTCTTTGTGCATATTTTGCACTCATCTCAGTCAACATATTTCGCTAGCCCAGTCAACATCTTTCGCTAGCCCATCCAAAGTGTACTCACTATCGGAAGTGTCTTTCTTCTTCCATGTACTTCAAATTGAATCAGTCAGTGTGTTAAACGGTATATGATATCGTGCCTCCTTTATTGTAAATATTGGCCTAAGCCCAGTCGTTCTGCGAAGAAATCCACGTTGCAAAGTTCCGATCTTAGATTGACTTAGCCGGCATTTTAGGTTCATCCGCCATTTTGATTTCCATTTCAAAGTCACTCTGTGTTCTAAAATGGTGGACAGTGTTTCCCCCTTGTAACCTAGCCGTCCTGACCTTTGCACAAAAGTTAAGGTCTAAACTGCCTGTAGGCCAAATGTTAGGGTCGTGTAATGAGACCTTGTCCTACGTTTGACATGTAGATCGAGGATTACCCGGGCCAACAAGTCCGATCCGCGGACTTACATCAAACACAATATTGTTTAAATACGAAACGTGAACACTTGTTGAACTATATTGTATAGGACGTGTACTAAGGCTTAATGTTAAATCCGAAGATACACTGTTGCCATTGTGACTTCTTGTTGTACAAACTGGAAATAATCCACGTGCATATAGTTGGATAAACTAGAGGTGAACTCGGCACGAACCCTAGACTGAAAATTATTAACCTGCAGAGGGGCTGGAAATTACGATTGGAAAATGTATAAAGATGTACATTTTTAGACGTCCAGGACCTCCTACTTCTCACACCGATAGGGCTGGTATTCGCTGTGATGTACTGAAGGCCAGATAGCTATCTGATACTTTGTTTCTTTGTAAACTGTACACTTATTTGAATAAAGATCAGTGAATCTTTATAAGCCCGTGTTTGGTGTATTTCCTTTGGGGTACTCAGCCTCAATATTTGTCTTTGCTTTTACAGATGGCGCCCGAATAGGGACCCTCAAGATTGATGCCAGCTCGTTGAAGGTTGACGCGGCTATCGGACCGGGATCGGATCGTGTAAAAGGGGGCCCCTTTCTTGGATGAGACGCGACACCTCAGCAGCGCTGAACGATCCGATCCCTGGACGGTGAGCACGGGGTCCGAGTCAGCACCTTGACGAGGGTCCATATATCGAGGTGGGCAGATTTGCCGAAATCACAAACCACGTGGGAACTTAGAACTTTGCAATCCGATCGGACCTCCTTAGGATTTGATCAGGTGAGTCGTGACCCGATTCTTAAGTATCCTGATAATTTGTTTTGGCGTATTGCACTCGCGAGTACACCTATTGACCAGGTAACACCAGTATTCTGATATGCCTGGGAAATTGTCTGCCTGCTTCAGGGCATTATTCCGCAAGGACAGACAATCTTTGGAATTTGGCCGACCGGCACCAATGGAGGGGTCTCCGGCGTGTACTATGTACTGTAAGCACGGCATAGGTAGTATAGTATTTAATGATATTTGGCACAGACAAACTAGACATGCTTCCGAACTTCAGTGGCCAATCAATGGTAGTTTTCAAATTCCTCGTATTGAATACTTAGAATCCATATTATTGAAGAAAAAGACTAGACCTGCAGCATTCAATGTATTACAGAATTAGAAAAAAGAAGCTATGCAGCAGCTTAAGAGTAGAGAAAAGCATGCGCGCTGTCATATGACGAACACCGGAAAACTGTTGTTATATGACCAGAATAAACAGTCTGAGTCAGTTAGGACTATGGATAGGGCGTTTTCACTTGGTATCCAGAAAATGTATCCGTCTAAAGACTTTCATGTATCTGATGAACTTATTGACAAACTCCTAAATGAACGAAGGCCTGGTGCCACTGCGCCACCTCCGTATGTTCCTCTTCCTGCTGTTATTCCTCCTCCCATTGTTCCTCCTGCTCCTCCTGTTGTTCCTCTTAATGTTCCTCTTCTTCCGGCTGTTGTTCCTCCTCTTGTCATCGCTCCTCCACTTGTTCCTCCACCTTTGCCTACTGTTACGGGTCCGGTGGGCTTGCCTGCCGCGCCAGTGATAGTACCTTTGTTTCCGGATGTTCAAAAATTGCCTACCCTCCCTCTTCCAAGTGGTTCTACACCGCTTGTAGTGGATCGGGGAGCGGGATCGAGGGTTGTAACTCGTAATACTGTGTCTTCAGAGAGAAAGCATGAATTGACTGCATGGGCTAAGCATTGCATGGAGAGGGGTGAACATGCTAATGTTCTTGCCACACTCTGTAATTTGGACAATTTTCCTGAGAAAAACATTTTTATTGAAGGATTGGGAATTCATTTATGTGTAATGTGGAACAGACTAAATGATATAGATCCCCCACAAGGGTTAAGGGATCTGACTACTTTAGCATTCTCTGCAGATACTGCAGAGAAAGTACAAGAGCATGTCGAGAGGGTTTTTGTGTATAGGGGGGAGCTGGAAAGGTTAAGGAATGAAGATGTAGATGGTGATAGTTTGGATGCTATATTTTTACAGAAACGGTTCTTTCCTTGTGGCAAGTCGATAAATGAGGAAACACAAATTTGTACAAAAGATGAGATTAGGTGGATCTCAGACACGTCGATAACTCCCGTTGAAGTATGTGACACGTATAGTCAGTATACGCCAGAAATGCAGAGGAAAGTGATACAGGTAATGGTAGAGTACCTGCAGGATGAATGCGTAAAGAGAAAGATTTGTTGTCCCGCAGAG
This sequence comes from Ambystoma mexicanum, assembly GCF_040938575.1. Taxonomy (NCBI): domain Eukaryota; kingdom Metazoa; phylum Chordata; class Amphibia; order Caudata; family Ambystomatidae; genus Ambystoma; species Ambystoma mexicanum. The sequence goes on along the minus strand of NC_090939.1, from coordinate 291,653,450 downwards.
TTATTGAGTATTTATAAGAGGGCTTTTTCGTCTGACACTCCTTCAGCTGCTTTAGCGCTCGATTTAGCTCTGTTGCTTAGTAAGTGTTCGGAGTTGCCTATTTCTCAGTTGCCTGTGAAAGAGGTTCCTCAGACATTTGTCCCAAAAGTAGAGATTCCGGCTAATGCTGCAGCAGGTACACCTGCCCAGGATATCCCTGCACATTATGTGTCACAGTTTGTTCACATCCCGTTCTCGAGACAGGAAGTGAACACCATTAAACAATCTATTCCCGATATTAGGAAGAATCTGACAGGGTTCTACAAAGAAATAGAGTCTGTATTGCAATCATCAGTATTCACTGTAAGTGATATTGATTTGTTATTTCCTGTACTCCTGCCTATTGACTTATGGAAGCAGATTAAGACTGTAGATGATGTACCAGGGTTAGGAGATTCATGGGATACTATGGCTAGACTCGATAGAGAAAGGGCAGTTGGGGAGAGACCTCCACAGGTAATACTAACTGTGCCTGATAGAATAGTTACAAAATTGAAAACTATAATTCCTGAAAGAAGGATTATTTGGGACAAGCTTACGGCCTGTGTCCAAGGAAAATCGGAGGGTGCTACCGAGTTCTTTAACCGGTTCGAACAAGTATTTTCAGATTACAGTGGGCAAGACGTAAGCACAGAGTCTAGTAAACGACTATTCGTGGATACATTTGTGCATGGATTGCTGCCTGACATCCAGTCACAAATGATGTCTTCCGATAGCGCTTGGCAAGCGAAGTCTCAGTCAGAAGTACTACACATGGCTCAGTACTATGAGAATCGTGTCAATAACAAAAAAGAAAGAGTTGAAAAGAGAAAAGGTGACTTAAAGATGAAAGTATTATTGCAGCAGATTGTTAGAGTCCCTAGAGGGAGTACTTCTCAATTTAGGGGTCAGTACGTTCCACAGGGAAGTGCGCCATTGGGTCCTGTAAACATAAACCAGTGTGCTTATTGTAGACAAGATGGTCATTGGCGTGCACAATGCCTGATCCTCCAGCAGAGGTCCAATAACGCAATTGGGAATGTGGGTAGATGATCCAGAGGCCGCCCAAGAGCGGCGGGTCCTGGTGGAAGTCAGTTTTCACAGGATTCACAGCTTTCTTTTTCGCAGGACAATCAGGCACCAAGTGTGGATAACAGAAGCATTTTTGATCATCCTTCTTCCACTTACCTCTCTGAAGAACTTCCTTTCGACAACATTCTGTTTCGCTAGGATTGCCCAAAGCAGGGTTTGGAACCAACGCCTATTCCCGTTATTCAGAAAGGTCCCTACATTGAGATGATAGTGGGAAATAGGAAACATCTATTCTTGATAGTTACAGGGGCACAGAAGTGCTCCATTGATCATTCACGGGTTCCAAACATTTCACTGTCAGGGCAAACCAATGTTTCTGTAGGGTTTTCTGGCACACCAGTCGTCTGTCCGGTTTCTTCGCCGGTACCTATTTCTTTGCGTCCATTTTTGGACCACTGTCCATTCCTTTTGACCACGAATTGTGGAGAGAATGTGTTGGGGTTGAATCTGCTGAAATAATTAAATGCGGTAATTCATTGTTCTTCTGATGGAGTGCGTTTGACGATTTCACCACAGCAAGTTTCTGTCTCCCAATTCTTAACCAGACCTTTGCTACCGGAATTTAGTAATGTTCCGGAGCTTTTGTGGGCAATTGATGACAATGATGTCAGTGTTTTGCAAATTGAGCCCGTTAAGATTCTTCTGAACCATGGAGTAAAGTCGCCACATTTCTCCCAGTATAAGATCTCGGTCGATGGTGAGCAAGCTTTAAAATGCATTGGCCCTCATTACGACCCTGGCGGTAAGGAGTTTGCGCCAGCGTTAGCTGCGCCGACCCCTTACCGCCAACTACGAGTTCCCATAGCGCCATGGTCACTTTTCCGCCTGCTTTTTGCGGGCGTAAAAATCCATGGCGCTATGGGACCTTGGTGTTAATTACGCCACCGTAATGTACGGTGGCGTAATTAACGCCTTCCCCACTCCCATTGAGCCCTATGGGGACGAAATGGGAATGGGGAAGGGTAAATGGGTCAATGGGGACTTACCGCCCCGCCGACCTCGGAATGGGGCGGTAAGTCCGCCATCCGCCATGGCGTAAACGGACTTTACGCCATGGCGGAAAAGTCCGCCGATGGCGGAAAAAATCCGCCAGGGTCGTAATGAGGGCCATTGTCTCCGATTGTGTACATCGAGGGGTGATTGAGGAAATTGCAGGTAGTTTGTGCAATAGTCCGATTTTGCCCGTGTACAAAAAAGGCAATAATTCAATTCCCTTCCATTTTATTATTGATTTACGTGCCATTAATAAGATCGTTGCTCCACAATTTCCCATTGTGCCTGATGTGACAACAATATTGACCATGATTCCGGCTTCAGCTACTCACTTTAGCATTGTGGATCTAAAGAACGCCTTCTTTAGTATCCCTATACATAAGGACAGTAATTACTTGTTAGCGTTCACCTTAGGGGGACACTCGTTTACTTTTACCTGTGCACCGCAAGGTTACTCGGAAAGTCCTAGCATCTATAGTAGGGCTTTGAAAGAGCAGCTAGATACACTTGAGTTGCCCTCTACTTGTCCACTGCTTCAGTATGTAGATGATCTTCTCTTAGCTGCTGACTCAGAGAGCGCTTGTAAGGAGGGCACCGTGTTGTTGCTTATCCACCTAGCACAACATGGAGACAAAGCTTTGCTTAAAAAATGTCAATATTGTCGACAGGAGGTCGCCTGTTTAGACTATCTCTTGTCAAAGGAGGGAAGAAGGTTGATGCCTGAACGGATAAAAATCATTTCTAGCATGTCTGTCACAAATACACAGAAGGAAGTTAGAGCTTTGATAGGAATGGCTTCTTACTGTAGACAGTGGATCCCGAACTTCTACTTAGTGATTAAACCAATGTTGGCTCTGACGAAGAAGGGCATTTCTTCGCCATTGCCGTGGAACTTGGAACACCAGCAATCATTTGATCTGCTCAAGACTGCATTGTGCTCGGCAGCAGTTTTGGGCACACCAAACTATGAAAAGGCCTTCGTGTTGTATGTGCATGAATGTGATGGATGTGCTTTGGCTGTATTAACGCAGGAACACGGAGGGAAGAACAGGCCGTGCGGTGACTTTTCTTCCGCCCTTGATCCTGTTGCATGCACTTTGCCACAATGTTTGAGAGCTGTCGCTGCTGCTGCGCCCGTAAAACAGAGTGAGGGAATGGTCCTAGGCCATGCTTTAACCTTGATGGTACCTCACTCTGTAGATGTTCTATTAAACAGAGCACAAACGCAACACCTCACCTCTGCACGATTAACGAGATATGAATTGATCTTGTTTGCACCGCACATCCAAATCAAGAGGTGTTGTGTTCTTAATCTGGCTGAACTTTTACCTTTCCCGCAAGGTAATGCTTGCAGTAATGAAGAGTCACATGACTGCCTTTACACTACAGAACAAGAGACAGAACAAAGGCAGAATAGATCTAAGAGATATTCCTTTGAACGATCCACAAGGGGAGCTGTTTTGTGATGGCTCCTGTTTCAAACTCCCTGATGGTACATCCACAGCTGCTTATGCAATCACCACATTGAGCACGGTCATGGAGACCAAAAGAATTACGCATAACTCCACACAGGCAGCAGAGATTATAATATTGACCCGAGCTTGTGAACTTTCCGAAGGGCTTATCGTAAACATATATACTGACAGTCAGTATGCCTTTGGGGTGGTTCACAACTTCGGTAGACTTTGGGCAGAACGAGAGTTCTTGACCTCACATGGCACTAAAATCCAGCATTGCTCCTAGATAGTACGCTTACTCTCAGCGCTTGCACTCCCTACTCAGCTAGCGATTATAAAATACGCCGCACATCAGAAGATTGTAGATAATGTAGAAAAGAGGAACGCTTTCGCTGACCAGATAGCCAAACAAACTGCCACTGATCTCTCTTCAGAAATGTATACTTCAAGGGAAGCCACAAATGCCTGTACTTTGGATGAGGGTATCGAATCCATAAAGAACATTCAAGCTGATGCCATGTTAGAGGAATCTAAGAAATGGGCTGAGGGTTTGGTGAAATTGGACGATGACGGATGTTGGGTGGACAAGGTTGGAGGGAAATGGTTACTGCCTGACGCGTATATTATGATGATGGTTGTTATGGCTCATAGTCCTACCCATATTTGTTCTCGTAAGGTCACCAAAATGTTGCAAAATGTGTGGGTAAATGACAAAATCGCTAAGGTAGCTGAACGCTTCATTCAGGGGTGTATGATTTGTTTACAGCACAATGTGTGAAAGGGCACATCAACTCCTAGGGGTAGTTTTGGTCCACCTTCTGTCCCCTTTGAAGTAATCCATTTTGACTTCATTGAAATGGAGCGTTGTAACAACTTTAAATATGTACTAGTTGTTATCTGTGCCTTTAGCAAATGGGTTGAAGCTTTTCCCGTCAAAGATGCCACTGCTATGACCACGGCAAAGACCATGCTGAAGGAATATTTCACAAGATTTGGTTTGCCAAGAGTCATCTGGTCGGATAATGGTCCACATTTTATCGCTGCTGTATTTCTGCAGATATGCGCGGGATTACAGGTCAATAAATGGTTCCATTCGGCCAGACATGCACAGAGTGCTGGACTAGTAGATAGCACAACGGCATCATCAAGAACAAGCTTGCTAAGACGTGTGCCGGCACCAAACTAAAATGGCCGGACGCCTTACCGATCGTGTTATTGTCCATGAGGACGACCCTTCAAACTAAGACTGGGCTCTCTCCCTTTGAGGTGGTCATGGGTAGGCCATCTAACATTTGGAATGTACCAAAACCTTGTTCTTTACAAGAGGTCCAACATGTACTTTTTTCTGAGTATTGTGGCCAGTTAACTAAAAATCTGTATTTGATTTATCACCAGGTGCGAGAGGCTTTACCTATGAGGTACGAGGACCCCGGTCACAGCACATGGCCGGGAGACTGCGTCCTGGCAAAATTATTCGAGCGATCCTCTTGCCTCGCACCTCATTGGTGGTGCCCCCATCAGGTCCACCAGGTCACACACACGGCGGTGCGGGTAGCAGGCAAGAAGCATTGGATCCACGCATCCCACATCAAAGGAATTCCATACCCTGTGCCACACGCTACAAAAGATACAGAGCCCCTCACCAGTACTGCAACCAACAATCACGAAGCAGTAAACAGCATTGAGAGTGCATCTGAGACCCTCCCTGAGCCCGTGGGGCCTGGGGAAACAGCCATTACACCTCCACACTCTCCAACAGTTCCGTCTTCAAACAAATTACGGATCTTGCATCAGATCTCGCTTTGGATTCATCACTTCCATCGGGAAGTGACAACACGTTGTTCACAGATCACTCAGTACCAGGAGTCACAAGGTACGATCTCCGTCTGAGGAAATAGACCTACTGCACGGTTCGCCTGTGCCATTAAAGGAAATCATAAAAGGGCTTGCCTTTTTGGCCCGATCTTTTGTATATAAGGGGATTCTGTTGGCTAGGGTTTGTGAAAGGACTAAGAAGACGCTCGGCCTGGAGGTCGCCAGCAAAAAAAAACATTGGTGCAAATCGTTTGAAGAACACAATGCCTGCAACCGCTCCCGCTCATACAGAACAGATAAGAGACTGTGTGACTAACCACGAAAATGAACAATCAAATGTGTGGGTCCTGAAAAGGTCTTGTTTTCTTGTAATAATGTTAACTGATTTTACAATAGTCATTGCCTTGGGATTCTGGTATCTGCAAGAAGTACATCCGCTTGAAATGTGTTACCCACTGAAAATGTATCCACTGTTTCTACTCCATTCGTGCATCTGCGCACTCTATCTCCTAGAGACTCTCAGCACAGACAGAGTTACCACAACAACACTCTAATACTCATTATGAATGCTACACATGCCATTTTTAATAGGTCCAACTGTTGGGTTTGTTCGCATTTGCCGCAACACGGGGATAAGGGGCTGGGTTGGTATATTCATCCTTTACCTTTGACAACTGCTTGCTATGCTTCTCTTAGAGCACTATTCTTTGGCCGATGGAACGATAGCATCTCAGGGAACTTCGATGGGACTAACTTAAATGATTTCGAAAAACGTGTCTTAGCGCCCCTGGGATGCTCACTCTTTGCAAACAGGAGCAAGCCAAATGTTGCTTCTATTAGTCCTTCTGACAGACTGTCCCGTCCTTTTCAATCCTTGATATCTTTTAAGATGGCTCCTACAGGCAATAGGGATGCCACGCCACCTTCTTATACTGTCAACCACAGCCCCGATTCAGTTTCTTTCTGCATACAGAGGAATGGTACTCAGTCAATGGGTGATTTCAAAGGTTGCGCCAACGTTGCGAATTTGACTAGTGAGGACAGACCTTTGTATGTAGGTGAACCTGTCTACTTTGTTTGCGGTAATGTAGCATTTCTATGGTTACCCAGGGATTGGCAGGGAACTTGTTATTTAGGAATTCTGTTATCGGGGTATTCATTGCTAGCACTGTAGAAATTTCAAAGGCTCGACCACGATGGGACGAGAATGGCGATACTTCAGCACAAGTTTTGGGCGATGTAACTAAATCCTTTGTGCCATTTTAGGGGCAAATACTGAACTCAGAAGATATCAGGAGAATAGCGAGAGTACTGGAGAGGACCATCAACCGGACCACTGACATACTCTATAATATGACGTTAGAACAGAAAGCAATAAGGGTAGTGGCACTTCAGAACCGGATGGCTTTAGATGTCATTCTGGCTGAACGTGGTGGGGTATGTAAATTAGTGGGGTCCACTTGCTGTGTTTTCATTCCAGATTCCTCCCCAACTATCTTTAGGGCGATTAGAAACCTGCATGTTCTCAGTTCAGAAGTGCATGTTCCCGAGGGAAACTGGGATCTTAGTGCTTGGTTCTGGGACCTCCTACGATCTTGGGGATGGAAGATATTTTCGAACTGCTGATTATTTTAGGTATTCTGGTGTTTTTCTGCTGTTGTATACAATGTCTTCCTGGTATGTGTTTGATGTTAGGAGGATGTTGTGTACAAGCGATGGGTGCATTAGTGCACAAGGTATACGCCCCAGAGAATATGTCTATAACAAATTTGTGCTAAAGGAAATCTCAGTTTCTGACCTCATGGCAATTGATATCTCCGATAGTGATTCAGGATGTATGGACATTGAGACGTGGACTTGTTCATAGATTGACTAGAAGTAGTTTAGCGATTGGCTTTGGCGAAAAGGAGGGTTTGTTAAATGGGATATGATATTGTGCCTCCTTTATTTTATATATTTGTGACAGACCACTCAGACCAGGTAGATAAGTTTAACAAAAATCAGTCTTCATTGACTAATTTAAGAAAATAAAAAAAAAAATCATTCAAGTATCAGTTCTCTTTCCAGCCGAGATAACTCTGATTGGGTTTCCGTGAGTCTAAGGCTGAAATCTCTGTCTAGTCTTCGTAAGCCCACTGATATGGACTTGTGGACTCCTCCCTTCCAAACCGATTCTGAAATGAGAAAGAGAACTCCCAATCAGCCCTTTGTCTCTCTTTGCTTTATATAGGGGCTGGCCACTCTTGACCCAATCAGGACTCTCCTTCTGTCCGAGGATATAAAAACTCTCCCAAGCCCCGCCCCCTTCCTTCCGTGCTCCCAGTCGCCATGATGTCTCTCCGCCATGTGCCCCGAGGTGAAGATTGGGATTTTTATAGTCAGAAGACCCTGGCTTTGGTAAGGATAAAGACTTTCTAATATCCTTCTTTTTGTTCTCTTGTCTTTGTTTTACGAGTTTGAGGTTATACGGTTCTTTTGCTTCTCTTTGTTCTGTTCCCCGTTTGTGCTGTTTTGGCCCAACAACCTCTCCCCGTTGGTCGTTCGTACTGCGGAACACACGGCACAGTCCGGCCGACCCTTTTTCTGTCTTATCGGCTGTGTCGTGGTTACCGCGTTCCTTACCTGTAAGTTCCTCGCCATTTCTCAACCCCGCTACCGGCCGTGCTTAAGGGTTACCGATATTTGTATTCAGGCAACACAATTCGCGGATGGCACCCAGGTCTGCCTCTGACCACAATTGACTGCTTCCTTCAGTGATTTCCTCCTCCTCCTTTCGGCTTGTACATTCAGGTTCGGGTTTTGTTTTTCCAGTGTCCGTCTCACTGCTTCCCGCAGGCCCCTCCGTTGTTTCCGGGTATTTGGTATTCGCATGGCGTCCCATGGCCTCTGATGCAGTCTGGCTGTTACAATATTGGCCTAAGTCCAGTCGCTCTGCGAAGAAATCCGCGTTGCAAAGTTCAGATCTTAGATCGATTTAGCTGCCATTTTAGGTCCATCCACCATTTTGATTTCCATTTCAAAGTCACTCTGTGCTCTAAAATGGCGGACAGTGTTTCCCGCTTGTAACCTAGCCGTCCTGACCTTCGCACAAAAGTTAATGTCTAAACTGCCGTAGGCCAAATTTAGTGAGACCTTGTCCTATGTTTGACCTGTAAATCGAGGATTACCCGCGCCAACAAGTCCGATCCGCGGACATATATCAAATACAATGTTGTTTAAATACTAAACATGAACACTTGTTGAACTACATTGTATAGGACGTGTACTAAGGCTTAATGTTAAATCCGAAGATACACTGTTGCCATTGTGACTTGTTGTTGTACAAACTGGAAATAATCCCTGTGAATATAGTTGGATAAACTAGAGGTTAACTCGGCACGAACCCTAGACCGAAAATTATTAACCTGCAGAGGGGCTGGACATTACGATTGGAAAATGTATAAAAGATATAAATGTTTAGACGTCCAGTACCTCTCACTTCTCACACCAAAAGGGCTGGTATTCGCCTTGATGTACTGAGGGCCAGATAGCTATCTGATACTTTGTTTCTTTGTAAACTGTACAGTTATTTGAATAAAGATCTGTGAATCTTTATAAGCCCATGTTTGGTGTATTTCCTTTGTGGCACTCAGCCTCAATATTTTTCTTTGCTTTTACAAATGGTAGAATGGGGGGCTTACCATTATGCTTGTACCTTCTCCTCTATTTCCTGCTCCCATTCCCTACTGTTGCTCTTCATCATTCTATCTGAATCCATGAATGTTCAATTAAATCTTTCTATTGCACAATTTGCCTGTGGGTGTGTAAAGTGAACACCTCAATGCTCACACCAGAAAAAAATACAACACTCTAAGGAAACAAAAGCACAGCACAACTCTTGCAAGGAGAACAATGTTTATTCTCAAAAAATATAAATGCGTGACAGCAAAGAACTCTGCTGTCATGAAGTGCACTGCCAAAAACCTCACAAGCAATGGGTTTAAAGGTACACAGCATCACAAGTGACATAACTCTCATATAGACTGCTCAATACGGGATACCAGGTGATTGGCCCAGCATCTTCTGTCCATATTCTTCCATGTGTGGATCTTCGTCTTATGTCATTGGATACCAGGGTATTTTAACCGTTTTGTGTCAGACGTCTCAAATGTAGATCTGGATTTATTGTGGAAACGTATGCTTTTTGATAACAAAATCCCTCTGCAACTGGCAGTTGTTCGTTTTTTAAAAATTGAATGTAAATTGGTTTAATACTGAGATAAATGCGGAAATGTTCTTAAAGTGTATGGTAAATGCAATCTAGTAAGAAAGTTTGTATTAAGGTAACTAGTATGATTTAATTTAAAAGGAATCCAAGAATTTTGTATTGTGTTTCTTCTTATTCTCCTCTTCTTTTAATGATTTGTATTGTAACGTAATGTAATTAATTGCTTTCTTCTGTCAATGGTCTCTTTTTAATCCTTCTGTACAAATTTTGTAAAGGTTTCTTTGAAACCATATACAAATAAATAAAAATAAAAAAAAATAAAAATACAAGGGTCCCAATTGGCAATTTAGTTACACAACTCATTATGTCATAGTTTCCACAGTGTACCTGGTACCAAGGACATGAGCAAGGCGGATACTTTTGAGGTTGTGATAGCCTCTTAGAATTACGTGAACCCCTGCTCCAATCCCAGACAACTTTCCCACCCACAGCATAAATGTATTACCTTCTCCCCGGCACCTCGCAGCACAAATCACATGAACTAATGGTGGGGGCAGGCCGTCCCTGCCCTCTGATCTTCCTGATTGATTGGTCATTTTAAGTTTTATGGCCAGGTGTCTTGGTCTGGTCCCTGTACAAAGATGTTTGTATCTGGGACTTGGGTGTCTCAGGTCGCTATAACTTATAGATCAGGGCAGTGAAAGCCAAGAGCCCTCACCCCCCTGTCTCATGGAATAACTTCGTCACAGACCCATTCCGGCCCTCTCTTGGACTTACAGGGCACATTCCTTCTGGGTTGCATGCACTACTGATAAGACACAATAAAGAATTGTGTGTGTTTTCAGAAAATTAACCTTCTGCAAAGCTACCCGGGCTGTGGGCAATGAACGCACGCACATCCTTATAACCCTCGGGCGGGAATACGCATACTGAAATACTTCTAACACTAGCCCTCAATTTCAAGATGGAGTTTACCTTCTAAAATGAAGTCTCATTACACACGTGGTACACCAAGATTCAGTACGTTTCCACCATAATCCAACTCCTATGCGTGACCCACGTCCCCCGTCCATTTCCCCCATCTCCCTTCCAGCGCCTTCTTCTACAATCGCCTTGCCCTAAAGTCTTGATGGGCTTGAGACCTCCAGCCCTGCTCCCCATCATTCCCCCTTTCGTTAATTCTATATTAATCAACTCCCTTGCCATCCTCTCAGCCTCTTCATATCTCCATGTCCCTTTCATCGGCACACACACTCTACCTACTGATCACAAACTTTCTCCCACATGAGTGTACTGTTCCAGGATACAAGTAAGAGAAATACAGCCCCCATCTCCTTCTAAATGAACCCAGTGCTACTTATAGTTTTCATGATCTGTTGGGGCTGTAATAACTGTTCCCTATGGATCAATTATTTGCTCTATTCTCACCATGCAGGACTTATTTGGATCTTCCGTCTGTGCCTGCCCATCTTTTGTACTGTGAGGTGCACTGCTTACCCCAATTGAAACCATCATCATTGCACTATTAGTGATCGCTTTAGCACAACATCGAAGTCCCAGCTGGCATGTACAGAAGATCACCAGAACAAACACCACCACTGGCACGAGTATCTTCACAACTGCTCCCATCCATCACGGTGCCCACGAGAACAGTTCATCGAACCAATCACTCTTATGAATCCCTGGTTCGGTCTGAATATCTTCTCCAAGGGTGCGCACAGCCTCTATTATTTGTGTGAGACGTCCGTTCACAGCGTTGTTTGGGGGGATTGTAACTACAACAAGATTCTCCTATTTTTATTTTACAAATTCCACCTTCCATTGCAGCAAACAGATCAAGCACATACCGGTTCTGCAACATCATTAAACGGATGGCTCTCAGTTCAACCTTGATGACATTAAATCCTTATTCAGTGTCATTCATTTTCCAGCTGTATCAGTACCAACCTAACTAGTTGGCCACTGCTTGCACTCTTTGCACTAGCAGAGAAGCAACAAATATCTCTTCTTTACTGTACAGTCTGTATTGATCAGGTATTTCATGAAGCAGTTGAGCTGAGTTTTTTGACAGATATCTTTTTCCTTTTCAAAAGTATGTTTTCCTTTTTCCCCGGCAAGATCCAAAAGACAGGGGGCTGTAGTGGTGATGCAGAGGCGGCAGGCCCTGGAGGTGCTGTGGGGTAACCAAGCTTCCTGGTCTCATCATCAACTGTGCTTCAGGGGCCATTAGGAGAGATGAGTGGAACATGGTCAGCAAGCACACACCCCTCCATGATGGTGGGAGGTGCAGAAACACCAGCTGACCACAGACCCAGTACATGTCCATTACTTCTGCTGTCCCTTTCTTCAGATCTGAAGTGTTTGTTGTCACATTGCACTTATCATTGGTACCCAGAGAAGCCTGGCCTACATTGTAGAAACACAGTTGATATTCTTGTTTCTGCACCTACACTGGTTTTTCCTTTGCTTAAATCTAAGTTAGCCTTGCCACGTGCTTCCCCCAGTACTCTTGACATGCTTCGTTTACCCACTTAATCAATTCATTACTGTGTCTGAAAAGTCCCCTTGACGTACAGCTTATCACAGTCTTTTCCCACTGATTGGACTTGAACCTCACCCCCTTATAGCTGCATGTATTGTCTTTGTAAACACTGTAGGCTTCTGGCATCAAGGACACATTGCTGTACATCTGGATCCATCATCACAAGGTGCATGCTGTGCGCTTGGAACGTGCTTTGCAACCCACATAGTGCTAGCTGGACAAGGCATTGAGCATCCAAAGGGGAACCACTTGTGGTATTAGAACCTTGAGCGCTCCCGACGTGTTTGGTATTAAGGATAAAATATAAAAACTCCCATGTACCCTCTGTTTCCCCACCAAGCTCAAGTCTGCATACCAACTGTTGCTCATCACTGGATGGTGCACGTCCTATATCATGTCAAAACCTATTCCTCTATACTCTTTGAACTTTTTAGTTCTAGTTTGCCTTCTAAAACATTTCAATATTCTGGCATATGACACATATAACTTTGCATCTGATAATATATTTGTATGAATTTTTCCTGTTATCACATCCCTATTTACCAGTGAATTGGTGTCAATATCGAGCAATGAGTTATTGTTCCATTCTGATATATGCACCCACGCTCCATACACCTCCCTCGGCTATTCCCCTCTTTTATATTTTCCATCCATATAAAATTACACACTAAATATATTCCTAAACCAACCATAAAGATACAAAATATTTTCAATGTAAACTGTAGCACGCACATATATATGGAGGAATACACAGTACTATGGAGCCCCTTCTTAGCTTTATATTGTACACTGGCGACAGGCGCATCGAGTAAGCACACATGCATTATTAAAAATAGAAAAGAGATGAGAATATACCAGTATATAAAATATAAAACAAAACGTCATTCAGTTAAAATATACAGATTGTAAAAACCTGATAAAGGACCTGCTGTATGAGATGGTGCCAAATCAGTGCCCAATTAGAAGGGGCTCCCCTTATATTTTAGTACACAGTGCCTTACCAGAAGCAAAATATGATTTTGCATACCATTCTGTTTCCACTCACAAGGACAGTCCAGTGCAGACATACTCAGCAATTCTCCTCTGAACAAGAGTAACAACAAGCAAAGGCTCACGTTTCTCCATTGTTGTGCGTCATCAGTGAAGCTTGGCCATGTTGATGTGCCTCTCTAGGCACCGGTAGCATGGGGTCCATGTCCAGGACACCCTTCTAGAGTAGTGCTGCATTAGAATCTAATTTCTTCAGTGATCAAGAACATTTATTTCTGTGCATTCTTTAATTTGTTAATTCTGAGAGCATAATTCTTTCTTTGCATTAAGAATGGCTATTGTATACGTTTGTAAATGGATTTCATATTGGGTTCTACCAGTTTCATCAAAAGCACGAGACAATGTATTTGACAATGTGGTGTTCTTAGCCCTGGATCAGGAGTGAAGCACTGTGATTTTGTAACGTCTCATGAGATTCTCCTCGTAGTTACAGGAGAAATATTTTCCAAAAATGTATAATCCACAGGGAGTGCTGTAGTCATCCTTTGGGGAAAATGAGAGTAAGCAATAGACAAATTATAATCCTAGCTATGTAGACTGGTCACAGCTAACTCTGTATGACAAGCAGCGTTTCCCGGTGTGGGTGATTAAAGATGTTGACGTAGAATTTCATGTACGTGATTAAAGAGGATGTCAAATCTAAAAATGTCGTGCGCAGTGATCAATTTATTGAAGTCTAAGGGTAGAAGGCAATAAGCCATATTGCAGGGTGCAAAGATGAGATCAGGTGTGTTGAATGCTCTATCTGTAGGGCCCCACACAATAAGATAGGGGCAGAACATTGAAAAGTGAGAGATAAGATGGGAGGTGCCTGCAATATTTGGGTCATGCATCCAAATGTTCAAATCCCCTAATACTAGCATAGGACCTGTAGTAACCAATAATTTGTGTAATACAATCAGTCAGTGAGCTAGGGGGGAAAGACACATAAGGAGAAAAGAGAATTGCAAGGAGAGAGGTTCAATTTCATCATAAGAATGTCTGCCTTCAGGCTAGCTCGATTTGTGAGTGTGGTAAACATTAATATATTTTTGAAGATTATTGCAACCCCCACCATAGATGAGTCTGGTGATTTACAGTGTACATTTTTTCCAGTTTGTTTTACATGTGTACGGTGAGTTCCTCTTGTGCCTGAATTCTAGATTTGGTTGACAAACATAAAATCACAGTTTGGGCCTTGGAGGATATCATGAAAACCTGCTTTGCGATTTTAACTGTGACCTAGAGTTAAATAGTGAGTCCATGGCCCTCATCAGGAGGTTGGAGGTAACCATGCCGCTTTTAGCGGCATGGTGGCCTCCTGTCGCATTCCAGGCCCGGGTTCCTCAAATGAGGACTTACCGGGCCATCGCAACCTTGGCAGACCCGGTAATTCCCCGTCCGAGGAACCCGGACCCAGTCCATCCCCATTCCCATTCGAGCCCCCATAGGGCTCAATGGGAATGGGGATGGAGCTAACAACGGCCCATTAATGATGGGCCCGTTGTTAGCTCCCTGGTGCCCTCACGGGACCCGGAATGGACGCCTGGTTTTTCAAGGTGCCCATTGCGGGTCCCGCGAGGAGACATCGTGGTAGGGCGGAATGGGTTTACAGGCACCGGCACCTTTTCCGGTGCCGGTAAACCCATTCCGCCAACCTTGTGATGAGGGCCCATGTCTCAAATGTTAGGGAGGGTAGAAGATATTTGAAGTGTCAATATGAGCAGCCACATCATCGTCATCTAGGAAAGTTATATTGTTTTGATGAGATCGAATAAAAGGGAAGAAATACCTGTATTTCCGTACATTCCTTAGAGCTGCTGCGACAGGCCAGGGCATACCAAGAGGAGTGCAACTAGGCTTGCCTCTGGCATGCCAACACCACACCTGCTTTGCCCACCTACTGAACAGACGTTGCTCCTGTCAAATCAGAAAGAGCAATGAAACCAATCATGTGATGCCTTCAGCCAATCAGAGCAAACTGGGTGCTATATTGGATGTGAAAGAACATTATAAAAACTAGTCAGTTTTCAGTTGGTGAAGGAGACTGCAGGGCAGTGCTTCCATGCGTGGCACGAGGAAGGAACGTTCACCAGCAAAATAATAGAAAACATGTTTTCATACTAGTTAACAAAATACAAGGGCTCAAAGTTAAACAGTAGGCAGAATATATATTGAGACTTTGGAAGCTGTATGAACCAAGAAAAACTGGAACAGAAGAAAAAGGAGGGAGAAGGCACAAAGGAGGGTGATGGACCAAGTTCTTTGCTTCCGCCGTATGGTGTCTATCTCACATTATGGTCATGAAGTGGTATACAAACCCCGTATTAGGAAGGCTCAGAGGAGGGGAAAATAATTTATGAAGAAAAAGAAGGATAGGGACATACGATGGGATGAGGCATACAAGCGGGGGAGAGAAAATACTTAGCAGACATTGAGAAAAACACATGAAAAAAAGTCAATAATAGAAAGCAAGGATAGGAGCACATTCCTTTATCTGTATGGCCTCAATTGGAACTTCGAGAGTAGAAGAGACAACAACCAGGCCTAGACAATCCTGAGCAGTAGCTAACAAGGATATACATATGAAATGAATGAGAAAGACATGAAATAAAATACTGCAGGATTAATCCAGCAAGAGGTGGTAGTGTAGAGAACAAAGGGGCACTTCTCATCCTTATCATTTAAGGTAGTGATGTACTAGTACTATGCACAACCCTCTGATTGTACCTATGCTTCTCTCTTTAGTCTCCCCCCTTGATTTAAAGATATTGGCACCAGCCGACCCCCAACAATTGCTACAGAGGGATGCCTTGGAACAGCTGATGGTACCGGGATGTTATCTCAGTCTTTCCTTGCTGCATCTGTTCTTCAAATACTAAAATGAAGCAGGGGAAATGTGGCTGTTGCATTTCTGCTCATCCGTCAGTCCCTGTTTCCCATGAGGAAGGTCAGGTGTTCTGTTATCACTTCTAACTGCATTATCTATGATCCTATGTCTAAAACACTGAATATCCACACTCCTTTTACTGAAATTGCACTGTGTTAAAGAACGACTGTGCATGGTCATGAATATCCTGGCATCCCAGATAGGCATTACCAGTACACTAAGGCCACAACAGGCCTCCGAGCTGGAGGTGAACGCGCCGACTTTCCACCCATTTTATTAGTGCTAATACTGTGACACAATTACCGCTGCATTAAATGTGCTGAAAATGTCCTATTGAGGCCCATGGACTTACCCTGCCACCACAACTTGGGATCCAGTGCTAATAGCGTCGGAGCATGTTGCGGTAACACTAATTGCGTTGGATGGTATCCCAGCGGATTTGCCACTGGGATACCGCCCACTCGTGATGAGACACTAAAACGTTAAAAACAATGACAATGTATCTCCAGTGGTTTACTTGCATCATATGTGTGTGTTCACAAGTAACACAGTGAGTGCATTAATTGTCGAAAATGTTTCCATGTCATTTACTCTACCATGTAATGCCATCCTGCCATGTTTAAACATCCTTCAAAATATGTGTCTAATTCTTTGTATGGGGAAACCTTCACTGCTCTTGCTCAAGGATTAATCTGCACGATAGTATTAGAAAAAAGAAAAGCAAGTTGTGGAGTGAGAAATGAAGACTGGGAGAGAAAGATGATGCAAGGCCAGACTAAACTGAAGAGGTGGAACTATGAGGTGACCAACAGACTCCACTGTATCTCTCTCACAATAATTTCACCCAACACTACAATCTGCTGTTGGTCTGGCCCTGAGATATGGGTGGTCGGCCACTGGCTAAGAGGTAAGGCAGTGTTATTTTATGGTTGAACATGGTGTCTGCCAGAGTGGGTTTTCGTGTCAGTGAACCCAGTTTATTTTGATGTTATGGGAGAGTGGTAGTATACAATTCGATTGGGATAAAGATTTATGGAGGATGATGAAAGAGAATGTTGGCTCAGAATGTGCGCATATTAAAATACATGAGAGGCTCTTTGGGTGCAAACCCATTGGAGTAAAAGGGCTTCAGGCCCCCATTCCTCGCTGACCTACCCAAGAGGTACTGGTGAAAACCTTCACTCAAGATCTCAAAGCTGGCTCTTTTGTGTTCAGTTCACTAAAGTTGTTCTAAATTCTTGCTTCTGCTCTTTTAACTGAAGCTCTGATGCAGTTCTCCTTCTCCCTTATGTCTCCTCCCCACTTCATCTAAGCATCGACAATGGGAATGAACTATGGTAGCCTCCATGCCTGACAGACTACCATGCATACTAGATGGTGAGAACATCTTCTAGGGCTATGTAGAGAGGCTAACAAGAAGTATTGCTTCCTTCCCCATCAATTTGTTGACTATTTTGGTGGGTATGAATTGTGACACATGGCATAAGAGCAGAGGGGCACGCTACTTGGACAATTTCACACAGGTGCTAGCTTGGTATTTCATAGAAGCGTCTCGCAAGGTAATAGGTAGCACAAGCAAGATGATTTAATGGATCACTGAGCTGGCGTAGAATGGCCTGAATATGCCACCTCCTCATGTGACAGTTTATGGAACCTCAAGTGATTGTGTCATATCCACAGCCATTTTGGAATCACCTGTCCTGACTATCCTCAGGACATCAAGTTAATCGCAGCTGCCTAGCATTGCACCTTCTATGGGCTTTATCAGAGGCGTAGCCAGGATTGTCTAACCTATGGGGCCTGAAGCTAATGTAGTTGGGCCCAGCACAGTGACATTAACATCTGTAAATGACCACACAGTGCTGCTGAGGGGGGACTTACAGATTTTGGGTGGGCCTTGCCCACTTAGGCCCTCCCCTGTCTACGCCTCTGGGCCTTATTCTATATCAAAGTTTGACTTTCAGTATCTTTCCAAGTATTTCATGAGAGGCCAGCAGTGACCTTATCCACTCAACCAAATCATTGAATTGTAAGGTTATGAATAAAGCTTTGTTTGTTTTTGTAGAATATACAGTGAGCAGTCAATGTGCGCTTAACTCACAGAGCTTTTCATGGCCTGCACACCTGCTCCAACCCTTGATCTGGGCCTGTCAACCCCGCCGCCACCTTTGCCGCTGCGCACACACTGTATCATCTGCCCACTACCTAGCCTGAGGCACAGCGTTACTGCGAGTATCTTCAGCTCGCAGCATAATCCTCGGGTGCATACTCCATTACAGCCATGGTGTTATCCACATGTGCACTCTATCTCCCTATTCCCCATGGCCTACTGAACTGGTCCTACTCCGAAGCATGTCAACCTTGTTTGGTGACCCCCCCTACAAACTTCCAAGTCCGGGACTGGATGCCTCTCTCCCGACCTACCATCCATGAGGTACTGCGCCCCCTCGGGCTGGAACCTTGACGTACTTTTCTACTCTGCCTTTTCACTGCAATCCAGGCCTGTAATTCTAATGTGGGACATCAAAACTATGCAATTTCACTGTATCCGTAACTGCAATCTGTGCCTTACATTTCAGTTTGCTGTGAGAAAAACTACTCTAAATGTAATTTACCCCACTCTTTTCAACTGCATACTGCGGCTTACTGGTGTGCTGTGGGTATATTGTATGCTTACCTTGCCTCCTATACAATCGTGGCCTTGCATTGCCAGTATGTTGTAGGGAAATTGCATCTAAATGTTATCTACTCTGCTCTTTTAATTTCTTTTTGCTACATCCCTAGTGTGTTGCCCCCCCTCGTGATCCTGTCTTCCTCTTGCAACGGGTGCCCTGGATTCACTGCTGGCAATTCACATGTAATGCCTAAATCACAGTAGCGAGTATTACTACGTGCACCACTTCCATGATTAACGTTTTGCACCCTTCCTCCTTCACCTTAAATGCCAAAACTCAATGCACTATATGCTCTGTCTGATTCATGAAGCCCTTCTTACTCCTGTAGTTCTGTGCAACCTGAATCTTGAATCTATTCTCTGCTGAATTTTAGTGATTTGGTGGGAAAGTTAAATCTAGATGTGCCTTAAACCTGAGCATTGATTGTTTTCAGTTGCATTTCAGCACTCACCCAGTCTGGGTACTTAAAATGCAGCTACCTTGTGCACATCTTATTCATGCACCACCTTCATCTGTGCCTGATTGGCTGCTAGGCAACCTGGTGAGTTTACCCATGCACTGTGCAGCTCCCCAGTCTGTCACTCTCCCTCCCCCTCCTCCACATGGCCCTCTCTATCTCCCCAATCTACTCTAACTGCTACTCTATCACCGATCGTATCTCTCTCTCGAAGTCGGGAAGAAAAAAGCTCTCCTGTCCTCTAAACCAGGCCTACCTATTGCTGAAACCTACATCTAAGCCATTAGCAGGCAGGCTTTAACCGATATCCTCTTTTCTGTCCCCTCCCTGGACCAATGGACTCCAGTCCTGGTCTCCACCTCACCCCTTTCTCCTCCTCACCTATTAATGGTGGCACTAGACGGGAAGTACTCTTTGCATACTTCTCATCCTCTAGTTGCATCAATAATGTCTATCACAATGGCACTATCATGGCCCAAGGTTCTCAACCTACCCTTCTTGACCATTACCTGCCCTCTCTCATTAACCTTCTCCCTTCTCTGGCTCCTCCTCCTTCCTCCCCTCTAACCTCTCCACCACCACGGATGGGAGTACCACGTCCCTGTACACTCGCCCATGGAAAACCTTCAAAGGTGGTAATCAGCTTCACTTAGCTAGTTTAAACGCTTGCTCTGTTGTCAAACACTCTTCTAGCATCTGTCTCCTTCTTGAAGACCTTTACCTCGATGTCCTCGCCCTTACCTAGATGTGGTTCAATGCAACCTCTGCCATTGCTCTTGACACTCTCCTTCCTGAGGGCTACAAACTCCTCTCCAAACCCAGGCCCAATCAGCCCAGAGGTGGAGTGGCCCTGATTTTCCCTGAGTGGTTCCCTGCTTCTATCATACCTACTAAATCCTACACCTATTTTGAATGCCTTGTCAGCAGGCTCAGGGCCTCTCCTACTCTCTCACTCACCTTCGCTGCCATCTACAGGCCCCCTGGCCCTATCTCACTCTTCCTCACCTCTTCCCTCTTGATCTCTACTTCCAAACTCCTCCCCCTCCTCAGTGACTTCAACATCCACCTTGACTCCCCTGAATCAGTCAATTCACAGTTCTGTGACCTCTGTGACTCCCTCCCTCTTACTTTTTCACTTCCGGTTGAACCCATTCAGCCAGACACACTCTGGATGCCTTCATCTCTGGAGACATCCCTATATCTAACCCGGTCACCACCACCCTCTCCTGGTCTGACCACTCTCTCCTCTCCTCCCACTTGAGGCTCCATGGCCCTCTGTCGAAGCTGCCTCCCGCACTGCCAGCCTCCTTTGCAGTCATTAGACCGATGAAGCGAGTGTCAGTTTCTGCTTTTGCCTCAAAGGTCATCATCCTCTGACCCCTGCTTCTGATTTTCCCTCTGACTTTCTCCTTGCTAACCTCCACCTCTCCATTTCTAACCCCTTGACATCCTTTCCCCGTCATGAGGTTCCACCTAAAGCCTGCCTCCAGGTGCAACCGCTGTTATGGCTCCATTTTAGCTTCTTTGAAATGTAAGTGAAGAGTTGCTGTAAGTGGCAGACCTCGGGTTCATCCTCTGACTAACTGGCCTGTCTGCTGCTCTAAAGGCAATTTCATTTTTATATCAGCTCCAAGAAGATGGTCCACGTCCACGCCTGCATCTCTGGAGCCACTAATAACACGGCTGAACGTTTCAAAATCTACAAGGAACTCACCAATCCAACTGCACTCTCCACCTCTCCCCTTCCTTCTAAGGCTCTCTGCACAGCTTTGGCCTCCCATTTCACTTTTAAAACCCAGGACATCCTGTCCTCACTCTCCATCACCCCCATCTTCACTCCTGCTCCTGCCTACCTTGGCTCCCCTCCCTCCACCCCCTGCACTCTGCTCCCTCCTGCCCATTGCACCTGATGAGGTCTCTGCTCTTCTAGAACCATTAAGGACAACACCCCCTCTGTTGTCCCGGTTCTTGCTAGCTTCAGTAACCACTACTTCACCACTGGTTCTTTCTCTCTATCCCTCAAGCACTCCCTTGTGCACCCTCTTCTAAAAAAGTCACCTGCTGACCCCTCCTGTCTGGCTAACTATTGCCCTAACTCCACCACCGCCTTCCTGCGTAAACTCTTGGAGATGTTGGTCCTCCCTCAATTGTTCCTTTATACTGAACTTGTTGGTTGTCTCCATGACCACCAATCTGGAGTCCGGGCATCCAGAGGCAAGGAAACTTCTCTCCTGAACACCCATGAAGACTTGATTGCAAACCTTGATTCTAACTCTCCTGCTGTTCTAATTCTCCTCAATCTCTCCTCTGCCTTTGACATGGTCAAACATTTTATCCTCATCAAACAGCTCTGTGATACCCTCTGCATCACATACAGGGCACTGAATTGGCTGACCTCCTCCCTCACTAACTACCCCTCCCAGTTGCAACTGGGCCCTTTCACCTCCACCACCTCATTCTCTAACTGCGGCATCCCCCAGCACTCTATGCTATCATCATGGCTCTTCAATATCTATCTCATCCCTCTTGCTCCTCATTTCCAGTGTTATGCTGATGACACACAGATGTCCTTCAAACTCCCTCTACTATCTCCTCTGACATTCCCAATAGTCTGACCGCCATCCAAGCATTGGGTGTGGCTAACGATGTATGCCTTAATTCCAGTAAGACAGAGATCCTTCTAACTGGGACACCTGTGCCCTGTTTCCCTCCAACCCTCTGACTGCCTTCTTTGCGCCCTCTACCCTCACCATCCTGTGAGGCCAAATACCTTGAGGTCATTGTACAGAAGGTAGTCCTACCCCCCTCAAACTTACTGCATAGGAAATAGACCCCACCCCCCTCAAACCAAATATAGATAACTTACTGGGTTGATACATGACTCTAACACTGTGAAAATCAGAAATATAGCACCTTTCAGAAAAGTGCTTCAAATGCGATCTATTTTGTGGGGTCAGAATGTCTGCATAATAGAGAATATGTTAAGTATTACATGTTTTATCATAAATGATCATACATTCCAGATTCCAAATTGAGATGGGACCAAGTTTTGGGTAAAAATAAGTTGGTCAAGCAATTCACAATGTGGTCGCCCATTTTTGATAAAACAAGTCAGGCAACCCTAAAATGGATGGTTGAGCATACAAAATGGTCGATTTCTGCTAGTCATGATGAGGTCATTGGATAACCTTTCTTCATAGAAGTTCATGAAGAGGCCACTGGTGTAGAATGAGTTAGTGGCAGGTAGGCCAACTAATCACAGGCAGGAAAAGGGGTTGTCTTTCAAATACCAAAGCAAAGCAGGATGTCTTATGATGATCATTGCATTACCTCACTTTTTAAAAGAGCATTTAAGAAGCTGAAAACTGAGGGGATTAGGGAGTTCCATATTGCTCTTCAGTATGCTGTATCCTGTGTCCTGCTCTGCTGCAAAGAATAAACAGATGACTTTGAAACTCCAGTCTGAGTATCTTGATGTGCTTCAGCCTCCCTTTCATGATCCCGGTGTGCCAAGATCAACAGAAGTTGTTGGGACCTTCTGTACATCATCTTCTACTCCACTCTCTCCTTCACCCCTCACATCTTGGACCTTGCCAAGAAGGCCCACTTCCAGCTTTACCTCCTTACAGGCATTCTCCTTTTCCTCACCTTTCGCCAGAAGCTCAATGTCTCCAGAGCTCTGGCCCCCTCTAGGCTGGACTACTGAAACAGCGCCTTCCTCAATCTGCCTAAATCCTCCCTTTGCCCCCAGGGACCTAATCTCTCCAGCCCTTAAGTCTCTCCACTGTCTCCCAGTGGCCACAAGGATCAAATTCAAGACCTTCTGCATCATCCACAAGGCCTTCTGGGGCCTGGGACCATGCTACCACCAGCTTTCTCTCCCTAAATACCTCCCTGTCAGAGCCCTCTGCTCCTCTAACTCCAACTCTCTGCTTGTCAAACATCTCTAAGCAGAGAGTGGGGGGAAGGTCTCTCTCTTCTAAGGGGCCTCTCTTTGGAACAGCCTCTCTGCCCCTCTCAGACTTGAGCCAGACCTCCTTAACTTCCAGAAACTTCCCAAAACTCTGCTTTTCTCTACTTCGTTCCCTCTTTCCCTCCCCTACTAATCATCCCACTCCTGCTGAGACTGACGGCCTGTTCCTCCTTTAATCTCACAGGTTACAAGGCCCTCTACCCAGTCATCACCAGCACCCATAGCCCCTTCAGCACTGCCCTTGCGGGCCCACACCCTTGGGATTCCTCCACCTTAGCTCTTAGCCAGTGACCTCCTCCCTTGGCACTTCCCTCACGGGCTCCCACAAGCACTTGTCCTACCTTTTCCCCCACTGCACCCCCCGCCCTTCCCTATCTGTTCACTTCTCTTCTCTTCACTGCACTTGCATGTCCAAATGTTGCAAGGCCTAGTAGTCCCATGATTGTATATTTACTGTTTCCATTTTTATTTACTCCCCTTGTTTCTTACCCACTTTGCCTTGTGGCACCTGGAACCACCATTGGTCATATAGGCACCTAACAAAAGCTCAATAAATAAATAAGCCCTCTGTGGGTGACATGTGCCGCCGTATGAATGATAAAACTGACACCTCAAGCGTTAATGCTTCTCATATGACGAATGAGGTGAAATTTGAGATTACTGTAAAATCATATACGTACCATTGGGGATAAAGAAACACGTTGCATATTCCATACTGATGAAGAAGAACTATTGCCAATTTCTTTCTGTCTTGGGAACTCCATGCTGTGTTGAGCAGTTCAACTTTCAAACAAATCAAGCGAAAAAAGTAATTTACCATGATTTTAGTACTTGGTACATCAGAGCTGATCCAAAATCCCATTATTTTAAATGGGGCAATATCAATTAAAAAAAATGTGTTTTCTGCTAAGAGAATGCAACGCCTACGGTGGTAAACTGTGAAGTCAAGGACAGGTTAATGGCGATTAGCTCTTCAGATACTACTCCTGAGTAGCTAGGCCTGGGCAGGCGCAGCTGATAAACAACAGGATATAATTAGTGCTATTCTTCTTGCATTTTACATTTTACGGCATATTTTCTTCTGTGTCGGACACTGACTTAAATGATGATTAGCAGGACAAATAAGAACATTAACATCTTAATTGGTCTATCCCATATGTGATTTCTGCTAGCATTACCAAGCTGATTTTGCTTCCAGTAACAAATTGTGTGGGGCATATGCATAATAACCCAAAGGGGACATATTTGATGTGGGCTATTAAACCAGACATATAAGTGTAATGTATTTTGGAATTGAGTAGTCTTGTTTGATCCCCAGATTGATGTGAAAAAGGCTACAGCATTCATTATTTCCTTTTATACCATTTCCTGGCCAGATCTACTGAAGCTAAGCTTGAGGATGTATCAGATTCTGTGTGCACTCAGATACTTGCATGCGTGTACACATTCAATGGCAATATTGAACACATATTTTGTACAGTCTATATTATGAACTGATTAGTTGAGATACAACGTTTATTTGGTGCTCAAAAAGTTCTCAAACTCTTTGCCAAACTTGGGAGAGGCAGAGTGTATACGCCTTGCTCAGATATGTTGTGGTGCGTTTGATGAGAGGAGTGACATTGTTTGGACGTATGACTGTTTTGTAAAAGAAAGTATGTACATGTCAAAAGGTAATGTGATCAACACAGGAACATTTTTGTGTATGTAAGATTGCTTTTAGCACAACATATTATTTGATTTCCTCAAATGATACAAAGATCCATCCTATTTATCACTGTGACATACGTTTTATTGGTGTTGTGCAATTGTTTAAAAGCATTGATATGTTGTTTTTGATGAGATTGCAAATCTGTTATTCATAGATCAAAAGAGAACCTCGACATATGTTTCACCCTGCAATGGCAGCTTCTTCAGGACCATTTTAAAGAGTGATTTTCTTTATATCATAAGCGGTCATGTGGACAGGAGCTAATATGCTAAAGTGAGCTAATAGAAGAAAATCACTCCAATGTTTACCAGAAAGTGGTTCTCATTGCCTCAGGATTCCACCAAGCCTGTGTATCATGTGGCATATGGCTGCAAGTGGGTGAGGGGGGATTCAATGAGGCAGCAGAGACTGACTCAGGCCCTCATTACAAGTCAGGCATTAAGGGTTTAACGGCGCTGTGGGCGCCGTTAACCTTTAACGCCCGATTCACACTTTAATGCCTGCTCTTTCCAGGCGTTAAAGTCCAAGGCGCTAAGCGACCTTGGTGCTAATTACGGCACCGTAATTTACGCCTTCCCATCCCCATTATGCCACTCACCTTGGAATGGGGCGGTAATTCCGCCATCCACCATGGCGGAATCCGCCATGGACCATGGTGCTAATAGCACCATGGTCCACCGCCTGACTTGTAATGATCAGTGTTAAAAGAAGCTAGAAGAATCTGTTGTCTCCAAATGCAGGAAAGGTTCCATTGGTTGTGTTCGATTCTGGATTTGCTGAGATCTTTCTCTCCCAGTCTTCTCTCCTCACTCCAGGACTTGCTACACCAATCTCACTACGTTGCTTTTATTACAAACTGCTTCTTTAACAGAATTCGAAATATTAGTCTGCTTTCGAGCAAATCAGACAACAATATATGTCATTGATGTAGTGATTCATAGTTTCAGAATGTTCATAATTATTCACATTCCTTAGAACGCTCAAGAAAGTACCCTGTGTTGATTTAACTATCTTCAAATACAAAATCTTCTCATCGCAGAGTATGTTTCCAGTGACGTTAAACCTAATTCTAGTCTTATACATTTAGTTGGAGTACATTGTGAGAGATGCCGCACTTTCTGCCGTATTTTCCCTCCAGTCTCTTAAGCCAAACCGGATGAATAACAATAGATGCTACCATCCCATAACAAATGGAAGGGATTATGCTATGGGTCTATGTCATTACTAGGCCTTTCAAGCTGTATCAAGTGGTTTCAGCAGAAAAGCCCTGATGATAGTCATCAGTGTATTTCGTTTTGTCCTCACTCTTTCTCTCACCTCAGCTTTATTTCCTATTACTTATTTTTGTTTTAAACCAAATATGTGTAGTTTTCCACCTGTTCTGTTAAGAATTCTCCCAGAATCCTTGCTCTGAGCTTGAGAGCATTAATGCCACAATGCATCATTTTTGGCAACCAGTGATTGGGTGGACCACAGACTGGGTTGATTGTTAGGTCATTCATAATCTTCTCCCCTCTTTTTTATGGAATTGGATTTGCATGGGACATGCTGGAGCTCAGCATAGGTGGGACACAGAAAGATAGTTGGCGAATAAGTGGAGACAAAGTGGTCTGCTGCGTCTGGAGGATGGTATTTTTTCTGTTGCTGCTGGCTGGAGGTGTGGGTTACTGGTGCTGCAGTCAAACAACATCCTTTTAAACCACGCTACCTGTGGAATGCGGAGCGGGTACGTGGAGACAAAGTGGTCTGCTGGAGGCTGTTGGGAGGAGGCGTGCCATCTAATGAACAGACCTACTAACCTAAGGTAATTGATGCTTGAAACATAGCCAGCTCACTGACTTCTGGAATAAAAACTAGCCCCTTTTTTTCTGAACGTGCTGGTGTTTCTGTTTGCATTCCTCATTTTAAATTGAGCTTTTATCTCCGAATTTGGAATTCAGGGAACCACTGATGTGACCCGGAGCCGTGTGGTAGTTACTCAATTTCAGAGCAACTCCTCCAACTATTTTTAATCTGCACTCGAGGGCTCTTGCAGCGAACATGAGGTTAGCACCTTGGAGCCACCTGCCATTTAGCGAGGAGCAACTTGATTGACTATTCTAACTTTCCATCTAAGGTTTGGTTGGTGACTGCAGGATTCATGCCTTACAACCGTCCTGGAGAGTCCTAATCAGGATCACTTTTTGTATTTGTTTTTAATCTTCCTGTGAGGTTTGGTCAGTGATTCTATGTGTGGTGCTTTGAAGTAACTCTTTTTGCTAATCTGACTCTTATTACTGTGTACTTTTTCCCTCAACGTGTCCCTGTGATTTGTTTTTCTTCTTTTACTTGCTGATGCAGTTGCGATGGTGGAATCCCCTTCACAAAAAGGATTGCCTCGTGCCCATACATCACGGATGAGTAAATGTTGAAGGCGGCTAGTCTCCCGTTGCTGCTTTCTCCCAATCAGTTAATCTTGGTGCCCCTGGCCAGGGAAGGGGAGACTGCCCCCAAGCCTGAGAATGGTGAGGGCTGGAGGGAAAGGTGTTTAGCAAGTGGAACACCAAAGTCCGTTTTAAAGGGAAAAGATTCAGGGAGTAAATTAATAACTATTTTTTTTCTCCGAAAGGCATTCCAGCAAGATCCCTCGAACCATTGCAAAACTCCCCAATGGTAGAGGACGGATCTAACAGGAAAACGCGAGTCAACACCTCTCCATTATCCCAACTCTTGGACAAAGATGATGAACTCTCTCTTTTGTGAGTTTTCGGACCTTTTTAATATTACCAATTATGATGTGACTCTGGAACAGAGTGATATAAAGACTTGGGAGACAAACTGCTCCTTCCTCTGTGACTCTCCCGCTTCGTTGGAAACCCTCCATAGATCGTCCCTGTCCACCTCAGGGACTAACTTTTGGTGGAAGGTTCCATCAGACGATACCCTGATTAAATTTAACCAAGTGGTGTGCATCATGGTCAAATTGTATGAAGGATTGAAAGCTGATATAATTAAGAACACATCCCTTTTGAATGTGGTACCGGGCAAATTGAAAGAGCTCTCCCTTGGCAAAGCAAGTGAAAGCAAATTGGTGGGTGGCTTTGCTGCTACTTGCTTAAACTTATCACCGACCCCAAGTGTGGATGGGATACATTTTCTCCACAGGCTGGGCCCGGCAGTCCCTAAAAAGAGAAACAGCTGTGCCAGGGAGGTGGTGGAGGTTGGGGCAAATATGGACGATGTAATCTTTGTTCGAGAATGGCTCCCCCGAGATCCCCATGAGCTTGGGAAGAACGTTTGTGAGACCTTAAATACAGCTGGGAAGAGTGGCCTCCCTTTGATTATATCTACCTTCCCAGTAAACTAGGTAAAGAAAGAAAAGATGAGCCAGAAAAGAGAGCAACGAGTGAGGACAAAAATATTATCATTTGTAAAAATCATTCCTCTCAGTCCACCAGTTCCTGAGAACTTTTTTCAAGTAACTTCTCGTTAGTGATGTCCTTTTTGTTAAATTGAGGAAAAAAACTCACATTAAAGGAGTAAGCTCTCCCAGAATTCCATCTAACATCAGTAATGAATCAGAGAACAAGACGGTTGCAGTGAAGGGTCCACCAAAAATGCCAGCTCCTACCCATTTATTGCAACAAAATGCTGGGGATAGGGAGAGCCCACTTGTTGCAAATGAATCCGAGCTATGCTCAGAAATGAATAAGGGGATGAAATCTAGAAGTCTATTGGGGAGCTCCCGAGGGGTCCCTGGTGAAGGTCTGACTGGATCTGGGTGTGAAAAATGGATTGAATTTCAATGAAGGGATAAGAGGACCCTAAACAATCACCAGGATTGGATGACATCGGGGGCAGTATTCGAGAAGGCTTGCCCTCAGTCACTGGGGGCCCCCGAACGCTTTTAATTAACCAGTCGAGTGGGCAGGTGTTGTGTAGAATGAATGGCCCTGGCAGGTGCCACTGGAAAACCATAAATATGGGCCCCTTTAGTACTAACCTGCTGCCGGGTGTCTACAAGGGAATATCCAAGGAGGTTTATGAAGGGCTCCTCTCTCTATGAAAAGTCGTCAACCCAGAACTTGCAGAGAATCTGCATTGACCAGCAAATACTTAAGCCACCTCTCTTGGAGGGAGGCGATCCAAGCCCAACAATGGTTATCAAGAGTATTTTACCTGAGAATAAGGATGTGATCATGCACGGCTCCACGATACTGCAACTTTTTGCAGAGATACCCAACTTAATTGGCATTTCCTCCATTGATCTAAAAAGGGTCGATTTTGTGGTTCATGCTTTGACTGAAAGAGCAGTGGTAGTCCTAAATTCCAAATTTGTGTTTGATTCCATACTAAAAGAAAATAATAACCTGCGAGTTCTGGGGTTTGATGTCTCCCCCTTTAAGAGGGAAGACAGTGAAGATGGGATGCTTATCCCACGGGCGAAGATTGCAAACTTGAAACAAAAAATGCAACACTCAGAGGCAAGTCCCTCTGCTTAATCTCCTGGAACACTGGGGGTCGCAGGCATTTATTTACCAAGCCAGCTCTGGCGGTTAAGTTCAGGACCGCTCATATAATCACCCTCCAGGAGACTTGGCTAACACAGCCACCTATATTGGATGGTTTTGTGTTCACTAGTCAGCCAGCGACCCAGGGTACCCGGGGATGTCGATCAGGGGGCCTCTTAACCTTAATCTGCTCCTCTGGTAATGTAATAGTTAAAGACTCTTTTAGTATTGTAAAAAAGAGCATCAACTACTTATGTGGTTTCCGGGGGGGTCACCCATATGAGCTTCTACTGGTGAACATATACTGGCACACAGGCATAGGGTGTCTGGAGGAGTTTCTCCAGGCCATCGTATCTTTTGTGTCGAATTGGCAGGAAGTTGGTTCGGGGGGACACATTCTGCTAGTAGGGGATCTCAATTCAGATTGTACTGGTTTGGGATCACAGCACACCTCCAAAGGGAAGAATGGTATCTGGCGGCTTTCTTCTATGGAAGTTATGGGGCTTTGGTCAGTGAACAAGGCCTTCTGTAGTAGAATCCCAATTCGCTCGGCTTGGGCAAACGGTGCAGCAAGTTTGACGTTTGATTACATCTTCGTGGATGAAGGGCTTGGGACCTGCTGCTCGAAATTTACTGTGGAGTTCCCAGGATATAGCAATCACGCATTAATAGAGGCAGCATTTGAATTTTAACAAAACTGTACTGAAAGCCAGAGTGGGTTAGCATCGGATTCAAAGTGTTTCTCTGGTTTAGTAGTGAGCAGTTTGGGTTCACACATTCATTGGAATGCAGGTAAGGTTGCAAGGGCAAATTCTCTTTTAGACACATGCCTGAAATTCACAGACATGGCATGGAAATTCAACACTTTTATTCCAAATGAGTTTGACAATTTCGTCCGGAGGGCAGCGCTTTCGGGGGTGTTGCCCTAGTGCGTACCAAATTAATTATAAGCACGCGTACAGCAAAGAGGTTGTTGCGCTCAAAAAAAGAGATGCGCTGGAAGATAGCCCAATTAGAAAAAAGAGGCTAGGGTCTCCAAGATGTAATGTCTGAAAGAATTCACAAAATAAAACTTTGTCCGGGTCTTCGGTGATAATATGGTTTAAACCGGGACGCTCGTCAATTGGAATGGGAACAGACTGCAATAGCACACATGGATTTTGGTGACAACGTAATCCTCAGGGTAATAAAGTCTATCAGTTCCTCTAGGGCACCGGGCCCTAATGAACTGGGCAATCTCGCATTAAAATCTGATAGGGTCGCT
The DNA here is from genome assembly GCF_040938575.1 of Ambystoma mexicanum. Classification (NCBI taxonomy): domain Eukaryota; kingdom Metazoa; phylum Chordata; class Amphibia; order Caudata; family Ambystomatidae; genus Ambystoma; species Ambystoma mexicanum. Next base: position 291,622,837 of record NC_090939.1, on the reverse strand, counting down.
TGGGCAAGGACACTTTGAATTGTGTTTGCTAATATCCTGGCTTCCGGAGTCATCCCTCCCTCATGGTCTAATGCCTACATAGAACCAATCCTTGATGCAGAGAGTAAGATTGTTGCTTTAATTGTATTACACTACTTGGAAGCATGGTCCGTGGGGTCAGGACGACTCTTGAAATGGCAAACTGGCATCAGAAGACAGATGGGGACCTCATTAAACAGTTTGATTATTAATACTGTTCAGCAACTTGTGTGGAGTGGCAAGTATGAAGCAGTATACAGAACCTCTTTCGACCTAACAGCTGCCTTTGACACACTGGATCGTGGGCTATTATGGAAAAAGTTAGCTAGTTGGGTCATCCCAGGGGGTCTGCCAGCTCATGACTGTTCTTGAAAGAACTGCAATCCAAGTTTGTTTAAACAATGTGGGCTCCCTGTCAAGGTCGATCGCAATTTACAAAGGGGTGAGACAAGGCTGTGCTGATGCTCTATGTATATTTAATTTATATTTGGTAGATATCATGGATGCATTTGAAGGGGCCTCTTTGATCATCCTGAAATTGTCTCAGCTCTGTTTCTAATGGCTCTCTTATGCAGACGATTTCTTTCTGTTGGACGCCAGTAAAATCGGCCTGCAGCGTTTGATTTCCTCATTTCCCCAATTCATGGGCGATCATTCTCTGATAGTCAATCCTTCCAAATCTAAAATAATTGGATTCTCCAATGGCAAAAAGAAATGTACTTTTAAGTGGGCGATAGGCAAATCTTTAATTCCATCTGTTTACTCCCTGGTTTATTTGAGCTTCCCGTATTTGCATGAACCTCCACTAAAAATAGTGTCATTTGGTTGAATCAAGTCACAGAATAGCTAATACCTCGAACCAAAATTATTGACACAAAGTTTCTCAAGTTCTCCCTCAAACCAGTTATAAAATATTATGAAACTAAGTTGATTCCCAAGATACTGTATTGAAACTCACATGTTTGCTATCTTGGAACACCTGCTGTGACTGAGGGGAAAATTTGGAAACAAATATTAAGCATACATGTGAGCTTCTCTGTAGCTGCAATCCATTATGATTTGGGTAAAGATTCTCTTAAATCTCGTGCCGAGTGCAAAATTCTATCACTCCTAAGGAAAATGTTAATACCGGCTGAGAATTCCCTATATGTTGATTTTAAAGTTCTCTATCTCAGACAGTATTACCCGAGAATGAGGGATCTTAAAGCAATTTGCACTTTAGTATTGTGAAAGATTGATTGCTCTTTAGAGGTATTGGTAGAGTATCCAAATGTGGTGAAATCCCCATTATATCACCACGACTAGATAGAGACTATGGACCAATTTCACTCCTATCCATCTTTAGTCTACCTTAGGGAAGAGTACAAAAGGGGGCTATTAGAAACTTTTCTTAGCATATATCCTGATAAACTGACCTGTGCCAACTTTATCCATTTCCGTTGGAACTTACTTAATACAAAACTAATTATGATAAGACACAAGGAGATCCCAACAAACTTGAGAGGGTGCAGGTTTTGTAAGGTTGTGGTAACTGTAGAGACTACAAAACACTGTCTAACGGTCTGTCCGGTCCTAAATGCATTTCATGACTTATATCTGGCCAAGTTTGGCTTCAGAATTCAAATTAAATGTACTTTGACAAAAATGTCAAGTGTGTGGCACCACATCTTTTATAGTGAGACTTGCCATGTTTCTCACCTGGATGGATCTTGATCAGCGTCTTCAGAATGTGAAGATGTAGGGTCATGGGCTTTCTTCTTGGTCTTTCTCCGTATGGCAGAACTATCCTTCCTTGCTGAGAAAAGGGCGATTCCTCTCCACAGCCACCGCACCGCAGAAATAGACGTCTGTAAATTGTGGAAAATGCAAATGCCAAGAAAAAAACAATGTAGAGAGCAGCTCCGGTATGCCGAGGTGAAGAGAGTTCTTTTGATTCGGAAAGGTAAGAAAGAAACTTTTATTTTTTTACAGGGCTAAAGCGATGAATTCAGAAGCTAGAAGTATCAAGAGAGCAGAAGCAAGGCAAACAGGAATAAGGAGTGGAGAAGCGAAAGCGGGATGGAGATAAGCAGAGCAAGCAAGAAAAGGCTACTTACACTAGTGTTAGTTCCCGTAGAAATTGAAGGGGTTGCAACACGAGAATCACTGAAAGCCAATGGCTAAAATACCATCCGCCATCTTGGAAATAAACTAGACTGTTGGAGACACTTGAAATTTGAACGTAAAGGGACTGCCGTGTGTAACCATTTCCACTTCTTCCAGATAGAATAGAGTGGTGTAGAGTATGACCCCCCTTCCGTGGTCCTGAACTGGGCTTCCCCGGACAGCACCTATGAAATGATCGGATGAGGCGGGGTGTGGACACTTGACTGGCAGGCTCACAAGAGTGTTCTACCAGGGTATAGCCTTTCCAGTGAATGAAATACTACAGGCCTCCCCGGAAGTAGCAAGAGTCACATATCCTAGATATTTCATACTTGTCCTCTTCCTGGGGTGCTGTTCCAGGTGGATTGTGACAGGTTCAAGAGAAGGGATCTGGCAGGTAGGGCTTTAGGAGGGATGAATGAAAAACAGGGTGAATCATCTTCCAGGAGCTGGGTAATTTGAGTTTGTAGGCAACTGGGTTGATTCTTTTTCTCGATCTCAAATTGTGCAAGATGATGTGAAGCCAATTTAAAAGGACAAATCCATTGTGGAAGAAATTCCGTGGACAGTCAAACCTTGTCTCCTGGTTTCCAGGCAGGATCCCGCTGGTGGTTTTGATCAGCGTATTCCTTGGTCCTTTCCTTGCTCTTTCCCAAATTGGAGTGTGCCCTTTGATTGATTTTCTGTTATCTTTTGCAGGTGACAATGCAGTGATGGAATATTTGACAGAGGAAGGTTGGCCACTGGGAGAGAGTGTGGATGTACACCTGTCAAAGCAGAAAAAGGACTCATACCAGTAGATGAATGCATAGTGTTACATGCACATTCGGCCATTAGCAGGAGATCCACCCAGTCGTCTAGATTGGTATACAAAAAAAGTAAATATATTGTTCTAATGTGAAGTTTACCCTTTCTGTCTGTCCATTAGTCTGGGGATGTTATCCAGATGATAGGTCTCTGTTGATCTCCAATTTCTTACATAAAGCAGCCCGGAAGTGTGAAGTATATTGTGTGCCTCTATCTGTGGTTATTGCTTAGGATAGTCCACGTAATCCGAACATCCCTTGTGGGAAGATTTTGACCTTTTGTGGGGCTGAAAGTAGTTTATTTAAAGGGATGAAATGTGCCATCTTGGTGAAACCATCATGGTAGTACACAAATTAGAAGGAGGGAGATCCACCACAAATTCAGTGGATATGTGAGTCCAAGGACTTGTGGGCGTGGGCCTTTGATGCAGCGTGCTTAGAGGTTTGGCAGAAGAGTGTTTCCCTTTAGTGCAGATGACACAAGAAAGACCATAAGCAGTCTTCCAGGAGGGCCACCAAAATGAACGAGAGATAAGTTCTGAGGTGGCACTAACTCCCTTATGTGCTGTGGTCCGGTTGTCATGACACCAGGTGAGGATATTTCTCTGTAGTGTGGAATCAGGGACAATTAACCTAGAATCTAGGAATATAAGTCTGTCCATTCTGGAAACAGGCTCTGAATTGGCTGACATACGTTTGACTGAATAACCCATAGCTCTCCGTACTACTTTGAGGAAGGTGTTGACAGACATCAGGAATCTCTTCCCTGGAAGCAGGTATTCCTTTTCTTGAGGCTCCTCATACTCCCTTTGATGACTTCTGGAGAGCCCATCCGCCACAACATTGGATTTCACTGGAAGGTATGTGAGGAAGAGGTTGTATTAGAGAAAGAAGTTGGCCCATGGGGCATGAGGAGTTTTGTTGTATTCGAGTTGTTGTAGAACCTTTAAATTCTTATGGTCTATTTTCATGGTTGATGGTGCCCAAACCCCCGAAAGAAAATGTCTCCATTCAAGACAAACTTGCTTTATAGCCAATAACTGTTTCTCAAGGACAGAATAGTTGCATTCATGTGCTGGGTGTCAAAGTCTTCATCTTGAGCTCTCCCCCATTGAAAGGGGACATCTTTCAAAATTAACAATGTTATGGGGAGCATGTTGTTGGAAAATTCCAGAATGAAGCGACAGTAGAAATTCGCCAATCCCAAAACCTTTGTATTTCATTTACAGAAAATAGGGAAGGCCATTCCAATATGGTCCTGACCTTTCTAGGATCCAACTCAATCCCTTCGTTAGAGACTATGAAGTTTAGATAAGGAGGAGGTCTCAAAACAGTATTTCTCGGAATTCGCCAACACATAGGGCCTCATTACGACCCAGGCGGTAAGTTACCGCCTGGGCCGTGACTTTACCACCATGGCGTAAACTACGTTTACGCCATGGTGGTTGGCGGACTTACCGCCCCATTCCGAGGTCGGCGGGGCGGTAAGTCCCCAATCCCCATTTACCCTTCCCCATTCCCATTTTTGCCCCATAGGGCATAATGGGAGTGGGGAAGGCGTTAATTACGCCACCGTAAATTACGGTGGTGTAATTAACTCCATGGTCCCTTAGCGCCATGGATTTTAACACCTGCTAAAAGCAGGTGTTAAAAGCGCCATGGCGCTAAGGGACCTCGTAGTTGGCGGTAAGGGGTCGGCGCAGCTAACGCTGGCGTTAACCCCTTACCGCCAGGGTCGTAATGAGGCCCATAATGTTGCCTGAATCTCTCCAATACCTGTTGTACATGCGATTGATGGTCTTCCCGCTTCTTAAAATATACAAGGATATCATTGAGATAAACAAAGACCGTATGGAAGAGTAGGTAATCAGAAACCCAATCAATGAATGTTGGAAAATGGCTGGGGCATTTACGAGTCCGAATGGCATTACGCGGTATTCAAAATGTCCAAACGTAGTCCTGAAAGCTGTCTTCCATTCATCACCCTTTCGGAATCATGGTAAATGATAGGCCCCTCTTAGTTCAAGTTTGGAAAAGATTTGTGATCCCTATACTGCCTCCAGGATGTCTTTACTCAGGGGCATTGTATATCAGTCTCTTACGGTAATTGTATTTAGAGCTCTGTAATCAATACAGAGTGGAAGTTCCTTGTCCATTTGGCTTAGATTGTCTAATAAGACCATGTGCAAGGTTAGTGTCCGAATCGGTCCTCAAGACTCCCTTTTCAGGTAATGATATGGTGAACATGCAACCAAAAGGGACTAAAGCCCCAGGCTCAAGATCGATTCTGCAGTCTTCCGGACGATGAGGTGCTAACTCCCAGGGAATCCGGTCCTCAAAGACATCAGTATACTCTTGATAGGAACAAGTGATATGATGTATACTTCTGCCACTTGTTGAAGGACCAAGTTTTAATTCTGCATCCTTTTGGAGGGTGTTTGCAGGAAAACTAAAACTGTGACAGTGCTGTGAAGTAAATTGGACAGTGTTAGCTGTCCAATAAATATGTGGGTTGTGTTGTCGCAGCTAAGGAATACCTAGAATAAGGGGAACACAAGCAGCTCTGATGTAGTCAAAGGATAAGACCTCTGTATGCTCAAGAATCTTCATTTGCAATAAAAAAGAACTGTGATTGATAGGGCCAAACTCAGCGATCTACCATCAACCCCTTCCACAGGAAGTGGTTCCGTCTTAGTCACATAAGGTAGTTTGTTCTTGCCAGCCCATACTGTGTCCACAAAATTGCCGGTAGGGCCGCAATACAAAAGCGCTAGTACTTCCAGTGGTTCCTGTTAGGGTGCCTGAATGGTAACACAAAGCACCATAAGTCAGTTATCCAACTATTTTTCAGTCCATATGATAACTATGGCGGGACTTCCCAAGATACCCAGCTCCTTGTCCCATCTAGGAGCAAGTTTGTAGTTTCATGACCTCTGAGGGGGAACCTCTTGGCATTCTCTTAGTAAGTGTATTTTAGAACCATAATATAAACATAATCCCTGGCCATGTCCCTTCTTTCTTTCCTCTGGAGTAAGTTGTCCCCCAGTTATACCAATCTGCATGGGTTCCTCAGGAAAGCCCACAGTAGACATGATGGGATTTGGACGAGGAAGCGTAGATGGTCCTTTATGCTTCCTTCTCTCTTCCCTTCTTTCAGAAATACGGAAGTCATCTGATCTCCTCCTTTGGTTTTCCAATCACCTCTTTGTGGATGAAATGCAAATGTTTTTCTACTGCCTCCCTCTTACTCCTAATCTATCTACCTGCTTCTCTGCACTTCACCAATGGATGGAACCTCACTGTCTAATGCATAACCTCTCCATGACTAAGGGATTTACCTTCTTGCCTCCAACACACCTCTCCTTCTTTCACCCATCTCATTTGAATCTGACTTGCTTATCTGCTTCAATATGACATGCACATTTGGGGTCCCTTTTGCTAGCAATCTCAACCTACACCACTTTAATTATTACTACCACTACTGCAACCAGATTTTGTCTATTTAAAATCAGGAAAATTTGCCACATCCTCCCACACAATTTTACCAATATCTTCATACTGCCTCTAGGTTTTCAATTATACTAATTATCCTGACATGTGAAAGTACTCAGCTTTGCAACTGTACCCTCTATAATCTTCCCTGTTCCTTTCCCACTTCAAAGCACCTCCTACATGCCGGCTGAGTTTCCAAAGTGGTCCTTTTTCGAATTCCTACTGCTTGTTTTCAAATCCATGGATTGTACTGTTAAGAATTCTGCACTACTTGATACATCCTGCACTAAAAACTGACTTTGTTTGAATATCAAATTTGAAAGACACAAATGCTATTCTCGGTTATACAACACCCAGCCCAATGGTGTGAAATATACACAAGAAAGAGAATATAAGCAAGATCCCTATGTGTCTATACAGTAAGTAGTATCTCAAAAACCCAAACACATACATTCTTTATACATTATTGTATACAGTTAATGTATACCAACAGTCACTAGATTCTAACATTAATCATGTAGTGCACATTCAGATCAAACGAAATATGTTCACAATTATTGTCAAATTGTTTTGTATACAATGGGCGATCTCTATTTTTTTGTTTACAGGGAACCTCACTCAAACGCGGGGTTAATATCACACAAAAACAAGCAAGTGTAAGGCTACCCCTCCCTCTCTTGTGCAGGTGAGTTCACCTATTTCTGGACATAGTGCAGTTGTTCAAAGTCCTGAAACTAAAATACTTCTTTAGAGATGCAGTCTCTACTAATCTAGCAAGAAAAGAACTGAGTGTCAAAGGCCTCAGACCCCCTCTAGCTTTACTCCACCGATGTCTGCTATTGGACTAAATATCCATACTTTTCTAAACTAGAGTGCAATACGAGACCAAAGCACTCCTAGCCAAGAATAATCAATCGAGAGATACCCTGAGCAAAAATGAAAGAGAAGCTATTGGCCAATTAGACGACAATCCAACATTTCTGATTAAGCCTGCAGACAAAGGAGGAGGAGTCTTATGGAAACGTGACTTATATAGGAAGGAGGCACTTAGACTTCCCCCGAATCGAGAACATTATTGTGAACTAGAAATTGGCCCCACAGCGTTTCTCCAAGAAGAAATTGCCAGTCTGCTGAACCACGCATATCAAGAAGGATGGATAGATAACAACGAGAAGCAATTTTTCAAACATCTCCACCCAGTGACGCCGGCCTTCTATATCCTGCCCAAAGTCCATGAGCATCCGACCCAATGACCTGGAAGGTTGATTGTGTCAGCAATTGGTCCTACTTTAGAATCACTATCCTAATATGCAGATTTCTTCCTATGTCAATACGTTACAAAAATGAAGCTTATGCACATGATTCAACTGAAGTAATAACATCATTTTCGAAATTCAAATAGACCATCATGACATTCGAGTTAAATTTGATGTGGAAGTGCTCTATACAAACATAACACAAAATGCAAGTATAGAGGTGATGCAATACTATCTAGACCAACACTCAACCACCAAAGAAAAGACTAGCACTTACAGAGAATTTCTTTTTGTTTGAGAATTTATTTTTAAGCAAACACACGGGACCAGCATGGGGGCCACTTTTGCACTGGACATAGCAAACTTACACATGGACAACTTTGAGAACAATTTTGTATACAATTCCATCAATCAATTTTTTATAAATATCCCAATGTGGCATGACTGTATCGATGACGTTATCATGATCTGGAATATTACACTGGCACATCTAAACAACTTTTGGCAGTGGCTTAATGAGCGTGACCCGTTTATAAAATTTAGGATGACGTATAATATGAATTCAGTACCTTTTTTGGACTTGGTTCTGATAAAAACTGATCAGGGTACCATAGAAAGAACTTTGTACCATAAACCAACAGAAAAAAATACTCTTTTACATTTGAATAGATATCACCCACCTAGCCTGAAAACCAATCTTCAGTTTGGGCAGTTCCTACGGATAAGGAGGAACTACAAACAAATGGAAGAATTAAAAAAAAAAAAAACATTCAAAGAATTTGGAAAAAAGACTCAAACAACAGGAATGCCCCAGAAAAGCCTTCAAATGGCAAAATAAGAGCCCAAAATACAAGAGAGACATGCCTCATCAAACAACATTGAGAACTTCAAGAATGCATCATGTGTGTGACAACATACAGGGCCATTAGCAATGCATTGAAAAAGGTAATTTAAAAAATTTGAACATTGTGCATACCCCAAATATCAGACCTACAAAACCACATTGTGTCTTCAAGAAATCACAAAACATTAAACAAATGCCGGTACACAATTATGAGCAACAACAGAGACAACCACAAACATTGGTTACAGCATGGAGCCTATCTCCTCTTGTAAGACATCACATATGCGGAAACTGTCCCATTTGAACACTCACCACAAACATGAAAATGGTTGATCTAGGGGGGGTTGACATGGGAATACATATAGTTCTCCAATTGCAAAACAACATGGGCAAATTACACTGTCAAATGCCCCTGAAACCTCATTTACATTTGGAAAACAAAACGACATGTACAACAAAGAATTTGTGAAGAAAGATTGTGCTTAAAAACGCTGTACCTGGGGCGTGGCCTGGAGCGCCACCGATGAGGCTGCTCCGTTAATGGCCTCCGTAAGGACCCGCGGCTTCAGCTGAAATTTAGCCGGCTCCAGCGCCGCCGCTGCTGTTCCACTGGCGGGAGAAGCTGGCGGAACCTCCGGTGCATCCACCGCTCCAATCTGGGAGAGCGATCGCGGTGGGAACCCTGAAAACGCGGCGACGGAACTCGACGCGGGTGCCTCTCCACGCCGAACCAAGATGGCGGCCGCGGCCCAGGCCCTTCTTCCCCGCCGACGCCCAGTGACGAGACGTCCGTAGGACCTCCTGCTCTCGCCCTCTGCTCCGATCCTAAGCCTCGCCGGAGGGGCGGCCGCTCCGGTCCCCGGAGCTCTTCCACCTGAAGCCTCGGCGCGGGCTCGAGTGCTTCTCCCAGCCGCCTCCCCCCTCCATTGGATCGGAGTACGGGATCGGCGTCAGCCCCCACCGCCATCTCGACCCCCCAGTCCGGTTGACTCTCCGGCCTCAGAGGTGGGCCCTCCTGGAGGAGGGACCCCGTACGGCAGACCAGCTCGCGGGGGGGACGACCAAGCCCCCAAAGCCCTCTAGCTTCGAGACCAGCTGTGGGGGCAGGAGCCCTTCTACCCCCCCCACCTCCTATACGGGCTACGATCTACCCGGAGAACGGAGGAGGCTGCGGCTCCTCCCTGCAGCCCAGCACCCTGGAGACGGTGTCGGAGGCCTGACTGGGTGAGTGTCCGCCGTCCCCCCACAATCCCCCCAGCACTGAACCCGGAGCCCCCCCTTCCAGCTTCCTGGGGCGCCCCGGCCCACCAGATACCGTGCCAGCTGGGGAGAGTGATCGGGTGGTCCCCCCCCTGACCACTCAGTTTTCCCAAACCTCCTTCTGAAGAAACCCCCACGTCTCCGACTGCCAAAACATCCTGGGGCGCTCCTGCCCACCTCATCCACCAGGCCTATCATCCTGGATAGCTGCAGCCCCTTGGCTGGATGATCACCTACCGCAAGCGGAGCCGACCCCCTCTACTACATCCAAGAGTGGCAAGACCCAAACATAATCACTCACCCCACACAGCAGATTCGTCCGAAACTAATCCTCCCCAAAGCGCCCCCCCCCAGGGGCTTCCAGCCAGAAGAGGATCCCCAGAGTCCCAGCCCCGGCAAAATGTCGAGACTCACCAAGCCAGCCAAAACCGCGGACATTTCCACCATGCTCCTAGTAACAGACAAGACAAGAAAACCAGACCCCTCACCTAAGCTTACCCCGCAAAAGCCCTCAGAAGAACAAGGTAACCTCGCCACCAGAGATGACTTAATGGCCTTCATGAGAGACATTAAAGCCGAAATTCGGTCCTGCATGACCGAGCTCACCACACGACTAGAACAAACTGACCAGCGACTCACGGAAGCGGAACAGAGGATAGGAGAAGTCGAAGACTTGACCCAGAACCACGATGCAGCAATAATAGAAATGCGACGTGAGATCCGAGCGCTTTAGTCCAGTAATGAGATTCTCGCATTCAAGCAAGAAGACTTAGAAAACAGGGCCCGACGGAATAACTTGCGCATCCGTGGGGTCCCAGCAACGATCCAAGATAAAGAGCTCCCGGAGTATATAGGCAACTTCTTCCAGGCTCTCCTTCCACTAACAGACAAAGCCCAACTCATCCTGGACCGAACCCACAGACTACGCCCGAGACGAGGAGTAGATTCAGACGGCCCTCCGGATGTGATCACGAGAGTACACTTCTACGCTACCAAAGAAGCCATCTCGGCAATAAGCCGCTCCAAAGATGAACTGTCGTTCATGAGCACCCCCCTGCAGATATACCAAGATCTCTCCCCGATCACCATACAGAAAAGGAGAGCTCTCAAGCCCTTGACCCTGTTCCTCCAGAGCCAGCAAATCCGCTACCGTTGGCTCTTCCCCGCTACATTACAATTCTCGTACCAGGGAACTCTACGCAAAATTAGCCACCTAGAGGATGCGAAATCGATCCTGCACCCAAACTCTCCGGAGACCTCGACCACCCCTAGTCCACTCCTCCCGCCAGAGGAACCTGATCAATCACCTCAAAGATAGCAACAACCCTGGTCTAAAGCGCAAAGACGCCGAAAGATGAAATGATTTAGAGGTTGGCTGCCATGATACTAAGATCGACGCTGAAGCCAAAACGAAGCATGGCAATGCCGCGGGCCCCGAACGGCCCAGACCCCCCTCTCCAAGGAGTATGTCACCTACCCACCCTTGGAGCCGAGCGGATCTCAATGGTTCGACCCTCGCCCCGTTGGCGAGGAAAACTGTTTGGGCCACGTTGGCCGTAAGGGCGGCTGCGCAGAAAACTCCAGCCCCCCGTACAGTTGGGAGTTCTCCCACCCGTTTAAGTTTGCCCACCCGTTGGTGGACCCACTCAGATAAAATATTGCCCTCCCGTTGGAGGATACAGAAAACCCGGCTGCAGGAGAACCTAGCTAACTCGGAATCTCGATATGAAGACTGAATACCCCCAACCCACCCATGAGGAACAGTATCCCACCCCAGAAGGCACCCAAGAGGCCCCCCCGCCGATCCAGAAACTAAGGTTCCTAACACTGAACGTTAGAGGCCTCAACGCCCCACAGAAGAGAAAAACAATCCTACAGCGCATCCAGAATGATAAAGCCTCCGTGGTCTTCCTGCAGGAGACACACTTGATCCCAGCGGACTTCGCAAGGCTCAGAGACCGGCAATTCCCAACGCAGTTCCTAGCTTCAAACGGAATGAAGAAGGGTGGCACAGCTATTTTAATCGCCAAAGATTTGAAGCCTCAAATCCTGGACTCTAAACGGGACCCAAACGGCCGCTTCGTAGCGGTGAAATGCCGAATTCTCGGCCAACTATACACGTTGATCTCAGTATACGCACCAAACCAAGAACAAGAGGCATTCTACTCGACCCTGGAAAACTCCCTGCTTCCGTTTGTTGAAGGTCAGATCATCATCGGGGGAGATTTCAACGGAGTCCCCAACCCACTGGTAGATAGATCACACCCCCCTGCCCGCGGAGACTTTGGCTTGGCGATCGCCCTACTTAAATTGTTCCGAACCTTCGAAGTGGTGGATACCTGGAGGATCCTCCATCCAGAGGAACGAGACTACTCATGCTATTCTTATGTGCATAGGACTTATTCACGTATCGACCTCTTGCTGGCATCCCCGCAGATCCTGTCGTACACAGACGATGTCCTCATAGGCCCCAGAATCCATTCAGATCATGCACCCGTAATGCTAACGCTAAGAGCCTATAACCCGGACCCGCCCCCAAGACACAGATGGTCTCTTTATGACCCGATCCTAAATGACATGGCGACGAGAGACGTAGTAGCTAAAACCATCAAACAGTACTTCGAAGACAATAAAAACGAAGACACCTCCCCAGCGACGACATGGGATGCAATGAAGGCCGTAGTACGAGGGGTGCTGATCTCTCGAGGAGCGGCCTACCATAGGCAAAAGCAACAGACCCGCCGCATCCTAGAAGACAAGGTTCTGGAGGCGGAAACGGCATGTAAAGCTAAAAACTGGTCCCCGAGAACCTACCGAATCCTGCAGACGGCACGGAGGAAACTAGAGGCTCATTACGCGGAGGACACAGCCCAGCTACTAACCAAGACGAAGCAGAGCTACTACGCCAGGGGAAACAAAGCTAACAAATTCCTAGTGGAAAAACTCGCAAGAATCAAGAAAAGGAACACAATACTAAGCCTCCGAGACCCCCAGGGTGCAGCCCAATTCGCGGATCGAGATAAGCTGAGAATTGCAGAAGCTCACGTCACCGAAACCATGTCAGCTACCCAAAAGCCCCAGGAAGAGCAGCAGTCCTACCTGCGGGAAGCTGCCTTGCCTAAGCTCTCAGCTGCGAGTAGGGAAGAATTGGAGGCCCCGATTGCCAGCGAGGAGATTGACGAAGCCGTTAAAAGCTTAAGAACAAGAGCCCCGGGCCCAGATGGTTTCTCGTCCCGATTCTACAAACTCTTCCGGCCTCAGCTACTAGCCGCAATGACGACCCTCTTCAACTCCTTCGCCACTTCTGGATCAACAACCCCGTCAATGAGAGAGTCAATAACAGTATTAGCGCTGAAACCAGGAAAGGACCCCAGCGACATAGCAGCCTATCGACCCATCTCACTACTAAACCTGGATGCGAATATCTACTCGAAGGTCTTGGCAAACCGATTAGCGAGGCTTCTTCCGGACATCATAGACCCAGACCAGACGGGATTCATCTTAAACAGAGCCACCACAGATAATACGCGCAGAGTCCTCAACCTGATCGAGATAGCCAGACAAGACTCGAAGAAACTCACCCTGCTAGCCTTAGACGCGACCAAGGCTTTCGACAAAGTGGACTGGTCGTTCCTCCGCCTCACTCTGGAGTCATTCGGCGTTGGGCCCTCTTTCCTAAAGCTCACCCTAGCGAACTACCAATCCCCGACCACCCTGCTCCGAGTGAACGGCCTCCTGACTCACCCGATCTCCCTGACATGCGGCACCAGACAGGGCTGCCCCCTCTCCCCCTTGCTATTCGCTATGGTAATGGAATCATTGGCCCAGCGGATTCGACTTAACCCTAGAATCAAAGGCTTCCAAGTGGGCCCTACCCAGCACAAGATAGCGCTCTACGCTGATGACGTGATGCTAACCATCACAGACACCTCGCGATCCTTAAAAGCCGCCCTAGCGGAAATTCACAGATTTGGGAGAGTATCTGGATTCGCCATTAACTTTATGAAATCGACAGCTCTGGGGATAGGGTTGAATCAGAGAGAGAAGGCATCCTTCAGTGCTCAGTGCGCGGTCCCGTTAAATGACACATCCATCCCCTACCTCGGGGTGCGGATCCCCGCTAATCCAGGAGACATCTATCGGATAAACTTCCCGCCCCTGATGAAAACTCTGTAAAAAGACCTAGACTCTTGGCACAAGCAGGAAATATCCTTAATAGGTCGTATCACAGCCTGTAAGATGAACCTGTTGCCACGATTCCTGTACGCCTGCTCGGCTCTCCCCATCATAGTCCCTCGCCCCCAACTACAGAGACTGCAAAGGAAGATATTTGGATTCATATGGAGGAGGAAGAAGGCCCGCATTCCCCGGAAGACAATGCTATGTGCTCCGGACCAGGGAGGCCTAGGGGTCCCTGACCTCCAAAAATACCAAATGGCGGCGCAGATAGCGCATACTAGGGCTTGGACTATAACGTCAGGGCGCCCCAAATGGATGGACATAGAGCAGTCTAGATTACCCCTCCCATTGCGCTTTCTTCTACACTTGCCAACCGCGCTGCGCCGGACATGGCCAGCCATACTATCTGCAACCAAGCAAACGTTGAAGGCGTGGGATTGGGCCCGCAAATCCAGAGGCATCCCGAGAGCTCTGGGCCCCTCAGCCCCAGTCTTCCACAATCCGGCGTTCTTCCCGGGAGCTCACCCCACTAACTTCAAGAACTGGATCGCCGGAGGACTCTCCTCCCTAAGCCAACTATTTGAGGGAGCTCAGCCGCTGACATTCGCCCAATGCAAAAGTACGTTCAACCTAACAGAGTCAGACAGGTTCACATACTGCCAAATCAGACACTGGTGCACACACCCCCAGACGCGAGAGGCTGCCACCCGGACCCATGATGCCTTGGAATTAACAGTAGCGGACCCCCCCCTCCCGAGGGCGGATCTCGACGCTGCACCGACTATTCCAGGAGAACCTCCTGTCCAAGAGAGCGACATATATGGCGCAGTGGGAAAAGGACCTAGGGCACGCAATCCAGGATCAAGACTGGATCGATATCTGGGCCCGCACACGCTCATCATCCTTCTGCATCACCAACCGGGAATGTGCATATAAACTGCTCATGAGATGGTATTTCCCACCACTACAACTACATCACTTCAACCAGTCACTGGACCCACAGTGCTGGCGTCGGTGCGGCTCGCCAGGCTCCTACCTACACATGTGGTGGTCATGCCCGGTGGTGAAGAGCTTCTGGTCCCAATGTATAGTGACCATCACAGACATAGCCCAAATCCCACTGCCACTGGAACCGGAGCCGCTACTGCTGGGGACCCCGATCCCAGACACCTACCCGAAAACGGGCGCACCCGCGACCCTCATTACGCAATTACTCCTAGCCGCTAAAATCACAATAGCCCGGACATGGAAGACCCCGGAGGGCCCCCTAACGGTGCTATGGTGGCTGAAAATCTGGGACATCTTCATCGCTGAGAAAGTGATGGCAGCAAACAGAGGCCGCCTCCATCATGTCACAAACATTTGGTCGCCTGTGATTGACTATGACTTACGCTTCCCGGCCATGACATACAAACCGCGCCTGGTGCAATTGGCCCAGCAGGCGGCGGACAGGGAACGGTCTCAGCTGATGGAGGAGCAGGCCCTAGAGGATAGCCAAATCCAGGATGTGGGGGCGTAAGCCGGGAGAGGAAGGAGAAAGGCGAACCGAGGTGGGAAGAGACAGGGGCGAATGAGTCAGGAATCGGACCTTATAGGGAGGGAAAAAGACAGTCCACGGTAGACACCCGAGACTAAGAAGTGGGGTTGGGTGGGGGGATGTAAATAAGCATATTATAATGCCGAGATAAAGTGTTAAACTGATATGTCAATGCTTTCTCCTGTATGCCTACTGAAAATAAACAAGTTAAAAAAAAAAACGCTGTACCTGAGAAGCCCACTCTTGAGCACTTCCAGGCTAAAAAACATGGCTAAAATGACTTAAAGTGGTTTGTGATCCAGAGAGTACACCCCCTACCGAGAGGTGGCGATCTCGATGTGGTTCTGAGGAAGTTGGAACAACGCTGGATTCAACGCCTGAATACAGTTGTGAAAGGTTTCAACACTTACATTGAATGGAATCTGTTTATGTAATATGAAAGAGGAGGCGTAGCATCAGGAAATACTGGGCATTGAATAATTAAGCTGACTAAGATTGTCCTGCATGAACACAGGAAAGCAGGGGACACCGATTAGGTTGTATTTGGCTAACCAAACCATTGAAATGAAGTAATAATTCTGGAAACTAAGTGGACACTTAGGAAGAACGGGTGAGAGCACTATGTGATAATGCATAAATATAGGAACATTACATCATGCTGCGGCCTTAACAACTAGGAGGTATGAGGAAACATCATGCAGTCATAAAATATTAGTCCACGTTAGTTATAAATTCTCTTAATCCACCTACAGTAAATGCAGTTCCATGCCATCTGTTAATATCCATTTAAGGACAACACCAGGAGTACCCGGGTAAACATACATGCCACAGATGTATGTACCACGTGATGGGTACCATCCCTCTTAGATTGTGGACAAGTCATCTGAGGTGTAGATACTATGCAATTATCTTTAGATTCATGAAGTACCTCCATCAAGGAGTGTTAATTATCAAAACAAAAATCACAGGACAGATATTGGCAAAATTGTTTCATTAATAGTTACTCATACATTTAGAGATGGCCGTCTGTGTCCCCTCTTTCAGGAAATAACCTTCCAGAAAGTGAAAAGGGACAAACAAAATCTTCCCTGGCACAAAAGAGCAAAACGTTTCGCACAAGCGTTCCATTAGGAATTAACCACGATTGAGGCAAAGCACTCGGCGTTGAACAGCATGAAGTCAGAGTAAGATTCCTCTGAATATGTATGAGTATAAGAATTTGGGCATATGCCGATGGGAACGGCATTGCTCTATCCTGGTTGTTGTTGACTGTGTGCACACCAAACAGCGTGCAAGTCGGTAGCACCCTGTGTTGGATTAATAGTCAGGAATGCTATTCTAACATGTGACTAGTAACAGTCTTAAAGTACAGAACAAGTTGTGATGCAACCATTATGGATGGGTGCTGGATGAGGTGAAGACAGTTGAGCACAGCCACTGTGTACTGAATCCATAGCCTTTCCACAATACAACATATATACCAGACTTTAAATGTATAACACCTGTAGAGAAGGCCTCAAATATGGCCTGTCCTCTAACTGACCGTTTTGAAGTTCCAGAAATGGTCACGCCGAGATACGTGACGATTGATGAGCAAATAAACCAGTAGAGAGCCGCAGTGGGACTCTGCCCGGTACCTATCAGATGGACAGTACCTATTGAAGTACCTAGACCTAAGAAACCTTGGACAGTAAGGTACACATTGAAAAAATCCATATCGACAAGTGAGGCAGAATGACGATTGTCAAAACGTGATGCCTGAAGAAGCCACGAAAATCCTAAAAGAGGACGAATGGTGATGTCACAAAAACTTGGACTGACTCGCAGATAAAGAAAACGATGACCTGTGAATGACAAAAAGAGACGAAACACCAAGGATAAGCGACATCCCGAGTTGAAGTAATAGGACGATGTCAAGTATAAGAAGCTTATGCCATAAGAGCGATGAAGAGATGCAGTTTACACGTGTACATATGCTTGTATACGTAAGAAAGCTGAGGAAATCATGTGGCTTGTTATGCTTAGTAGGAAATTAGTTGCGGCAAGTGCCACATATACATATCTACCTCAAACGGAGCACTTTATATGACGTATATGTCCACTTTGCAAAAAGGCAGAACCAACCGCAAATTACCAGAGGCTCCAAGAGAGAAGGCCCTCAAACAAGGGAATCGAAATCTAAAGAGCGAAACGAAACTCAGATGCATGAGACCCATGCAAAGAAACCAAGGTCATCTTAGCTGACACAGGTGTTGTATTCAGTGCTCGCAGATGAATGGAATGCACGCTCGCGTTGGAATGTATTGAGGTGACGTGCGTGTGTTCGATAGTTGTCAGTTGGTGAATGCCTGCCGGGTGGGAGAAGCCGGTGTCTTATCTCCTATGAAACTAACTTGTACGTGGAGACAATAAAGATTCGTAAAGCACTTACCTGAGTGAGAACCCACTTTGTTACACTGGCGACGAGGTTCGGAGCTGCTGCGGAGGGGGCAGCACAGCTGGAGAAGACACTGCCCTCCTGATCTTATCCCACCCGGCAGGGCCTCTGTCCGGTGAAGCGGACCGTTGCTGGTCCTCGTCGCTGTCCATTGGTTGGAGTGTCAGCGATAGCCGAGGCGCAGTCAGAGGTCTCCGGTAGTTCGCAGCGGGGTGGAGTGTTCAGTGCCCCGGGTCCGAAGACGGAAAACACCTGTTCGAGGTCCTGGTGCAGTCGCAGGTCTCTGGTGGTCCGCAGCGGGGTGGAGTGTTCAGTGCCCCGGGACCGGAGCCGGATGGTCCCGTCTGACGAGAGGATTCCAGTGATCGTAGTGGGGGTGTCTAGCGCCCCTGGGTCCGAAGCCGGAAAACGCCTGTCCATGGTCCTGGAGGACTGTTTTGGAGTGACTGTGTCCTGGTGAGTCTGCCTGCGCAGGTTCCCTGCAGGGTTTGGAGTGGCCCCCTGTTGGTTGATGTGGCCTGTTAAGAGGTTCCCAGGAGTTTCGTGGCAGTCAGGAGGAACCGAGAATTGGTAATGCTTTTCCGGCTGCGTGTGTGACTTCCTTTTTTGGCTTACTGCACAAAAACCCAGACTCATTTAAAAGTGGAAAAGGTCGCTTTAATGTGACAGGCCAAAGCTTACAATCAAAACGCTTAGCTGGCTCCATGGCCTAACAAACTAAAGAAATATTTTAACAACCAATTAAATAAATTAAACCTTTTCATTTTCATTTTCCCCCAACAATTAAATAATTAAATAACCCATTTCCTCCCTAATTATCCCTTGGACCCTACCGACTCCTTGCCCCTTTTCCAGGCATCCCGCTTTCTCCCAGGGGCCATGCCCCTCCAGGCTCAATACCTGTTCCCCTGGGGTGACCTGCTTGTGCAAACAGCGCCACCCCATCCTTTCCCGTGTCATTCCCCCATTGTGCTTCCCTCCCCCCACATCAAAAGGGGCCATGCCCCCGGCACCAGAAAAACCCTCCCCCGAGGAGTTCTTTCTGCCCCCCCCCCCAATTTTTTCTACCTCCAACTCTTTACCCACTCTCCCAGCCAAGAACCCAAGTCCGCCATGTAGTGATTATTCCCATACACGGACAAGTGTACCCCATCCTCTCTAAAGATAAGGAGACCCTCATATGTTATCTCCTTATGGTCCATGACCTGCACCGCCACCGAGGCACAAAATTGACCATTTCTCTGTGTATTCCCTTCCTGGCCCGCTCTATTGCTCCCTCACTTCTCACTCCCCTCCAAACTCTTCTCTGCTACCATTTAGTCCACACCACCACTGCTTGAGGCCACATTTCCCTCACCCACACTAAGTCCCTCTTCATTTTCTTTAGCAGAGCCACCCCCGTATCTCTCACCAGGTCATTCTCCCCTGTATGCATAATCACCACCTCTGGAACCCCATAGCGTTCCCTCATCCCTGCCAATATAGGAAGCAGCTGATCCCACCGCAGGCCCCCCAACCCGTGCCATCTCACCACCACTTCCTTGTAACTGCACCCCAGTTGCCTTCCAAACACGCTTTTCTCCGCCTCTTTCCCAGCCCACTTAACAATTGAATGGCCAACAATCCAAACTTGCACCAACTCCCCCTTCTTTCGCGCAGCATCTGAAAAAAGAAATTAAAAATCACTGACAAGTCAAAATATTTCAACAACAACAGTTGGCCCACAAAGTCCTACTCCACCTTTCTTCAACATTCCCCTTTATCAAACTCCCTGACGTACCCCTTGTATTTCCCAGACCTCCAACGCCCCAATCTTTTCCCTTGTCTTTTGAAAAACCCAGCCTGGTACCCTCAGATGCTGCGCCCATCCTAAAGGAATGATTCCCAAAATCCTCTGCCTTTTCTCCCACTGCCACCAGTGCCTTCCGCAATACCCCTAGCACCTGGCCTGGGCATAAGACCTTGGTCCCTCGACCCAGCCGAACCCAAGAGCCCCTTCCCTTCTGATCCGTCTTAGACCTTTTAATCTTGATGTCTAAACCTTCTTCTGTAATTTGAACATCTTCCCATTGCAGTCCCCCTACCCCTCCTTTTCCCTCGACCAACTCAGAAACCCTAAAAGCCCCCAAACAATAACCACGTAAAACAAGTCGCAAACAGCTCCCCTACAAGCAATAAACCATTTGTTCCACTTGTTGTGCCCAGTTTATTGCTTTACAGTCCTGCGTTGTCCCCCCTGCACCGGGGGC
The DNA here is from genome assembly GCF_040938575.1 of Ambystoma mexicanum. Classification (NCBI taxonomy): domain Eukaryota; kingdom Metazoa; phylum Chordata; class Amphibia; order Caudata; family Ambystomatidae; genus Ambystoma; species Ambystoma mexicanum. Next base: position 291,602,614 of record NC_090939.1, on the reverse strand, counting down.
CCACGTGCACCCCCGTCCATGCAGGTCCTTTACTTTATTACTCCTCTCGCCACTGCACCAGGGGCCAAACCTGCACCCCGTCCATGCAGTCCCTTCCATATCACAATGTTCAAGCTCCTTGCGTCCATTACCACCTGTTTCCCCCCTGCACCAGGATCCCTAGTGCACCCCCGTCCATGCAGGCCCCTTTTCTTCCTTACTCCACTCCACTGCTGCACCAGGGGCCAAACCTGCGCCCCCGTCCATGCAGTTCCTTCCATATCACAATCTTCAAGCTACTTGCGTCCATTACCACCTGTTTCCCACCTGCACCAGGGGGCCTAGTGCACCCCCGTCCATGCAGGCCCTTTAGTTTATTACTCCTCTCGCCACTGCACCAGGGGCCAAACCTGCACCCCCGTCCATGCAGTCCCTTCCATATAACTAATCCTCAAGCTCCTTGCATCCATTACCACCTGTTTCCCACCTGCACCAGGGGCCCTAGTGCACCCCCGTCCATGCAGGCCCCTTCTCTGCCTTACTCCTCTCCACCGCTGCACCAGGGGCCAAACCTGCGCCCCCGTCCATGCAGTCCATTCCACATAAATTCCTCTTCCAGCACCTTGCTTTGTTGCTCCACTTTTTTCCCCCAGCTGCACCAGGGGCCCTAGTGCACCCCCGTCCATGCAGGCCCCTTTTCTTCCTTACTCCTCTCCACCGCTGCACGAGGGGCCAAACCCGCGCCCCCGTCCATGCATCCCATTCCACATAAATTCCTCTTCCAGCACCTTGCTTCGTTGCTCCACTTTTTTCCACCAGCTGCACCAGGGGCCCTAGTGCACCCCCCGTCCATGCAGACCCATCTCCTCACTTCCCCTTGCTGCACCAGAGGCGCTCCCGTACCTCCGTCCATGCAGCCTGAAACCTACTCACCTTGTCGTGCGGCAAGCGTGAGGGCTTCACCACCGTCGTCCATGCCCTCCAAACGACAGCTACCACCCCTTAACAATTTCCACCGTTACATCCCCCTCGCGGCCCTCCCCTACCTACGCGTCTTCCTCCTCACCCTTCTCCTACCCCCTTTAAGTTGCCCCCAAAACCTTTCATCAAACCTTGCGCCCCGCCTCCTTTTACGATAAACTGAGCCCGACCTACCAGCACACCCCAATTTACCTGGCATGCAGTTCTTCCCCCCCACCTGCTTGCCCCGCTCCTCGCCCTGACCCACTGTCCCCTGCCTGAAAACAATCTGTAACAGGATGCCGACCCGCACACCTGCTGCACTCGTGTTTAAATTTGCACATCCACCTCGTGCAGCCTTCTTTATTGAACGCCCAACATGCTGTCGAGGGCTGCCCTCTACCTCCTCCCCCCGCTCCCTCATGGGCGGGGCGACCAAGAAAGGGCCGGAAAGGCACGGGCAGCCCACTTGCTGTGTGCAATGTCGGGGCAGGCCTCGTTGGGGCCATCCATTGCAGCCAGAGATCCATGTCTATCTCCCCCCAGACCGCCTGACTGTCCTCTGCCATTCTCGCTCTTAATTCCTCATCATACCTTACCCAGGCAAAGCCCCCAAAACTCGTGAAAGCCTTCCTTATTACATCCATATATTTAAGCAGGGCCACGCAGCGCTCCGGGAATTTTTCACAATACACACTGGCATAAATGATAAACGCCGACGTCCAATTCTCAATAGTCACCGGGACCCTTGGGCGTGAAGCCAGTTCCCTCTCTTCCTCCTTAGACCCCTCCTTTGCTCTCACTTCCCTATGCAGCAATTTAAAGACATCCACAAATTCCCCCGCCTGAATCTTCCCCCTGGTCGCTGCCATCAAGTGCGCCCCTAATGGTTTTGTTATCCCCATGTATGGCAATTTTTTCTCTTTTCCTTTCACTTCAACCTCCTTATCTTTCCCAGCTTGCACTTCGAGCACCAATGGCTCCACCACCTTGTCCGTTTGGACCTCCACTGAGCAAATGCTCTTCCCAGCCCCTGCGGCTCCAATGGCCTGCACACCAACTTCTTTCCTTACACCTTGCAGTCCAGACCCTTCATCCCCTGTCCCCCTTCTTGTGACCCCTCTCTGCCATGCAGATGACCATTCCCTTTCCCGCTCACCTCTTTCCACACCTGCCGCCCGTGGTCTGGCGTCCACACCGATGCTCCACCTCTCCTTTCTTAGAGGGCTCCTACTGCGGGGACAAAACATGTCAGCACTCTCACCCAGCCAATAGTTTCCCTGACCCCTTCCCCTCGTCCACCCTGCACTTCCCTTTCCATATCCCACCTCAAACTTCTACTCTCCTCCCCCTTTCCCTTTCTGCCCTATAATCTTCCACTTCCCATTGCCCCACATATTCCTCCCATCCAACTTCATCACCCCTTAAATAGCATTGCGGATGCGAGCTCATGCCCGAGTTGAGTTGATGATCTTCTTGCGAGCCCGGGGCGTCCGCCCCGCCACTCCTTTGACGTCTTCTCGGCGGGGTTGTGGGAACCCCTGCCTGGTCCTCTTCTCTCGGGCGAGGCGTTCCGACCTCCACCCTGGAATCCTCATTGCTAGGGGCTGTGCTGCACCCTCTAGGCTTTCCTTGCGCTGACCGAGGAGGGGCCGTTGTAAAACCCTCTACCTCCACCTGACCAGCGGTGGCTGCGCAGCGCCCTCCACCCTCACTCCTCCTACCCGGGGGGGCCATTCCGCGCCCCACTCTAACCTCCTCAATTGATGGGGACCTCTCCCTCCTTCTCCCACCTGCACTCTTCCGCAGGTATTTGCCCCCTTTGCCCCTCTGTCCAGTTGCCCCACTCTGCGGCCCATCACCCCCACTGACATGACTCTCCTGACCTGCCCCATTTTGGACACTCCTGATATCCCCCACCTCCTCCTGGTCATTATTGACCCCAACCCTAACTTGTTCCCCACCCAACTGCATTTCTCCCCTGTATGCCCTCCTGTCAATCTCCCTCCTCAACTTCCTGCCTCTGGATTCCCATGCCTCCCCTCTACCGGCCGCAGGGGTGCAAGCCACTACTGCCGCGAGAGCCCCATCCACCGCCGCTCTAGGCTGCGGCCGGCCCCCCCCCCACCTCCCCTTCTCCCGAAACCTCCACTACCGCCCCTTCAAGCTGGGCCTTAGATGCCCTGTTAATAATTTCTAGGGCCTCCCTCAGCACCCTGGCATCCACCCAGCCCTTCTTACTAGCTCCCTGTCCCACCATAGTGCCCAGATAATATGACAGTGCACTGAATATTCCCTTTAATCTTTCACCTAGCCACTAAACCCCCGAGCCAGCCCTACCCGTGGACAGCTACCCAGTGCAAAGGAAAGCCCCGAAAGGGGAACTGAGCTAAGAAAATAAGGTATCCCTGAATGTTAATTAAAACCTAATTCCACTGAATAATACCCCAAAGATACAATTGTATGTTTGATTTTGCTATTATTCTTCTTATTATGTATTTATTTATTTATTTATTTATTTATTTTTAAACCCTTTAAAATAACCTTTGCCCAAACAAAACTTCTTCCTTATGTTCTGACAAATGCCCCCCAAAAAGAAACAAACCCCAAAACCAGGAGCCACAGCACAGCCTTGAAACACTTGTGTATAGGAGCGTTCCAAATGCCATATCATATCCCTGCTGCTGAGAAACCCCTACCAAAACCCCTTCCCTTCTCACCTGCTGTGTGTTTCTGTTTTTTTTTTTTTTTTTTATATTCTAACTGGGCCCCACCGTGCCATTCCACCTCCACAGCCTGCCCCCTGGTGGCCCACCCGCCGCACCGCAGTGCCTTGCAGCCTACTACAGGAAAGAGAGAGCGGCCCCTTTAAGAGGACCGCTCTGCCCCCTCACTGCAGCAAGCCAACACCGCACGTGAGGACCAGGGAAGCCCGGCACACACTGGCTCCAACAACGGCCCCCCCAGCCGACCCACTGCCCCCTAACGCCCACAAGAAAAGCGGGGACGGAACCGGATCCTTAAAAACCCCCCGGGTCCACACTACGCCCAACGAGGGATGCGCCTCCACCCCGGCTCCCAGCTCCTGCTCCCTCCCCGGCAACCCGAAACCACACGAAAAACCGCGGCCCCAGCTGGCACGACCCGCCCTCCCTGCTCAAACCCACCGACGGCTGCTCCGGTAAGCGGGGGGGAGGGTTGGGGTATACCTTATCTACAATACCCCCCAAATATGCGGAGTCCGCAGACACCACCCCTTTTCCCTTTTTTTTTTTTTTTTTTAACTAAACGCCCGCCGACACACCTCCACCCTCCCCTGCTAAACCTAGCCCCGCCACTAAACCCCTGCTATCCCCTACCTCCTCTCCTATCGCGACCCTAGGCCCAGCTACAGGGAAGGCTCGGGAGCAGGCGACAATCACCAAGTCCTAACTGTCGCCTGCCTCCCGAACCTTCCCTGAGCCCTTAAATAACCCAGGGAGGCGCGCTGCCCCCCACGGCCACTCGCTGGCCTTGTGCAGCGCCAAAAACTCCCCGGGGGGAAACGCTTCGCGTTCCCCCCGGAGCCCCCCTTCTCGTCAGGGTGTTAACTTCCCCTGCAGCCTGTAGGCGGCGCTGTGGTGCGCGGCCATCAGGGGTGGTGAGCGTTCATAGTGCTCTTTCTGTAGTACTTGAAGCACTTCCGTTTTTTGCTTGGCGATTTGGCTCCCTGCGAGTTTTCATGGCTGAGCAACTCCAGAATGGTCCGGGTTCGTCTAAGGAGTGCAGCGTCATTGCTGCATCGGTTGCTTCTGGGGTTTTCATGATTGGCAAGGAGCTTATATCCCAGAGGATTTTTGTCAATGGCTCAGAGGGAAATGACATGGAATGTTCAGGCTGTTTAAATGAACAGAAAAGGAAACCACGGTTTGGTGTTGACAGGGAGTGTTCAGGTGATTCAATGAACGAAAAGAACCTCGTTTGGGTGTCGTCGTGGAGGAGGCTCCGGATTTTCATCACGCCTCCCGGAAGAGGCGTACTGAACTGGACAGCGGCGACAGGTTCTTTTTGCATCCTAAAAGGAGTTGTGAACATGGATGCGTCTTGTGTGGATCTGAGGAATGTGACGATGGAAAATTCTGTCAGAGATGTTGTTCCTTTCTTGACATTTTGGAAGGATTCGATCCAGATCTGCATGACTTTTATGTGAGATTGAAAGATCTCACTTTGATTGAAGATTAAATTGCCCGTGATGTTGAGGCCAGTGTGATTGAGTATGTGTGGAAATGTCTGTGGCCTTTGTTTTGTTTTCGTATGGGCCTTTTGGTGCGTATGCAATGGAAGTATGGTGTACGTGTGTTAAGTGTAATGGCCCTGTTTGTGTGTATTGTTTATTAATTGAAATGCTAATGTAATTGTAGTTATGTTTTCTTTGAAGGGGGCGGGGGTTGCCGTTGTTGCTTTTCCAAATCTGTTGGCTTTTCTCTACAGAACCGCAGTCGGCCCGACTGTATCCTGCAAATATGGAAAAAAAAATGTTTTCGTCATAGTTTTAAATGTGGTTTTCCTCAAAAGTTTTGAGAAGGGTCAGACTCTTGGGCAACAGGCAGCCCGAGGGAAACAAGGATTTTTGTTCAGACCTTCTCAATTTCTTACCATTTTTTTTATTCAGTAACCTTTCCGTCGGATATGTTGGACTAAGGGTCGGACTATTTGCAGACCTATGGGTCATAGAAGGATCTAAGAATTTAACGGTTATTCATAAACCGTGAAATGTTTATTTGTCATTGTCAGTGGGTATGCTGAATGGCCTAGTTTCCAAGTGTGTGGACGTATTTGTCCCCTTCGTAATTTGTATGGTTGTGAGGGTTTCTGAGCGGGACGCCGCTCACATGAGCGCCGGGTGGGTTCATGGTGTTTGGTATGTAGTGGACATCAACATTTTGGGTCAGTGCAGGTTGAGGATGTTGTCCGCTGCACTGTATTGTTGTTCATGTTATAGAGTTTTCTACAGTGATTTATGTTTCAACTGTAGGGTTAGCAAAACCTTGACTTAGGTATGTTACGCCATAGATGGCCGGTGGTTCTGGTGGTGGCGTGTAGTGATATGTTCACCTTAGTGTGTTGTGATTTCTGCTGGGTTATCAGCGATTTTTTTACTTATGTTATTTATCCTATAGATGGCGGGTGGGTCTATTTAGGTTTTTACGTGTTCTCCCTGCCTCTGGGGTACCGGCCGGGCCCTGGATGCTGAACTATGGAGTTGGGATTTTTGCTTTTATTATTTATGCACGTTTCAGTACTGGCGTTGTTTGGTGATGACAGAGTAAGGTATAGGTCGTATTGGGCTGAGAGTGAGCAGTTCTTGGTGCTGGTTACACTTTTTGTTCATCCGTAGTAGGGTAATTTGTGATGTAGCTGGTTTAATTTACTTGTGGACTGTTTGGTTGTTGTTTTGTTTGGTGGCCAACGGGACTGTGTATAGTGCTTGCTGTTGGGTTTTGGGTGGCCGGTAGGATCCTAATCCTTTGGGTGGTGCTCTGGTGTGGCAGGCTGGAGGCACTGGGGTGTCAGCCCGGGGCAGAATGTGATTTGTGCACTGTTGGTGGTGTGTGTTAGTTCGGTTTTAGCGTGTCAGGTGTGGCAGGCCTGTGCTCCGAGGGGCAGCTCGGGGTGGAATTGGTGTTAGGGTTGGTGTCCTTGAGGGTTGGTCCTTGGTTGGAGTAGTAGGAACTATGGGTTGTTTAGAACGGGTGTTTTTGAGGTAGGGTTGTGTTGGTGTCTTAGGTGAGTATTGGGGTGGTGATAGCAGGAAGCTTACGATCTGGTATGGATTATTTATGAGTAACGATCTGGTAAGGGTCATGCATTACATGGCACATGACTTCTTCTTTTCACATAGTGCGTATTTCTGTTTGCAGCTTTTGGTTTGTGGTGGCATGCAATTAGCAGGGATGTTGACTGGATGCAGGGCATGGTGGCCACATGTTGTGCATTCTGTGTTTTTTTCTTTTATCCTTTTTAGAGTCTTGATTATTCTGAGGAGGGAGAAGTGTTGTATTCAGTGCTCGCAGATGAATGGAATGCACGCGCGCGCGTTGGAATGTATTGAGGTGACGTGCGTGTGTTCGATAGTTGTCAGTTGGTGAATGCCTGCCGGGTGTGAGAAGCCGGTGTCTTATCTCCTATGAAACTAACTTGTACGTGGAGACAATAAAGACTCGTAAAGCACTTACCTGAGTGAGAACCCATTTTGTTACAACAGGCTAATACAATTTATGACACCAAGAGTGGAGTATCCTATTCAAAGGAGTCGAGATAAGCAGCAGAAGGCATTTTGTGGACAGAAAGCTAAAATCGAATACACAAATTATATGGAGACGGAGACGATTCCACAGTGCCTAAACCATGTGACCTGCCAAGCAAGAAGAGTTGGGGCCTTCACACCTACGCGCAGCCTTGAGCCGTGCACAGATATAAGAGTTTTCACAGACAGAGAGGCAGCATCAAGGCCTACAAATTAGAAACTAATTGACACATGGCCAGTGGGTCAGTGATGGAGGGTGGCACTGGTTGGTGGGAGGGTAGGGGAGCTTAAGGGCACCGTGCACCTGGCCGACCATTTTGCATATTGCTAAGCAAAGTGGAAAAGTACAAGGTGCCGTGTTATCAACCCAATCACAATGTACCAAGTAATCTAGGATCCTATAGTCCGTAGAACCAATGAGATGTCATACTTTTAGCAGTCATTTTGTAGGAAGGGCTTAGATGCCCCACCTGACACTAGTTATCCAATCCGTTTACTCCACTATCATGTATAGATATAGTACCTATACTAAAGTTGCCTTCCTATAACCAATAGAATTGCATGCAACATTTTCTAGCATTTCACGTCAGCGATGACGAGTTTTTAGTATAAGGGTTGTGATTCTTGTGAAGTTCATCGGAGTTGAAGAGAGAAGGAAGATCGAGCAACTGCTGATATTCATAACTCCATGTTTTTTGTACTTTTCATTAAATGGACTCCCTTTGCCAAACCATTAAGTTGTCATTATTGATTTGATGCTTGAGTATGAATCTGCATCCCCATCCATCTCACGGGTGCTGCTATTCCATCTTAAAGTGCTGTTTGGGAAAACCCCAGTCCTATGGGCCGGCTGGGGTTCCTCCTGCACACACCTCTAGCACGGATTTTGAAATCTCTGTAGCATAATGATAAGCTAAATATAAGTAACAACTGTGATACACAAGCTACATATGAGTGTAAGCGTGTTCCAACTCATTGATTCCATGTCTTTCCTATTTTTGATTAGGTGATAGGTGCAAATGGGAAGTGAATAGCCCAAGTTGCAGTTACAGCCGGGTACCTATAGACAGCCTGATTACCAATTCAACAATAAGGTCAGTACAAAATGTCGTAGAGAAAAAAAGAGTGTGTTGCAGTGCCACAGTATATCATAGATATTAACACACATATGTGGTCCTAATGAGATCAATATGTATTCCCTGCAGGTCTGACAGTAAGCTCCCATGGCCATCATGCTGACACAGTCTTAATTGCCAGAAGGGGCTCTGCTGTGATTCCCAGTACAAAAAGAAAAGAGACTCCCAGACCCCCCTTTGTTTTGCATATTAAGTAACTTTGTCTCTCACCCTAAGTTACCAGGGGAATCCAGACGTGGACCCCTTACTCACTGTATTTAGAGAAACACAGCTCCACCTCACTGATGAGGCCCTACTAGGCCAAAACACATGTCTGGGTTTGCTCCTGGTACTCTTGTTCAGAGGAGAATTGCCTAGCTGTTCAGTGCTGGAATGCCCCTGGGCAGGACAAAGACTGATATGCAGGGATATTTCTCTTCTTTGAAAGGGACAGTGAGCTAAATACTTGGTTGAGACTCTCCCGGGGGCCTTCCACCAAAGAACAGGTCAATGGGCTGTGTTAGTGCTGGTAGAGAGACTCCCAGACCCCCCCTTTGTTTTGCATATTAAGTAACTTTGGGTCTCACTCTAAGTTACCAGAGGAATCCAGACATGGACCCCTTGCTCATTGTTCTTAGAGAGGCACAGCTCCACCTCACTGATGAGGCCCAAATAGGCCAAATCACGTGTCTGGGGTTGCTGTTGGTACTCTTGTTCAGAAGAGAATTGCCTAGCCTTTCAGTGCTGGACTACCCCTGGGTAGGACAAAGACTGATATGCAAGGATATTTCTCTTCTGTGAAAGGGACAGTGAGTTAAAGAATTGGTTGAGAATCTCCCAGGGGCTGTCCACCCAAGAGCAGGTCAATGGGCTGTGTTCATGCCGGTAGAGGGACTCCCAGAACCCCCCTTTGTTTTGCATATTAAGTAACTTTGGGTCTTACCCTAAGTTACCAGGGGAATCCAAACGTGGACCCCTTGCTCACTGTTCTTAGAGAGGCACAGCTCCAGCTCACTGATGAGGCCCGACTAGGCCGAAACACGTGTATGGGGTTGCTGTTGGTACTCTTGTTCAGAGGAGAATTGCCTAGGATTTCGGTACTGAACTGCCCATGGGAAGGACAAAGACTGATATGCAGGGATATCTCTCCTCTGTGAAAGGGACAGTGAGCTAAAGACTTGGTTGAGACTCTCACAGGGGCCATCCACCTAAGAACAGGTCAATGGGCTGTGTTCATGCTGGTAGAGAGACTCCCAGAACCCCCTTGTTTTGCAGTAAATGTTATGCCACATAAAGAAATGGCTAGATTGGCTGCACCAAAATGCTAATCTAGCCACATAATAACAAGTATGATGCTTGTTTTGCCAAAGATGGGCTGTTTATGTCATGCCACAGAAAGAAATGGCTAGACTGGCTGCACGAAAATGTCATTCTATCCACATAATACCACTTATCATGCCGGCTTTATTATAGATGGCCAGTAAAAATAAAATGCATTGGTGGCCACCTGGGCCCCCCAGCATCTCACACACATAAATAAGCACAATCATTATGAGTTTGCATTAAAGGTGCTGGGGTGCTGAGGGCTCTGGGGGCAGGCATGACATTTTGTTACTGGGCTGTGATAGAGGCCAAGTAAAAAATGCCATGCCTGCCCTCTGGGTCCCTAGCCCCTTGCATGCACATATAATCACATTCGTAATGAATGTGATTATATGAGCATGTAAGGGGTTAGGTGACAGGTGGGCATGGCAATTTTTACTGGGCATCTCTGATAGATTCCCAGTACATAATGCCATGTTGGGCATCTGTGATTATGCTAGGCGGTAGGGGGAGTAAGGTGGACAGGCATGGCGTTTGTTACTGGGCAACTCTAATGCATGCATAAATACACAATCACCTCCGACACGTGTGCACACACTCAGACATACACACATTTAAAAAAAAAAAACATTCTTACCTCATACTTCCTGCTTCTCTCCAGGCCTGCGCCTCCTTGCCGTGCACCACAGCAAGCAGGAAGGAGCTGCTTTGTGTAATGGCTGTACAGGACACTTTAGATGTGGTGGTGCATCATAAGCAGTTTGTGGCATCATTTGGACACCCTTTCCCTTTTTCCCTATCCACTGTTTGGGTAACATTAGTTGTAAAAGCCATTTTACCACAAGACCAGCAAAAGAAAATAACAAGACTATACGACTGGGACATACTGGTGGCATTTTTGAAGCCCTATGCAACATGAGACATATAGACCCACACATTTAGATCTATATTGACATAATCAGAAGTGACATAAGAGAAAATACCATTACAAGGAGTGCCAGTCTTTTATATTCTAGAGCATCATTTGTAGTGACATTAATAGACGTTTCCAAATACGTTTGAGCTATGTAATATATCAATGCTCACTATTGTTATTGTAACAATTCTAAAGTTTAGTAAACCATGTGAGAGGGTGTTTCAATATCAAAAGCTGCACACTAAATCGCTTCTAGGCACTCCCAATGTTGACAGATCAAGCACAGTGTGATTAATTGATTTGCCCAGGATCACACGCATTGCTTAAGTGATGAAACCAGTCAGCAGTTTAAGTACTTGACAGCATCAGATCTTCACAGCCATAAATCTAATAAGTATTTGTTTTGGGTTTAGGTTTCAAGAGATGAAATAATAATGCATTGTATAGCACACAAATCATATAAGAAACTAAACTGACTATCATTATTGTTCTAGAAACACGTCGAACAAAACAAATGAGTGCAGCTTTATTTTTCCCATCCTGTATGTAAGATCACAATAGCAGTCTCCAATGCTACGCAAACCTAAACAAATCTCATTTGACTTTGAAAACTGTGTTTGCCCTGAAATAAAATGCAGAGCAACTTGAGGGAACTTACTTCAGTCATTATTCCACACATCATGCAGCCTTATGCACCCCTCCCATGTATCACCCACCATCCCCACATCTTAAGGGAGAAAAGTCCTTCCCAGGCACCCCTCTTTTGGGGAATTAACCTCGGATCATTCTTTTTGTAATGCTTACTTGACACAAAGCATCTCAGAGGCAGCTGATGTGCTTCCCTGCTAAGCTGGGAAGGCCTTCAACAGCTGATGCTGATGCAGAGGAACAATATTAAGACTTCTACCCATCCCAAGCAGGCTCTGTGCTGGATGCGGGATAAAAACCATGAAAACGGGACTGTCTTGCAAAATACGGGACAGCTGGCCACCCTGTAAGGGCCAGATGATGTTTGGGACCTCGGGCTCCAAGCAACCACATGTTATAAAGACAGACTTTCATGTCTGAAAATCAGATGGATCAATTTTAAGGCTCACTGCCATTTTGGGGGTTGTTTGTAGTAGATCTAATGTTAAAAAGTCAGTAGCTCTTGCAGTTTATAGGGCAAGTGTTTGGGGATATGCAGACTATAGCGCAATTCTGGCTCTTGCATCAAGACCTGGGGCTCTGTTTCATAACAGACTATAACCATATGCCGCCTCTGGTGCTTTGTGTGTATTTCTGGGTGAATTACAATGCAGAGCGCAAAAAATATTAAGCCTCTACTAAAGAGTGAAACTAGAGGCACCATCCGAAGGTTGGCGTCCCTGAAGAGAGATTTTTATTCTCCAGGGGTGAATTTATTTATTTTGTTTGTATTGGAATTTACTTGCGTGCAAGGGTGACATTTTCAACAGAAATGACTTGCAAAGTGAGCTATATCAAATTCATACCAGGGACAGGAACACTAGGGCAATACAAAGGAATGTAGACATTTATGCCTCTATGGCCGGTACTTAAATATTTAAAGTTTACATAACATGGTTCTTTGGACTGAAAACAAGAGAGGTAAGCTAGGTGGTTAGTTTGGATAGGAACATGATTGGGTAAGGGGGGGCTGCTTCAATTTCTAGCAGATGGATAGGATGAGAGTACAGTCAGACACAGTCACTGAGATAGTTGGGGTGGGGGGTCTTGAACCATAGTCCAGCCAGTTGAGTGTTTGTGTGAGATGTGAGATGGGTATTAGCCAAATTGTTTGTTTATAATTGATCGAATTCGACCAGTACCTTTTGATTGATTATAAAACATACCAAAACTGTGGAGCGGGGGTTGCAGGGGTGTCCCCCGCTTCCCATGTTTGGTATTTTGGCCTGGGGGTCGCAAGGGTGTCTCCCGCTTTCTCGACATGGGAGACAGGGACCGAAAAAAAAGAAAAAAAGAAAAGTGGACTTTGCTTCGTCTAATTCGACCTGCGTTAGAGGTACAGATCTGATGCTGCAGGGGTGCAGAGGATGTGGAGGCGGGCAAACAGGTAAGCTGGGGAGGAAGGGTGGGGGGGCCCCATTTTGGTTTCATATTTGTTGGGGTTGTTTGTTTGTCTGGTAATTGTTCTAATACAAGCAGATTTGTAGCGGTCAGTTATCCGCAAATAATTATTAGACAAACAAACAACCCCAACCCATCAGATGTGGGTGTATTTTCCCAATGTTTAGGTTAGTTCTTGCTGCTGTGGCATTGGCCCTGGTAACTGGAAAAAATGTAGGTTGCTCTCAAAGAAAACCCCATGGTTGTGAGTCATGTGAATGGAGGTGAGGAGGCCAGGGAGGAGAGAGATGAAAGAAGGGAGAGCGGGTAAGGGCTGTAATGTCATTGATTATATATTCAGAGAATGTACAAGTGAAGCAGTGGAAGATGAAGATCTGAGTATCAGCGAAAAAAATGTGTTAGTTAAAGCCAAAGGATGAAATGAGTTTCCAGCGAGAGGAGATCTAATGGTTAAAGAAGAGTGAGTTTAGGACTATACCATGGCTTACACCGATGGAGAGGGGTACTGGGGAGGTGGTGTTGGAGTTCCAAGAGATGGAGAAGGAGTTGTTACAAAGATAGGTGTGTAAGTAATCAATTGCAAAATGTTTGAACTAATCAAAGGAAATGCTTTCAAAGGAGGAGTGAACCACAGTGTCAAAGACTGTGGAGCGGTCTTCAATAATGTGAATAGAGAGGAGGTGGAATTGGTGGCATTGGTTGAGAAGTTGGAGAAGATGATGAGGGCACACTCAGTGGAGCGTTTGGAACTATGAATCAGATTTTAGTGGGTTACTGAGCGAGTGAATCTCAAAATAGTTGACTATTGAAAACAGCCCTCTAGAGATGGGAAAGAGTAAGACAGACCTGCAGAATAAGGTGTTTTTGGGTCAACAATGGGTTTGCTTGGAAGAGGAATTACTGTGGCTGATACATAGTAGAAAGAAACAATGCATGTAGACAGAGAGAGGTAGAAAATAATGTAGAGGTAGGCTGAGGGGGCAGGTGCAAGATCTTTTATAGTTAAATATATTATAAAAGGGTCTGCTAGTGTGGGCAAGTGCTTAGCAGAACAAAGAATGTGTAGGTGTTCTGAGGCAGAGTAGTCAGATCGCTAGGAGAAGAGAAGAGTATGGGGGTGATTGGAAGAGGGAAGAAGGAGCAAGGGAGCAGGAGAGAATAGAAGAGTGGAAAGATTGTGCCCGATTATGGTGATTTTAGAGGAGACGTAGGAGGCAACATTGTCAGCTGAGTGAGAAGAGGATATAGGAAGCTTTTTGGGAGAGGCCAGATCTGAAACATCAGAGCTTGTTTGTAATGGTGTGAGTGGAAAAAAGTAAATTAGATTGTGAACTCGGAGAATGCTGCTGCTTTAAATTTGGTGGTAAGGGTAAACAGAGAGTCTTTCTAGTTTGCGGGGATAGTTGGCAATTACGGTTTGGACCAGTGGCATAAGCAGTGATGCACTCAGCATTTCGATAGCTGCAGAGCACCATTGTTGAGGATGTGGATGGAATGGGGGAGTGCAGGCTATAAAGTGATGATCATTAACATGGGTGGACAGTTCAGAGTTGATTTTGATGAAAATGTGTTAAATTAAGTGAGCAGGTTGAAGAGAGAGCTTAGAATCAGACTTTGACATGGTCTTCGTAAAGACCAATGAATCGGGAATGAATTTGCATTTGGTGATGGGTGTGGGATGGGGAGCAAGGGTGGAGGGGAACAAAGATGCTGAAATTAATGAGCAAGAGATCAAAGGGGGGATGGGCCTATAGAGAGGGCAGAAAAGACTAAGCTGGAAAATAGGAATATGAGATCAAGTGTGTTGCTTCGAGAGAGGATGGGAATGTATATAGGTTGAGTAGTTACTTGTTAGAGATATATGAGTCAAGTTGGAGCTGATGGGCCTTGGTCATGTTTCTAAGATTGAGTTCACCGATTATTAAAGCAGGAACTTCTCCTGGGCATGCACTAAGCAGGAGGTCAAATTTAGAGAAGAAGCAGTTAACAGGACTAATGATAAAAATGAGAATCGACTTTGAAAAATAAATATATAAAGTGCATCCTACACAAAGCATTTGAAATGAATATATGAGAGGAAATGTTGTGATGTCAGCAAACCAGCTACAACAAAAGTGAAAATGTACACAATAAATGACAAGAAACACAAAAATAATCTTTTCAGTTACATGGTACTATACAGCAATCTGCATTAAATGGAGAATGGTCAGTCCCTGATGAAAAGCACAGTATTAATGGACAAGTTAAAAAATAATGTCTATATGAAACCTACAGATTTTAAGTATAGATATGATCCACAGGTGCTTGATTACAAAAGTGTTATAATGCACCTGATTGAAAAAAATGGACATGTGGAAACATTTAACTTTAAATCCTACCTTTGCGAATGAAACAGCAACTTCAGACTAAAAAGATAAATTATACTTGATCTGCCTCCAGACAGACACAGTGATGGGGAGATATTTTCCCAACAACATGAAACGCAGACCTCTGAGGTTGGGCAACAAACTGCATGAGACAGCCTGGATTCACTAAAGGGCAAAATGTTCTCTTTGTTTTGAAAAAAAGGCACTGTGGGGAAACCAAATGCTGTTCCTCAACATCTCCATTTAGCAACAGGCCTAACCAACAATTCAGTAACAATACAGAGAAATATATCCTGAGAAGTGGCTTGCAGTGGACTTGCCCAAAGTAATCAGAAATTCCCATCAGAGAGTTCTTCCATTATGGATGCAATTCACACTTACTCAGATATGGAGTCTTGCATTTGCAACAGCAATTTGCTGCACTCCCTAAAGGGGCACAGGACTGCACATGACTCCATCAACAAACTGATCATCAACGTCCCGTTATAACCACCCTCTATGGGCTCATAAATGGCAGAGCAATGAGTCTCAAAGAGACCAACACCATATGACCTGTTGCCACACTATGAACTGCAATTATGATTAATATTTTGCAAACCCATGAAAGGGGAGAAAGATCATTGCAGTTTTACATTTTACATATCGGATCACATTTTCTTGACTAGCCTTTGAGAGGAATTTATTAGCAACTTACTTTTATAAAATTCAGGGCGAAAAACAATCAGCTGACTGTAAAACAATACATTGTTTTGGTATTTGTTAATTATGCAAATTATAAAAATGCAGACATTTTTGCACAGAACAGTTGTATGTCATTGTTTAATATTCCAGACTGTCGAGGCTATTATCCTGAGATGAGAATAGAATCTTTGAGCTAAAGTATTAGAGATAGAAAAACAAAAATCTGTTACACAGACATCATATGTTGTGCCGAGATGAGACTTGCAATATTTGATTCACCTAAGAGAAATCTGGAACACTAATTGGAAACCTAAATCACATGTGAGGAATATACTGTTTAAGAACATCACAGTCATTTAATAATGACATTGCCAAGATGTCATCACATCAAATGGGGTGTGGGGGCTGGGTTAGAATGTTACTCCATTTGGACTGCCCTGTTAATTAATATGCCCAGTGTGTACACAGTGATGGTTTAGTGTGATGTCACTTTTGGAAGACTGTCCAATCACATAGGCTGACCAATTAAAATAGAGAAATGACACACACGCCTAATGGAGTGGTTTCTAATTTATAAACGTGCAAACCCATAGATTGAAGGAAACTGACTGACTTGGATGGACTGACTGACTTACAGACTGACTGGAAGTAGGAGACAGAAAGAAAAACTGACAACAGGAGGGAAAATAGAATATCTTGCTTTTTAGGATATATCTTGGATTTCTGGCATACCAATGTGAGAGGCCCAATGCACAAGGAGAGAAACCAGGTACAGGAGGGAATCTGACCCATCCTACTGACTGATTGATGGCCACCATTTACTATAAGGGAGGAATTTAGCTATTCCTTGAGAGCACGCACACTTATCTGTGAGACAGTTAAAAGAAATTCCTCTGTTTTATTCCCAAGGGGAAATATAATTCTGTGGGGATGTATGCTCTAAAGGGGCATAGATAATGTCCCTGCCCCTCATATTTGTGAAGGTAATGAGAGGGGTTATATCAATTGACTGTACATTCAAGAACATTAGTAAATATTTCGTAAGTGTAAGAAGTGCTTCCACAAACTTTGGATTTGATAAAATAGACACAGATGGTGTGTATGTTGGTAGATCTCTGGCTCCTTTTCTGTTTAATGGCCAAGAACAGAATGGGAGCCATATAATATCACACTTTGCACATGCCTAGAAAAATGATGTAATTTAGGTAATTCCCTTTATTATATGACTGAGCAGGGTCCTATTAATCACATTGAACCATTGAAGGAAACAGGAAGAGGTTGTTTAACTATGACCCGTTTGTCCCACCTTAGATTGCCTATTGCAAAATTATAAATGTATTCTTTTTAGACACTAATGAAATAGAAACACCACTGATTGGAATCTAGAAAACATACAAGTTAAATAGGCATTGTTCTTTTTGCATGTGATTTACATACTGGAATGCCAAGTAGCCTCTCTATAGATTGAGTTTTCTAGAATGCTGTTTGAAATACTGAAACATCCATAGATTAAGGGGGAGGTTTTTATTTATTTCGAGATTTAGATTTTCTGATTTAATTTTGCTTTCCATAAAATTAAACCTTTGTCCTGAATCTGCAGTAACCTTTCAACAACTGATAATTGAGTGCTCAGGGTAAACCAAATGTACATATTGTGATATGCTTTTAAATGCTCTGCATTCAAGTTAAATGCAACTTTGACATTTCAATTGACCGAAATTTGATAATTCATCATTGTAATAATAGTTGCCATTGAGATTTCTTAAAGAATGGAAATGATGAACGATGTATTTATATTTTAGATTGGTTTTTATTATTTCTGTCTTTAATAAATAGACCTTCTGTGCAACCCTGCACAGTTCTCATCACAAAAAGGGAGGGAGGCTTTAAGGAATCAATACTGTTAAACCGGCATGTCTCATGTTAAAAGAGACAGAGGGAAAATCAAACGGTGGATTAGAATTGGTAGGTGCGTGGTTGGCAAGATCCTGCAGGATTATGTAGGGTTGGAGTTCGGAGGGAATACAGATTTAATTAGGTGAAAAAGCAGTACAGAGCCTTCAGCGAACAAGATGCCATTTTGATTACAGGGACGTTAGCAATCTATATTCAGTGGTATTGTGATTGCAAGGATGCAACCGTGGTTTGGTTACATAGAAAATATTAGGAAACCTTTGAAGAAAGTATTGTATAGGTTATTTTTTGCATGCACGCATAGAAGTTATGGATTCGGCCAAACCTTCCATCTCCTCTTATATAATGACTATGGGCCTCATTACGAGTAGGGCGGTAAGGGATACCGGGCCCCGGTAAGGAGACCGGTGCCGGTAATCCCTTACCACCCTAATACGAGGTCCCTTAGCGGGTCACTTCCTTAACGTGTTAAGAACGGGACCCGTTAAGGGACCTGGGCGCAAATAACGGGCTTGGCATACGTCGGCCCATTATTTGTGACCTCCTCATTCCCATTGAGCCATATGGGGGCTCAAATGGGAATGGGGAATGGTTTGGTAAATGGGGATTTACTGGTCCCTCCAAGGTCGGTATGGACCGGTAAGTCCCCATTGTACCAAACCGGAGTCGGTACCGGTACGGGAGGCAGTCATGGCGCAATTAGCGCCATGACTACCAACATACTCGGAATCAGGCCCTATGTCTTCTAAAGTTCAAGGTATCTGTATTCCTTGGGTAAACAAAATGCATGCAAGTTATCTCCTTATGCACGTCTACCACAAGAGTCACTGACTGCAAAATTGAAAGGGAATGGTGCATCTGTAAATAGCTTTCCCTGATAAAACACCACATGTGAAATAGTATTAAGCCATATAATCTGAGTTGATGGGGCATTGAATATCTTTTTTGTACGTTGTTGACATCCAATTGCATGTATTTTAAGATCTGAGTATTTAAGTAAGTTATATTAATTTAATATATTATCTTTATTGTGATGTATTTATGTATTTGAAATGTGTATATATATTTAGTGAACAAACTTTAGTCAAAGGACAGTTAAGGTGAATATGGTCAGTGAAATTAAATCCTTATAATTCAGTGAAAAATGATTAGTTAAAGAACCATTAAGGTGAAACTATCTAATAGAAAAAAAAACTTGAAATTCTGTAAAAACAACTTTAGTTGAAGTGACATTAAGGTGCCAATTTAATGCAACAAAACCCCTGAAATGTGGCAGGTGCTGGAATCTACGCCACCTTAACTAGACGCCAGAATTGTACAGCCTGTAAGCACCCTGATGACTTATAAATGACATTACTGATGATACCACATATGACAAGCTATTCACCTGAACTCACCCTTACATGCAGAAACATGCTTTTTAAGGTTGCGCCTCTATTTCTTCCAAGCGTGATCTGCTGTACCACTGATGCCACTCATGATGCCGTAGGTAATGCCAGTTATTTTTCACTGGATTTGAAGGGTTTTGTTGCTTTGAACTTATTCACCTTAACTGTCTCTTAACTAAAGTTTTATCACAGAATTATAAGGGTTTTGTTATGCTATCCCTCCCACCAGCTGTAATTCTGTCATTTTTTCTGATACCATAAATAATGTCATATCATTTGTTATCAAAATCTGTTCTTGTGCTACGCAACATCAGGTTTATGAAGAATTTCATCTTTTCTATGTTCACTGGATAAGAAGAGATTAATAATGGTGTACTGTGATGAGTAAGAGTGAGGTGGGGTTAGTGGTGGACTGTGACGAGGTAGACTGATTTGGTAGTACTGGGGGAGTGCCAAGAGGAAGAGTGAATTGGTGGAAGTGAGTTACTGCGATGAAAGTGTGATGTTGTGGCAGTGAAGGAGTGTGATGAGGAAGACTGAGTTGGTGGTAGTAGGAGACTGTGAGGAGGAAGAGAAATATGGTGGCAGTGTAGGGCTGTGAAGGGGAAGAGAAAGGTGGGTTAGCGGGGGGTTTGTGACAAAGAAGACTGAAGTTGTCTAAATGGGGACTGTGATGAGGAAGATTGATGTAGAATAGTTCAGGCCTGCGATGATGAAGACAGAGGTGGTGATAGTGGAGTACTGGGACAGGGAAGAGTATGTAGGGTAGCTGGGGACTATGACAAGGAGGATGAGGTGGAATAGTTAGGGACTGTGACAGGGAAGATTGAGATGAGATATCTGGGGACTGTGATGAGGAAGAGTGAGGTGGTGCTACTGGAGCACTGTGATAAGCAAAAGTGAGTTGGTGGTAGTGAAGTACTGTGAAGAGGAAGAGTGAGGTGGGGTAGTTGTGGATGGTGAGGAAGAACAGTGAGAGTTGGCATTGGTGGGGGATTTGATGAAGAAGAGTGAGGTTGATTTAGTGGATGACTGTGATGAAGAAGAGTGAAGTGGCATTAGGGGGGTACTGCAATGAGGAAAATAGAGGTGGTGCTAGTGGCAGACTGTGTAAGCGTGCAGGGAGTGTTATGGGACAGATTGCACATGGATTGGAGCAAAGAGAAGAGGAGGAGCTAGTGCCATGCATGATGGGAACAATAGTTCTTTGTTGTTTTTCTTGCTGTTATTTGTAAATAATGAAAAGCGGGATCCATAACAGGATCCTACATGCCATGCCTTAGAATTGACTGAGTTGTAGCATCATATTAACACATGTGTATGCTTTTTTTCCTATTAAATATCAGACTGCCCAGATGAATATTTCTCCTATATATTGGCTGCATAGAAAGTATGTTTCTAATGTGCTTGGAATGAAGCAGAATATTGATTAGCTTTACTTATTTTTCAAGTGTATGATATATGACATGATATCATATGGTATGATATGATAAGGCATTTATGACCTGCCAATACACAAGTGTTTCAAGGCGCGATGAGGCAAGGGAGGGGAACAGAGGGAAGACAGAGACAGTGATCTTACTAGACCAGGAGACATTGAGATCGCGCAAGTGCAGGGGATGGGTGAAGGGGAACAGTGCGAGGGGGAGGGGAAGTGCGGTACATAGGATAATCAATGAATAAGTAAGAACAATACATAAGAATAAATAAGAACAATAAATAAGAAGCGCGGCCAGCTTGTGGCAGGTGCAAAGCTAAGTGCAGACATCAGGTGTCGAGTGCTGGTAGGGGCTGTAGGGATACAGAAACAGTCCCAGAGTGCAAGGGTTGCCAGGGGGCAGTGCAGGTGTGCAACTGGTTTGGAGGGACCTTGGCCCGAAAACAGAGGGTAGCCAGGTGACCATTGCAGTTTCAGTTTCAGCCAGGAGTTCAGCAGGGGAGAGGAGGAGAGAAAGCAGAAGCAAAGAGGAAGGTCTTTAGGTGCTTCCAGAACCAGAGATGGTACACCTCAGTTTTCAGAGAGGCAGGAAGGCTGTTCCAGAGGGAGGCCCCGGCTGAACAAAGAGATCTACCACAAACTCATTGCTTGGAGAAGCGATTGACCCTGAGGGAGTTAGAAGCAGATGAGCGAAGAGCTCAAGAAGGAAGATTATTTAGGAAGATAGAGTTGAAGGTATTGAGGCTCTAGACCCCAGAAGGCCTTGTGGACAATGCAGAGGGTTTTGAACGTAATCCTTGCTGCCACTGGGAGCCAGTGCAGAGATTTCAGTCCTGGAGAGAAACGATCCCTGGGCTTGAGGCCAAGGACACGTCTTGCAGTCCTGTTTTGGATGAATTGCAGAGGGAGGAGAATAGAGGCAAGCAGATTTAGAAAGAGGCTGTTGCAGTAGTCCAGCCTAGAGAGAACCAGAGCTCTGGAGACAGTGAGCTTCTGTGGGAAGGAGAGGAAAGGAAGAATACCTCTGAGGAGGTGCAGCTGGTAGTGTGATTTCTTAGAGACGCAGACATGTGAGGCTGAGGTGAGAAACAAAGTGTGGAGTCTAAGATGACCCCAAGGTTTTTAGTCTCACAGGTGGGAGGGCCAAGAGAGGCCGGCCAGAGAGTGACAAGAAAGGAGGGAGCGGGTGTGCCGATGAGGAGAATCTCAGTCTTACTGGCATTAAGGCAGAGATCATTGGCGGCACACCACTTCTGGGTAGCAGACAGATAGTCAGAGAAGAGAGAACAAGAAGAGGTGACTGAAGGGAGCCTGAAAATGAGCTTGTGTCATCCGCATAGCACTGAAAGTTGAGGCAGAGAGTGGCAATACAGTGAATAAGAAGTGGCAGGTATTGGTTGAAAAGCCAGGGAGAGAGGTCATACCCCTGGGGAACACCACAGGTAGAGATAGAAGAGAGGAAGGACCCAAGTTGGACCTGGGAGGGTCCATCAGAGAGGACAAAAGTCAGCCAAGTCATGCCTGATTGGTGATACCCAGGTTATCACGGAGACAGTTGAGCAGGATGGCATGGTTGACCATGTCAAAGGCAGAGGAGAGATCAAGTAAGATGAGGACACAGGGGGTGTTGGAATTAAGGTTGGAGAGCAGGTCTTCAGGGATGTTCAGGAGAGCAGTTTCTGTGCTTCTGGCAGCTCTGTAGCTAGACTGATGATCATGAAGTCAACCAACAGATTTGGTGTGGAGATTAAGTTGGGAGATGGCCAGCTTTTCCAGCAGTTTGCCAAGGAAAGGGGTGATGGAGATTGGGCGATAGTTATCCGGGCAGGATGGGTTTGCAGATGTTTTTTAAGAAGAGGGTGCACCAGGGAGTGCTTCAGGGGAGAAGGGAATAATCAGGTGGCAAAAGAGTGCTTGCAGAAGTCGACCAGAGAAGTAACCAGGGTGTCAATGTGGTCCTTGATGGTTTTTGAGGAACAGGGGTGAACCTGTTTTGACGAGACTTTCATAGATCGGACTTGTCTAGAAACCTTGTCTTGGGAGAAAAGGGGAATGGCATAGAAGGAGGGAGGAGAGGTGGCCAAAGAAGGGCCAGAGGAAGAGCAGGGAGTAGGGGAGAGGAGGAGAGAGAGGACAGGATGTCCTGAGTTTTAGAGATGAAATGAGAACCCTGTGCCGTGCAGAGGGCCTGGGAGGGGACAGGAGAGGTAGAGAGCAGGCAGCAGGCCAGTTTGTCAGAGGATGTGCCAGAAGCATCCCATTTGCTTTCGGCCATCCTGCACTAGTATTTGAGGGTGATGAGGTCTGATGAGGTCTGGGTCATACCAGGAGTTGCACTTGGCTTTGGGCTTCAGGTGTATCCTCATGACAGGGGCAAGAACATCAAGAGTATCAGATATAGCAGAGTGGAGCATGGAAAGGGCTGTGTCAGGGTGTGAGTCAGCCAGAGGGGGAGGGGGGAGAAAGTAGCAGCAAAAGCATCAGCTGACACACACTTCATGGGTCGTATAACCGAGAAGGTGGGTGGCAGTGCTGGAGGTGGCTTGGCCAGAGGGGCAGAGAGGTAGAGCTTGGAGGAAATGAGAAGGTGATCACTGCAGGAGAGAGGAGTGGTGAGAATAGAGAGTGAGAGAGAGTCACAGAGGTCACAAAAGAGTCCAGAGGACAGACAAGAAGCATCCATATGGATGTTAAAGTCCCCAAGAAGGAGGAGTTGAGTGGTTGAGGCCAGGAGGGAAGAGGAGAGGTCAGCCCACTCAGAGAGGAAGGAGGAGATCTGACCGGGTGGCCGATAGATGGTAACCACAGTAAGGGAATGGCCAGGAGGGAGGGACAGCATGCAGACGAGGCATTCAAAAGAGGAGTAGGCATGAGAAGGAATGACAGAGGCAGGGATCCACTCAGGAAAGATCAGGGCTGCACCTCCTCCGGAGCAGTTGGATCGGGGCGCGGAGAGGATCTTGTAGCCATCAGAGACAGCAGATGTCAGAGGACTATTTGACAGTCGAGCGAGAGTTGAGAGTGGCAATATGGCGAAGGTTGCCGCCCTTGAAAGATTTCGGGATGTAGTACAAATCAGAGGTACACCCTGTGGAGGTATAGACGAAGCCCGAGGGGGGGCAGAAGATGAGGGAGAAGAGGAAAGGTAGCCAAGGAAGAGACAGCAGGGCGAGGCAAGGAAACTGTGGGGGAGGAGAGGGGACAGCAGGAGAGGAAAGGAATTTAATGAGGCGCGGGAAGCTTCTATCAAAAAGGAGAAGGTTGGCCTAAGGGCCTTGGACCAAGACGGTACCATTCAGGTAGACATTAATGATGATCTTAGAGGAGTGGATGCGGGCATGGAGGGCCTCCCACCAGCTGCCACCATTAATGGTAGAGAGGAAGAGAAAGGATAAAGCACACAGACCATATGAAGAGTCCATAGGTCTGGCGTGGGAACAAGAAAGAGGATGTTGGTGAGGGTCTGTCTGGAGGAAAGGGTTGGATTGGCCCCTGGGCCTTTCGGCCTGTGGCTGGACCGAAATCGTCCCTAGGGAGTGGGGGACACTTTCTAGCCATGCCTGGGCCAGTTTGGAAGAACAAAAATGAAAAACAATATTATTTTTTTCCAAATGATTATTTTTTTCAAAAAGCCTTTCATCATTTTTTAGGTCGATAAATGAGTACTAACACAGGTTGGGTGATATTGTATGCATATTTGTTCTATAAAAAAGAGCTTAAGCATAAGTGCTTTACAATAACATATTATCATTTGACCTTGGATGTCTGCTTGGATTCACAGTAATTTAGTGTACTTAGGAACAATGCTATTTGCTGCCACTTCCTGTTTTGTCAAGGAGTGAAAGGTCGGGTTTCATCGCTTCCCGGGATGTCACTTTGGGGTGGGGTCAAATGAAATCACTTCCGGTGATGTCATCAGAGGTCAAGGGGTGTGAGGAGAGGGGTGGGCCACATTTTTGAGGCGAGGGGTGGGCCACTTCTTTTGACCTGACCTATTTCTTGTCCCATTCTGGCCATGCTGGAGGAAGCACTGGTATAGGTATCAGCAATGGGGAGGCCTGGGCTGGAGACCAGGATGTCCTTTTAAACTTCTTCCTACCAGATATAGTGAGGAGAGGAGAGCAGGATAGTTAATAGAGAAGCTGTTAGAAAAGATAGGAGTGACAGAGAGCACCATAGAGTAGGTAGGGAGAGGAGAGAAGAAGAAGAAAGCGGTGGGAGGAGGAGGGGAGGCACACTAGGGAAAGGACCCAAGCAGAAGCAACAGAGAGAGACGTGACAATGGTAGTCTTTAAACAACAGGGACCTTATTACATAAACCTTGCATCGGTGCAAGGGCAATACAAATTGCCCAAGTGCAAAATAAGAATTCTTTCAATACACTTTTGCACAGGGGCAATATTTGCCCTAGTGCCAATATGGCGTAGTGTGCGCACTAAGTAAAACACTGCTCTACTGCAAAAAATCACTGAAAAGATAGTGTGATAGCCCAACAGCGTGCAAAATTGCACTTGTACTTGCGCAAAGTTTATGTAAAGGGGCCTATGGTTGCGCTACAGCGCTATGTGCATCAAAATCTTTAATAGCTGGGCCTGCAACTTCATGATCACGGGATAGAATGAAGAATTCAGCTACGATGCAGGAAACAGCATCAGGCCATCCCTGATACCTGGCACTAGATTTCAACGTTGAACAAACCTGTGCTGTCTTCATACACTACTGTCACAATCTTCCAGCCATAATGAAGAACCAGGTCCAGCACGGCTCGGCTGATGGCGGCGTAGTCTGGGTGGAGGTTGATGTAAAATGTGTCCTTATTGTCCACTGACGGATGTTTCCAGTGAGTCTGTATGTGAGGGACTTCCAGTGCGTTGCTGATGGATTGGACTGCGCTGACGGACGAGCTGTGCGATGGGCCGAAGAGCGCCGCCACGCCTAGCGCAAGCTGGTCACATGCTGAGAACAAAGGAGACACAGAGAGAAGAGAATGAGCGCGTGAAATGATGCATAATAAGATATAAAACACGATTATGAAAGGGTCATAGATTGGTTCTGAAATACTTTTTTTACTTTGCCCAGACTACAAAGGAGGATTTCCCGTCAATACAAGATTGCCTTGCAGAATATGGAAATGCAGCTATTGAGTTAAAGCTTTTTTTTAAATCATGTTTACTTCTTTACATATATTGCTTATTTGGTCATGTTTGATACAAACTGCACCACCATATAGCGCAAGATACTATATTCTATCATGCTAAACACTGGAAATACCACCAAACTCATGTTCCAATAACATGCGTGGTAAGCATACAATAACAGGAAGTGTCTGCATGATTCAGAGTCAGTTAATCCTCATTTTGGAGTACGATAGGATTTCTTCCGGAAATGGCTTACTATTGCATCCGGTACTATTTTTGTGTGGAGGGAATTTCCTCCGCAAACATGGGCCTCATCGCTAGTCTGGCCGAAGTGGTAAAACCTATTGTTTTACCAGTGCTGCCAGACTGGTAATGAGGCGCTTGAGTCTTCAAATGACAGGGGTTCCCAGGTGATTTCTATTTCTAGCTAATCTGCAGTCCTTTACGAATGGCGGATGACTAGCAACATCTCATCTCTTGCTCTTCTGAGTGGTATCGAACTCTCAGTTCTAGGTTATTGAAACCGATATACAATCCTATAATGTACATCATGTCAATCAAAGGCAGACAAGGGATTATAACACTGTGCAATGTGCAGCCAGTTATATCCACCAAGCCTGGCTCAAGACATCGAGGTTAATGAGGTCTGCGGATAGGGAAGAAATAATGAATTATGACATACCAACACTTGTAAAACATGTAATGTGTGAGTTTGCACATTGTCACATTGCAGACTTTGCACATATCAGCATGTTTACAACGTTGTACATTTTTCACTTCCAGCATAGTTTGCATTTTGGCCTTGGGGCTCATTATTCCATGATTGTTACATGTATTGTTCACCTTTATATGTATTTTATGAAAGTGTTTTTGCATGTATTTTGGCAAATGACAAATAGTCGAATATAAGCCTTGATTAAGATGATAATGGCAGATGATATTGATTAAGTGGAATAGAACCGTCATTATCATATATTTATTAAACCTCTTTTTGACCTCTTGGATGACCTCAGCATAGCCTACACTAACTATGCAGATTACACCCAAATTCTCCTCCCCGTGTAAGGGTCCCATGAAGAGGATACTAGGACAATCAACAAAATGTACCTAACCAGCAAGACTTGGATGACCACAAATCAATGTTAAGAGAGATTTCTCAACTCTGACCTGGTGGGCAGAGGTTCAGAAGGCCAGTCTAGTTTCTTGGAACAGGGTAACCTTCTGGACAAGCCAGACCAATCAAGGTGGCTTGGCGGCAGTCAAGTCTGGGTCTCAGGAGGGGTGAGGGTGACTGAAAGACCTCAATGAGCACACAGAGTAAAGGACACTTACAAATCACTCCCAGTCAGGTGTATATATATATTAAAAATACACATACAATTATTTCAAGGTCTTTGAGTTTCAACACAAAAATCAAAATGACAGTAATACTAGGAAGCCAACACAATCCTATCTAAATACATATATACAAGACCATTGGGTCTAATGGGTTAATGCACGAAATGGGTCCATAACCTAAAAGGGAAGGAAAAAGGCAGTGCAAGTAGACTTTAGTCCCTTCTGCATCCAACCCACTCCTAACTAAGAGGCAGTCCAACACCTAAGAAGAGTGGAACCTATTTCTCAAATGTACATGCAATGCTGGGGCACGCTGTAATGCAGATGGGCAAAACGGGGTCCGTTCTACAGTCTGTAGCAGTTCAGTAAGGTGGGTGAGGTGATGAAGAATAGTTTCCCACTATTCGAGGAGGGCCCCCATTTGAGGGCAGAGTTGATTCCAAGAAATGGGAATAGCTTGCTAGTTCGCACTAGCAGTGGAAAGGAGTGGGGCCCTCAGAGGCCACTCATGTGTAAAAATGGATAGAGGCGGTAGGGGCCACCGGTTAAGGTTACGATTACTCACCGACCCGGCGCACTCCGGACCAAACTTCGGCAGTCGAGTCCACTTTGGTTGCAGGTTCAAGTGTGGCAATTTGGCGGCTCTGTGGCTTTCAGTGGCAAAGATACAGTGATGATTCCCAAACGGGACAGTGGCGATTTCTCCGCTCCTGGTGGATGGATATGGCCAGTTTCACTGCAGCAGGCTTCTGGGGCAAGAGTGGCACAAATACAGTCCACCTGCAAAATTTGTCACCTCGGCTGGGCGACACGGTAACCAGGCATACTCTGGTTTGGCAGCACTCACTTTACTCCAGACCTGGGAATGCCAAGTGTATGAAATTTGGTGTGAGAGTGCCGTGAACAGAGAGCTAGCGAAGTAACAAGTTTTGAGGGCTTCCTCAAAACTGAGGCGGTATCAGAGCAAAGAGTCTGTGTAAGTTGGTCAGCCCACTGGTTGGCCCAGGGACACTTCAGAGAGAGCTTACTTGCAAGGTTTGATGAAGGTGCCGAGAATCATTGGTCCCACTATTCCAATGGGTCAAAGCGTCTTTGCAGACCCTCTAGGATGACCAGATGCAGAGGGGTCCCACGGGACAACAGCGGGCTCAGGGTGCCAAACCTTCTAATAGCACCATGGCTGCCTCAAAACTCGTAATGACCCCCTTTGTCTAAACGACAAGACAGAGATCCTAGTAGTGGGGTCATCTGCAATGCTAAAGAAACTCTCCCCCCAAAACTCTTTTTTCCAGATCGATCAAAATCCCGGTTTCAGCATCCGTGAAAACCCTGGGAGTGCACTTAGATGCCACCCTCTCCCTCACAAAACAAGTCAATGCAATCACATTGTCGGCAGCATACATGTCCAAACTTCTTAACACATCCAGGCAATTCCTTACACAGACAAGCTGCATCACCATTGCACGATCAGTAACCAGAGCAGGAATCGACTACTGCAATACCATTTTTGCAGGCACATCCAAGAAGAAAATCTGCAAAATGCAGGTAATCCAAAACAATGCGCTACTTAATATTTCCTAAAGACATCACATCTCATCAGCAAGAAAGGAGGGGCAAATTGGTTACCCATCCAGAAAGGATTCATTCCAAAACCCTCACTATCACCCACAAATGTCTCTTGAGCACAGCACCTGAGTATTTGGCCCAGAAAATCATCAGAGCCAACCGTATCAGAGCTGTGAGGTCAACCCATGTCCACCGTGACGTACTTTCAAAAATTCAAACGTGCCAGAGGAGAAGGCACCAGGTTTCCTGCAGTAGTGGCATCTCACTGGAACTCCCTTCGGCCCTCGTTAAAAGCAGAAAACTCTCATCGGGCCTTCAGGAAAACTCTAAAAACATGGCTCTTCCCCTAAACTTTGCTTTGACTGACCACAGATATGTGCTCCACATTTACCTGTTGTTGATTGATTGATTGATTGCCTCACCCCTTCCCCACCATACGTACCATGTAACTGGTTCACAACAGCACCTTGATGCCATTATGCTTAGGCACTTTACAAATGCAAATAAATAAATAAATGCTGTCCTTAACCGAATAATAGTATGGTCAAGCAGAATACCAGAGACAAGTATGCAGAGTAACTTCTTTGAAGGCTTACATTTGCTATCGGTACCCTAGGGAGTGACCTGGCAGTCTCTCGTGTGTCGCTCATTCCTCCACAGGGCCTTCATTCACAGTGCTGCTGTTATGCTCGGGCCACCTTTTTCCCATTTGGCCACCATTTGGGCCACCTATCTCGACTGCCTCTCTGGTCCTTGGTCCTTGCCAAATAGCCTCCATTCACGGCCTCATGCAACATTTAGCCTCCTTTCCTTTGCATCGCATTGCTCCCCCCTCACCCCGGAAACACAGTGAGTGGGTCTACCTTTCCCGATCCATTTCATAAAGCTGGGTTCTCAACACCAAACCTACTCGTAGGGTTAAATAATAGATGAAATTGAAGACAAGTGGACTGGGCTTAGTGTTACAGCTGGTCTGTTGGGCGACTCTTGTTACTTTAGTAAGGGTGTAACAAATTCTCACTTCTCCAAGCTAATCAATATGGTTGTCGCAGATCACTGGACCGATGGTAAGCCACAGGTAAAACCGTCTAATATATGAACAAATAGCATGCAAGCGCATGGAAAGGAGTCCAGGAAATTGCACCTTGTTTCAAGTGAATTTATTTGCATTCATTTGCTTTGCAGGATCTCACTCGCCCTTGTTTACACGTGTTTCGGCCACCAAAGGCCTTTCTCAAAATGAAGAGTAAGGACTTATTGAACACCCTAGTGGGTAAGTCTGGACCTATAATCTCCGTGGCCTATGTTTTTTAGTATATAATATTAGGTATTGTACCTTACTTACATCACATCTGTCTCTTTTTCTCTCATCCTGTTTGTTTCTCCTGCCTCCCCACCACCACTTGGGTAATTATGTATTTAACATTTTTTGATTTCGACAATGTATGATACATTGCTATGTTAATGCTTTTCAGTTTAAGTTGAGTACTAATTTGACAAGCCCTATCAGAGCAAATTAATGCAAATAAATTAACTTGAAACAAGGTGCAATTTCCTGGACTCCTTTCCATGCGCTTGCATGCTATTTGTTTAAATAATAGATGTATACACCTTCTCTTGGGAGCTATGCTGGGTAGTAATGACCCTGAGCCCATGTTAATCCCCCTCGTGGGCTTCTGGATCATCATCGTCACCCATTGTAGCTATAAAGCTTAATTAGCACATTGCATTTACAGCAGTCGATAACAAGGTGCTAATGTACATTCTCCGGGTACAACCAAAGTCACCCAGGATGTGGTGCTGCCTGTTCTATTCTTGTCGACACAGAGAACAAAGAAGGGAGTCAAGAGCAGTCAGGAAGGAAGGGCAATATAGGCAACCGTTTACCAATCAGGACACCAGCAGCTCAGACATTAGTGCTGCTGCATCTCTACTCTCCCTGCCATGAGGGCTGTTTCTGCATTCCAAGACTATGGCCAGGTGCTGCAAGTTCATTGATTATTTTATTCTGATCTCTCAAACGTATGCAAAATCCGCCACTCAGCCCAATTCTGAGAGCGGGATAACATTAGTGTAGAAAAGGGACATTGCACCCTACAGTTTTCAGCACCACCATTCTGAGGTATGTGGAAAGATTGATGGGGAGATGTCATACGTTGCAGCTGTAAGAGCTGTCAAAATCTGTCTTTGTGGGGCCAACGTGTTTACCAGTTACATTGCGGGCAATTTCCTTATTGGCAAAAGTGGCCTTGAGCTTTGAGCACATAAGAAAGCGGTGCTGCAAACGGAGAAATGCCTTCTTAATGAAAGAACAAGGAGTGCAATATGTGTGAATGACATCTCACAGGTGCCATATTTTGATTCTTTTTTGTTTACATGCAAACCCAGGGCTTGACATGGAGAATACCCTCGTAGTGCCCGCTCTGAATTGGTGATGGTTTCTAGGGCTCTTGTCAGGCCGTAAATCAGACACACGCAAAAGCGCAGGCGTTCATATCATTACACACATTCATTCTAAATCAGAATATGTTGCTTTTAAGAAATGTGTTCTTCCTGGTTGGAACAACACTTTTCTATTCTTGCACAGACGTCTGAATCCGGGCCTCTAGCTATCGATACCTGCTTTCCTTGATACTGTTACCACCCTCATTTTGTGTAGCTTGCTGGATGAAAGCAGGTTTCTAAATACTCATGTGAAAAAGGATGAAAAAAGTAGCAACAGACGTACTTTCTCCAACTACATAAAACCAAGAAAATTATTCACCTGGGACCCAATTCACAGACACATTGATCTGTGACTCCAACATGGTGCACATGCAAATTGTAGCTGCCGCCAACCGCATTTTCCGAGTTTTCATTCACAAAGAATAACATATGCGGAGCGCGCCAGGTATCTGTGCTCATATAACAGCTGCAAATGGACTGGATTCTTAAGAAATACACATCTCCAGACGTAAGTAAACCTCTACGTTAACGTGCCCAGCTACTTCCACACACCCATTTTCATTTGAAAAATGTGTATGCCTGGAGGTAAACCCACCGGCCCATTTTGCAACAGGTGCAGTTGTTGTGTGCTACTGTCTGCAGATGGCCATTTTCAGGTTACCCTAAATCATGAGCAATTTACACTAGCCACATTTTGCACACAAAGGCACTTTAAAGCACAAAAATACTTTGTAAATAGGGGCCCTTTTGCCCATTGAATTGACCTCGGAAAACATTTTCAGGAACAGCTGCCAATGTTTACCTTGAGTGCATCAACTCTGTTTACTTAGGGTTTCCGAAAATACTCCTGGGCATTGTAGCCAAGAACCCCATAATCTGCACTGGGCTCTAATATCAAGTTCTGTGTTTGGTGCAAAACGTGGTTTTCTGCTCCACCCTTAGGCCCCCCCCCCCCGACCCCCAATCGCCACACCCGACAGAGAACATCAACCCACACCTCTCAAGGAAAGAAGCAAGGTCAGCAGGCCTCAACCTGTTCAACATCAAAAAAGAAGCCCGTCTCTTCTGTGAACAGGGCATAAATTAAAGGTAGGCATATATTTATTATTTCCCGCCAATCCTTGGGTTATTATCCTGGGTGAGCCCATATAATTATAATGTGATTTCCAGTTATCTGCATGCTAGGACCCCTTGATTCTGACCGATACAATCCTCCGTAAGCTTATTCTGTGCAATTGCGTCCTGGTGCTGTGCGCTAACTGTTGATTTTTTTATATTCAGTGTTTTCCGTTATATTTTTCAACAAAAAATAGACCATAAAGTTCCAAGTGGTAATTACTTTTTCAGTAGATTCTTTATTTCTAATATTCACTTCAGAATTATAATTTTTCTGTTCCTTTCTCTCATTTTCTCTCTCTGTTGCTTGCTCTCATTTTCTCTCAACACATATTTCCCCATGGTATTTTCCCATGGTTCTTCAGGAGAGAATTTAACCTTTCTCCTATTTTCATCTTTCACAATGCTTGTTTCACTCTTCCTTATTGTGCTTGTATAAAGGATGTCACCTTTATTCACTTGGACACGCAGGATATGATTGTCCTTTAAAGGTAGGCATGTCTACCTGATTGCACATGAACTCTGACTTCAAAAGGTAAACAAATCTTACTAAACCCACTTGGTAGAATCAGTGGCCTGATTAATTGCGCGGTGCTCTGTGAACCTGACTCATTGAGATCTTGTACTAGAATTCACAATAAAATGGTGGGTGGTCCATCCTTCTAACTACCCATCTGCTCGGATGCAGAAAATACACTTTTGTCTCTGTAGAGGGACTCTTGATTTTGGAAACTATCCTGATTTGGATTACAATGTACATTTATCAACAATATTCAATATTAAACAGGACATGCTATACACCCAAAGGGTCACCCAGCAAACTTGCTCTTTCTCTTAGCTAATATTTCTATTGAAACAAATCCAGGGTATAACGAACCCGTCCGGAACAAGGCAAGCAATTGTGCTAAATGGACAAAATCACATGGCACAAAGATGGCTTTCAAAATTAATTTTGTAATATGATATAATATGATATTTTATTTATAGCCCACCTATACACAGTGTTTCAAGGTGCAACGAGGCATGGGAAGGGAGCAAAGGGGAAACAAGACACCCATTTTACGAGGCCCAGTGACATTGAGATTGCGCAAGTGCAGGGAGGGGAAAAAGGGAGAAGTGCCAGGGGAGGGGGAGAAGTGCAGGACATAGAATCAAAGACAAAAACAAAAACACGAAAAAGTGCGGCCAGCAAGTGACAGTGCAAAGGTTAAGTGCAGGCTGCAGGTGATTGGGTTGTGCTGGTAAGGGGACTGTAGGGTAACAGATACAGCCTCAAGTGCTACGTTGCCAGGCGGTGGTGCAGGTGTGCAACTGGGCGGCAGAGACCTGGGCCCGGGGTTCGGAGGGTAGCCAGCTAACCAGTGCAGTGAACAGACAGGAGATCAGCAGGGACGAGGAAGAGAGAAGGCAGAAGCAAAGAGGAAGGTGTTTGGGTCAGGATGACGTTGGGATAAAGATCTACGGGGATTACAGGTTTATCTACAACTAAAAAGAAGTTGCTATCATGGAATGATCCATTAAAAAGGTGTCAGGATGGGGTAAACATTAGCATCTCAGAGTATTCAATCTACGAGTAGCCCTGAGCTCCATCTCAATTCTGGCTCTACCTCCCTAGAAAGGGACAGAGCACCTATTAGGCTGAATAACACCTTTCTCTTGGCTAGATGGAGGATTGGAAAAAATGCCCATCAGAAGTGATAAATAAAGTGCCACTTGTGTTGTAACTAACTAAGTAAAAGGTGTCATGAGGGAGGTACATATAGCATATACGGGAAATCTCTTGTAATAAGGATAATTCCTCTGCGTGGATGCTCACTATCCCTTCTCAGGGATCGAGTGTTCAGTAGACTGCTTTCTTTGTCCAGAATCACAGTCTCAGACATACAACCTCATTACGACCCAGGCGTTAACCATGGCGCTATCAGCGCCATGGTTGACACCGTATTACGCCATGGTGAATGGCGGAATCACCGCCCCATTCCAAGGTTGGTGGGGCGGTAATTCCCCATTTACCATTGCCCTTCCCCATTCCCATTCTTGCCCCCATAGGGCTCAATGGGAATGGGGAAGGCGGTAATTACGGCACCGCAAATTGCGGTACCGTAATTACCTCCAAGGTCCCTTTGCGGGTCCCTTTGCGGGACCCTTTGCGGGTCCCTGCCTTAACGGCTGGTAAAACCAGCCGTTATGGCAGGGACCCGCAAAGGGACCTCATTGGGCGGTAATGGATTACCGGCACCAGTGCCCTTACCGGTACCGGTAATCCCTTACTGCCTGGGTCGTAATGAGGCCCATAGAGTGCTCATAGTGCTTCTTGATACCAGGGATATGAGGCCTACCACAATTCTTGACTATAATACTGTTTCAGCAATGGAGCACCCAGCTCAGCTCAGCTACGCTATCAGATCTGTCAGTGTCCTTACACTCTCCGGGGCCTGTCAGAATCCTAGGCTTCTTCAGCTCTGTTAGGCTTCACAGTCTCTCACAGCCCCCAGCGCTCCTGGGATAATGCAGCTCCCCTCTCTCTATCAGCTGTTCAAATAGTGCCTGGTCTGCCAACTCTTCCAATGGTTGAGTATTCAGGCCGATGTCCAGGCTGTGCCATCTCCCATCCTGGCCGACTGTTACGTCCTACTTCACAGTATCAGACTTTTCATAGGTCTTCCCTTCCCCTGCCACTCTCTTCAGCTTGTCCATGCATTGGGAATTCAATGTCTTCTCTCGCTTGAGCCCTTGGAGAGGCTTGAGAAACTAAGGATGTCCTTCTACCCAGAAATATAGAATTGCAGATTGCCAAGGCTTCAAGACTAGAGACTGACATCTGCAGCTCCTCTGCAGCTGTGCTGGATCCTGTAGTCGAGACATCCAGAGTGATCGGTTCCTTCCTTGCCCATCATTAAGGAGTCGAGAGATCCCTCTTGTTGTAAAAATATATTCGAATAAAAAGATATTCATCAAACAGATCCAAGTAATAAAGTGGACAGTTATGATACAATTGATTAGTACATATTGGATAAATCAAACACCATTGCATTATTTAAAAAAATCAGAAGCAGAATTCCAGAAGAGGATTGTATTAAAAAACTCAAATTACATAATTCTAAAATGCAGTGTCTTAAAAGCACCCTTCTTAGAAACAAGGCAGCCTTCAAATACAACAACAGAGTCCAAGCCATCAATTCCATTTCAGCCATTAACAAAAAAGTCATTGCTGGCCTATACTGTCGCAGATCTGTGCATTTTATTACTTACAAGATCGTCCGTTATCTTATTTTCATATAGACCGGGCAAAACAGAATACAATGGGTCAAATTTGTGTTTGGGGCACCACACACAGGGCAACTTGGGTCGTCTGGGTAACCCACCCATTTCGCCATATTGCATCTCAACCTTAAACAATCAAAACATGCACTTGTAATGAGCCAGCTGTGATGTTTTTCCCTCACCCACATAAGGTATGGCAGAAGGGTTGGTGTCCCACATATGATCAAATGAGCGCTGTCCCCTTGTGACGCCTGTGCTACATTCAAGGGTTTGGCCACACATTCCCTAGTTACTGCTTCCTTAAAGAATCTCACTTCATGCAGCAGAAACATCACAGTGGGAGGCAGCTCAACCAGCGCATTCGCCTTTCAGAGTAGCTCCTTCACAGACCTCAGCCAGGGTATATTATGCCACATTTCCTCATTCAGTCTAGCTTTAATAATAAGGTGATACAGCGTGGCATCCTTATTCCCAC
Organism: Ambystoma mexicanum; assembly: GCF_040938575.1. NCBI lineage: Eukaryota > Metazoa > Chordata > Amphibia > Caudata > Ambystomatidae > Ambystoma > Ambystoma mexicanum. The sequence goes on along the minus strand of NC_090939.1, from coordinate 291,566,818 downwards.
AGATTCTAAGCCATAAAATACTTGGGGCTACTGCCCAATCATCTTGCCAAAAATGGGACCTTACAAATTCTGATGGTTTGATGCATAGTTGGGTGGCAGAAGCCAAGGTGTTTAAATCCATAGTGCATTTTCCCACCAGGGCTCCATTACCCATATAATGCATGACAACGTTCCTTGTCCCTTACTGAAGGCATGGAGGATGGAGTCTCTACAATGACATCCCGGTGCAGTCAGGGCCCTTGTGTGAGGTTAGATGTAGAGTCCTTCCCTTTCTAATGGGTTACCCTACAGATCCAAAACAAAGTTAGCTTGCTCAGTACTAGTTCTCCTCACACTAAGCTCAGGTACACTAAGGGAACAGGTCTTTGGGGGAAAAAAAGGAGGCGATACTTTATCATAGCCCGGGTCTTTACAGGATAGGTCTTCAAAATGGGAGAGGGTGCATCTGACTCTCAGCTTGTACCGTGTCTAGGTTCTATATGTCCCTGGCATGGAGGCTCTCGCAAGCAGGCTTTACTGGATTGAAGAGTTCCTTCTATTCCTTTGGTTGGGGTCAGGCACAGGACTTCATCACATAATGTTACAGGGAATCGTACAAAAATGTCGACCTGGGAACTGCGACGGCCAAAAATGCTGCCTTTTCTTTTCTTTTTAACCCCTCCCTTACACCATATATATATATGAGGGGGGGGTTTAGAGTATGATATTAATATGGCAGGGTTGCAGGGGGTCTCCCCCCGCATATATATGTGGTGTAAAGGGTTAAAAAAGAAAAAGTCGGCATTTTCGGCCGTCGCAGTGATCACATAGATCCATGTTAAAGGAAGAACACATCCATCACAAAGATGATTAATATCAACACAAGCTGGATACTCCGATGGATAATTAAACAAGGGTTTATTGGACATAGTTACTGGTTTGGGAAAATGTAAAAAAAGAGAAATACAAAGCTTCAATAACAACAGGATGTTTTTTTCCGCTAGATCAAAAGTCTTTAATTTGCAAATCACTGTCATGGTTCCTGTCCTGCAGAAGTTGATAAACTCACAGTCCCTCACAGCCCTGGGGTTTTTAGGTGCCCACCACTTCTTTCTTGTATCCTGACTTTGTCTTCTGTGGTTAACTGTTTCCTGTCCTCGATGCAGGGCTAGGCATTTTCCACAGGTGTTCTGGGGGCCACGTATGCCTGCCCTCTAGGCCCGTTCACTATTCGCTGGGTCGTAATGGTCTTGTACCAAAGGGAACCTCTCCTGCACCTCCTCTCCTCTCTGCTACACTCTGTCTGTCCTCCTGAAACTCCCAGATACTTCACCATCTGCTCATACTTCCTCCTCTCCTAGGATCAACCGCCTTAGACTTCAGGCAGACCTGCTCTTACTCTTCTGCTTTTCCTCTAACTTGAATTTACCTCCATCTTCCTTGTCTGTCCCTCCTCCACCTGCCTCTAGCAAATAACACCCAATCTCTCCTTGGATATTTCAAGCAACATCTTCCTTGAAGCTCTCTTTCTCTCCCTGCTTAGTGATTACTTGCACTTCCTCTCTGCATCCCATTCCTCCTTCCTCTTTTAGAGTCAGCCTATACTCCTGTATTATGCTATCCCCTAAAGAAACTAAGGCTAGGAAACTCACTCAAACCTTGCTTCCTAGATTTGTCATTGCAGTTTACAATCCAGATCGGGCATTGAAAAAATAGTTGCTCCCTTGAAAAGAAATGGCGGGCCTCCTATGGGAAATCGGCACAACCAATGAACTCATTTGAGGCAGTGACCAAACCCATTGGTTTGCAAGAATGAAGGGCTGCTATGGGTTTGTTGCTAACTGCACTAAACATGCAGAAAGACACTTTTTATCATCAACTAATTAACTTCTACTAATGTATTTACAGTGCCATTGTAGCATGTGCAACACTTAGAATTGAAAACTTTAGCCTGCGCCGCACCTAAACAGGGTTGTGAATGTTAGCATATCCCACACCTAGATGGAACTTGGATGTTAGCATGTGCCACACTTAGAATTGAGAACATCAGCCCGTGCCGCATCTAGATAGGACTGTCAATGTTAACATCTGCCACAAATAGATGGAGCTTGGAAATTAGCATCTGCCACACTTGTACGGAATAGGAAGGTTAGCATACACCACACTTGATAGAACTCTGATAGAAATGGTAGAAACGTGAATGTTGGCATGAGCCACACTTAGAATTCTTAGCCTTGACCTCCCCCACATCTAGATGGGATTATGAACGTTAGCATGAGCCATACTTAGATGAAACTTTAAATGTTAGCATGAATTAGAACTTAGAATTTTGAACATCAGCCTTTGCCGTTTGTAGACAAGATTGCAAATGCTAGTATCTGCCACACATGGATGGAACTTGGATGTTAGCATATGCCACACCTAGAATTGATAACATCCTGCCGCATATCTAGATAATTATTGTGAAGGTTAGCAAGTGCCACACTTAGATGGAATTATGCAGATCAGCAAGTACTACACTCAGACAGAACTGTGAATGTTAGCATGTTAAATGTCATATAACCCACTAACCAATATAAGCTCAAACTCTCTGCATACTTATATCACTCAAAAGAATCACACAACCATCTCTCACACAACAAGCTGTACGTACTCCAACACACCGCAACAACACATAAGCCACATCAACAGCACACACAGACTGACACCAATCCAATACTCGCACCAAAGCTCAGCACCCGGTGTCTACCGAGTTGAAGCTGGCAACAGTACACCACTCCTCTCACTATCCTCGTCCCTCTTCACCTTACTAACCCATCCCACCTTCTCTTCACAGATCCGTTAAAGCGCCTGGGGACCAATTCCGTTGGTGACGGCGCGTTATATAAGTACCTTTAACATAACATAACATAACATTGGTCCCTCTTAAGAACTGTACCCTCAAACTGTGACCTTTGCTTCTTAGAATATAAGATCCACAACCAGATTGCATTTGACAGTTCTCAAATGTTGAATTCTCTTACGTTCCCCAAGTCCTCCTCTTCTCCTAAAGTGACCCATTGCTTTAACCACTCTCCAACCTTCGACGCAGAGGAAGTGCTCTTGCTTGTCTGCTATAAATATGGATCATCACTGAGCCCGGCCCTAGTAAAAATCTTTAAGGAGCATTTTCAGCATGTTCTCACTTCAAACTCTAAACAGTTACTTCAGCACAGGGTCTATCCCTCTGGAATTTAAACAATCCACTTGATCCTGGTTCCCTGTCCAGGTTTTTACTCCTCTATATAACAGGAACATGGTATGGATGAGTTTCCACTGGCTCAAACTCAGATCTGATACCATTTAGGTGCTCCCTGTCAGGGGCTCCCAGCTCCTGCTGGATTCTATGTTGTGGCCTCCCTCCATGGTCCCATGTTCATAACAACCACCTGGGTGAAAGGCATTGTCTTCAGGCTCAACACCACCCTCTCCTTAGCCCCCAAGTGACCTGCATGTCCATTTCTTGTTTTGTCCATGTGGGTATTTTACACAAAACTTGTCCAGGTGTCCCCTTGCAAATCAAACTTCTGTTGTCACTGCCCCATCCAAAGTGTAGTATATCAACTCTCTGTAACAGGACAGCTCAGTTTACAAGGCTGAGGATCTTCAGATAATCCAGAATGGGGTTGCCAACCTACCCAAAGGTGACAAGACGAGGGTTGTGCCACCCCAATGCTTTGCTTTTTGTAGTGGCTTTTGGTCTAGTAGTGTACATTTTAAGAGCCTGTGCATTGTGTATGAAGCCAGTCATAGCTCTATTCATCAATTTCTCTTAGACCAGGGTTGCCCAACTCCAGGTCTCAATGGCCAGAATCCTGATAGGTTTTCAGGATGTCCCTCATTAATATTCATGAGGAAAGAATGCATTTAGAATCATTGTATGCAAATTTACCTCATGATATGTTATGATAGGTTATTTATAATGCGCTTAATACCCAGAGGTTTCTAAGCGCCGACCCGGGGATTGAACCTGTGTTGCCCCGTGTCGTCTTGCTTACAGGGTGAGCACGCTGCCGCTGAGCTATCCTCCCATGAAAACTACTGAGGGGTATCATGAAAATCCAACATGATTTTGGCCCTCGAGGACTGGAGTAGGAGAGCCTGGACTTAGGCAAGCCACATCATTATTGCCAAGCTTTATTATTTGTTCTAGTTCCACTCGCTTATTGTAGGTCCTTCCAAGTTGAAGGGAAAATAATGGCAGATCTTGTTTTTTTTGTCATGGCTTCCCAGCTCTTGGATTCTCCACTTCCAGCCATGAGGTCAGTTTCTCTATGGCTTGTTTTATGAAGAAGAGGACATATTAATTGTTTATCAACCTCCAGAGTATACCTCCCTTTTTTGTGCTAGTGCTATGAAGCCTTGGGTGCCTAGGCCTTCTAAAAACATGTAAGACTAGACGTACACAAAAACATATTCATATTTTGAATTAACTTTTCCAAAATGGATTTACGTGGACAAGTCTGCTCAATCGGGACTTCCACCTCTCATAGGTTTCTCTTTTCTAACAATTACAGTCAATTAGATTTTGGAGCAGACTTGGTAAGCTGGATACTCTATGCTACATGTCACAATGCTGATAAGTGCACAGCGTATTTTGATATGCAATGACTGCGGGTCGGAGAAGGACTACTTGTGGGTTTTATAAAGAAGGTAAATGATTATTATGGGCCGGGGAGTATTTGAACCTTTCTCTACCCTGACCTCTACCCAGCCTCGCAGACTGATGTCATAAAATTGGAAGAGGGTAGCACGGACTAAAGAACAAACATACTCGACTTACATTATTTTAATAGGAGAGGCTGGCATAAACATAGAGTGAGGTTTGGTGCTAGTCGGACTTAACAACATAACAGACATTTTTAAAGTGGGTCTTATTTTGTTAAAGGTTTGGGGGAACTAACAGGGACAATATAGTACCCCATATTCAGTATTGTAGATGATGTCAGTAAAAGGGCTGGAATTGTAAAATGCCGGTCATGTGACCTTTCTTAGGTGAGGTAAACTGAGAACCATGAGATGACCTCCAACACATCATCTAAAGAGATAACAGTTCCAGCCCAGTCAATATCCTGGTAAGGTTTTGAACCAAAATGCCCAAAGGCAAAACTGGGGCAATACTATTATTGTTATGAGAATATTTAGCAGATAGTTTATTACAAGTCATTGGGTTACGTTTATGGGCATGAGTTTTTCTTTTTATGAACTGTGGCCAATGCACGTATGCCAGTGAGCATCCTGGGAACATTGGCAGCACACAAGAAAAGAGCAGGAGTCAAAAGAGAATCCCCATGGAAATAAGTAGAAATTTCCAGCAGGTTTGTTCCAGTTTCTCCTTAGGCCTAGATATAGAGCCCAGCTGTCACACAGTAGAAGACTGAGTGGCATCCCTTCCCAGATGTACTTTATCCAGTGCAGAAGGAAGTTTACCCAGCATGCAGAATTGGCTAAGTTGCCAAAAGCTTTTAGAGCCCCCATTCTTCAACATATTGTGACAGAGCCAGGGTCATGACACTGCCGAGGGGGGAAGACTGGGATCCCTCGACCCCTCTTGCAGCAGGAGGCTCACCAAGATAGAAGCATAAGGCTGCCCTAACTCAGATTCGGGAAAGGGCAGTTGGGGAGCAGTCTCTGAACTGCCCCTCCCCCCACACCCTATGTGCCACAAATATCACTACTGGTAGCACTTATTATCTCCCAAAACCTCTACGTGCATGTTCGTGCCATGTCTCCTGCTCTTCCATTTCAGAACCATATCTCCCACAATCAACATGGAAGCAGCAATGAAAGCCCAAACCACAATCCAGCGAAGGGTAAAACAGCAATAGAAGCACCAAGATGTCCCAGGAGCCTTCATCACATCCCAACAATGACCAACACCACAGGCAACCAGAAAACCCACCACCAAAGCATAAACACGAAGTTCCAGCCATGCAGCACAGCAGAGAAACTCCAGCGGTTGTTTTAAAAAGGGTTCTGGAAAAAGGGAAGGGACTGGGAGTTTTAAAAAAAAAACTGTTTTTATTGTATTTTAAGTAAACATTTATAACACAATCAATTAACAATAAACCCCAACTACCACCTATTCCCGGCAGCCACCTCCCACCCACTCACACCCCCCACATAAGTTGCATAAACTGTCCACGCAGAGTAGCACTGACAACAATGAGAAGGAGGAGGCAAATCTTCCAAACAGATTCATATTCCTGTGAACATTTAGTTATTCGCTTCCCAACAACAATCAGGCTGTTACACAGCCCTACCTTATACAACCATTTAGACAGACAGAATGAACAATCCAGCTATCACATCAAACAAGGAAATACCGAACTCCACAAGTTATCAGATACACGATTGAGTGACATAATCACTATTCGAACGGACCGGGGGTCCTTCCCGCTCCGTCAAATAATGCCTAAACAAGGCCCAGTAATCCCGGGGTCTGCTGGTTGGAGGTAGTGTTTGACTATACAGCGATTCTTGCTTCTCGCATCTGGACATTAAAGAGATCCATTCTGAGAAGGCAGGGGCTCTTGACGCACCCCAAGTTTTAGCGATTAACAATCTTGTTACTATCGAGGCCATGCCCAAGAGATGCTTCTTGCTTCTGGATCCGGATTCTATCAGGGCTAACAGCCACACTGCCGGGAGTCGGCTATTTGTATGTCGAGCATAGTAGCCATAGTTTGCTGGATCCTAGTTCATAGAGCCTGTACCGGGGGACACAACCAGCCGGTGACCATCCACATCGCTTACAGCTACGGGATCTATCGGGATAGAACTCATTCAGGCGGGCTGGGGAGTAATACATTTGGTGTATATACTTAAGGTATATCAAACACAACCTGTTATTCATAGCTACTTGCTTAGTTTGTGTGCATACTAAGTCCCATTGTGACACTGACAATGAGAAACCCAGACTTTCCTCCCACATATTTCTATATTGGCTCCTGGGCGGGGGCGTGTTAGCCCGCACGATTCTCTATAACGTAGAAATCAATTTACTTTCATCTTGTGTAGAAGTTATGTAGGTCAATACTGGAGAAATTGGCATGGCGACTGGAATGTTGGCGATTTAGAGCGCATTGTTTCCCTAAGTCTATAGTAGAGGAACATTGTTATAGGTGTCCAGTCCCCCCGGTCCTTAAGTTTATCCCAAGTTATAAATCTACCTGCCAACACCAGGTCCCCCATCGTATGTATGCCCAGTTTCCTAAAGTGTTTACAGAAAGTTTCCGAGTGAGTGAGTGGAATGCCCTGGATATAATAAATACCCATGTCTGGAGAGTACCAATAAGCCAGGCCTAGCCTAGCCACCAGGCAGTCCAAAGCTTTAATTGTAACTGCTATTGGCTGTACCTCCGACCTGGCCCCATGTTCACGCGTTTCCCCCAATAACCCACTCAAACTATCCAGGTGAGTTATAACCTTCTCTAAACGTGTATGTGGGAGGCTGAGAGTTTTTTTTAAAGTGCCTGAACAGTGTAATCCAACCCCTGGGGAAAAGCAAGGCATTGATTTGTGCAGAGGGTCATTTCACTATTGTAACCAATGGGTAGGGGAAGGAGGCACAGAACCATCAGCCCTGCACTATAAAACAGACAGCAGGAAAGAAAGGCTCATTACAAGTTTGCTGGAATCCTGGTTGTAAAACTGCCAGGATACTGGCAAATGGAAATACTGATACCGGTACCAATACCGGCACTCAGTCCAGCGGTATTACAGCTGGGTTATGGGTGCCGGTGTCGGATGTAAATCCCCATTCCTATTGGACTCCATGGGGGATTTTGTCAGTATTACTGGCACAGGCAATACCGGTGCAGGCACTACTGCAGATGTTTTATGGCAAGGTGCCGGAATTACCTTAAGCTCTTTTCTGGAGGTAATTCAGCAACCTCACCGGCGAACTTGTAGTTGGCTGGTGCAGAAACTACTGGTATACAGTAATACCGGCACATTAATTCTGCAATACCCAACTTTTAATGAGGCCAAGGTGTTGGCTGTAAGGGTGAGGTCACAGGACTAGTTGAAGGTGGACCAGGGGACCAGTCGGATGATGCATCACAGAACAGAGTTTTTGAGAACTGGTGGTAGAGTTTAACAAAGGAGAAGTATTTGTGATACTGGTCAAGTGTAGTGTAGGAGATAGAAGTAGGGCAGCAGTAGTTTGATTGAGAGGGTGTGAATATTAGGAGAGAGTGAGGCTAGCGTATGGGGTGTAGGAATGGGGTGCAAGGAGAGGAGTGGAGGAGAGAAGTGGAGAGGCGTTGAGAATGAGTATAGTAGCAAGGTGATCATGGCACTATACCCCCAGGCACTAATAGTGTGGAGGGAATGCTATTAGCAGCTATTCTTGATATGATGTTAAAAGGGACATGTTGATTTTACAAACATAAAAAGAGTTGTTCTTCAGTTTGTCCTTTATTTTGTAATATGCTTTCAAGCCCCCAAAGAGGGTGTAACATCAGAGGAGGAGAGGTAGTGTAGTTTATAGTCCACAGTCTTTTTCATACTGTAATGACATCCTTGTTTTTAAGAACTGCTTATTAAATGTTCGTTGGTCCTCAGTGCTGCTAACGTGATTTACTTTTGATATATTGCGTAGTGTGTCTCATGCTTTGCTGAGGACCCTGGGCACATCTCGATTGGTCCTCTTTTTAGTTCCATCAATTGGTGGCTCTCCGCCTCAGTTTCAGTCTACTCCGACACTTATATGTCAGAGCAAAGGCAAGCGCAGCGGATGGGTGCAGCAGGTGCGCCATCACTGCGCCGAAGGCGCCTTAAGGTAAGCCCACCTGTGCCCGTCTGAGACAAGTCCGGGGTCTGGGCTGCCAACAATGATGAGCCTACTCCACTTAATGCTCCCATTATCCATTCTCGTGCCGAGGTCATTGCCCTAGCACCCGTAGATTTGGCTTGGCCTACTGGCTTTCTACTCCAGCCTGTTGGTGCCTGTAGTGCTCTGAAAAGGACTACTAACTCTCCACGTTTGTTCCGAGCCCTTCTGGTTAACACTGGCTCTACGGCAACTCACAGAGATGATATTAGATACATTCTGGAAAACTGCTGCACCTCAAATGCTATGTCTTACCGAAACATGGTTCAATGAACACTCTGGTCCGGACATTGTTCAGCTCTTAATGGCGAACTATGACATTTTTCACTGTGACCGTCCCCCACCTAAATTTGGGGGTGGGTGGGAGTTTTTTTCATTGTGGAAAAATCTTACAACTGCCAGGTGGTACACTTAGACCATAATCTGGCCTGTGAATCACTTCTGATTAAACTACAGATATCTCCAGAAACTTCTACCTATTTCTTGGCTGTATACTGACCCCAGGTTGTGTTACTAACCAGTCTGTTACTGATTTTGCACAGGCTATTGCCAACTTAGCCCTCATGTATCCCAAATTGGCCATTCTGTGAGATTTTCATCTTCAATCCCCCCAACTGCATGGGTCTCCAGCACAAAAACTCATTGCTTTTCTCGCCGATTTTGGTTTTCAGCTGTGCAATGAAGGTTTTACTCATATAGGCGGAAACCAAGTTGATATGATTTTTACTAACTTTCCACATTTTTCAGCCTATAATCCTTTACCAATGGTATGGACTGATCATTTTGTGATTCCCTTTGCTTTTCCCCGCTCTTGTGTTAAAATAAAGCCACCTGCTCTTAAGAAATGTCCACGTCATTGGGCCAAAATTCCTATTGATAATATCTCTAATTCTATTGTGAATATAGTTCAGCAGAATAGCGATAAGAGCCAACACTCTGGCTCCCTCTCAGTTGTTATCCACGTGCACTGTGCCATCAGCTCAATGGTACTCTGCGGAGCTAAGCACACTAAAACAAAATTGTCATCGCTCTGAAAGGAAATCGCATATCTCTCCTGTTCACACTAATAAACTGGCTTATATACAAGCGAGGAAGGATTATCAACGCTCTATAAAAGTATCTAAAGCCCAACACTATGCCAATCAGATCTGAAATGCTCCATGTTCTTGCAAAGAGCTTTTTTGGTGGCTAAAGAGCTATCTTCTCCTGTCCAATCTCCTTCTATGATTATTCACACCCAAGCACAATGTGATCTTATTGCCTCTTTTTTCCAAGAAAAGATCTGCACTATCCATTATAAGATGAATACGGAAAGATC